>NW_025335317.1:30269243-30269766 GCF_004798865.1 Varanus komodoensis
GTCTCCTGCCCACTTCCATAGTCTGTCCAGAACCTTTTGGATCTGGACAGACTATGGAAGTGGGCAGGAGACAACAGGATGGCGTTCAATTTGGATAAGTGCAAGCTCTTGCACTTGGGGCATAGGAATAGCTGTCATAAGTACAGGTTAGGTGACAAGTGGCTGGAGAGCAGCACTTGTGAAAGGGACCTCGGGGTACTGGTTGACTGCAGCCTTAAGATGAGTCAGCAGTGTGATGTGGTGGTCAAGAGGGCGAACGCCTCCCTTGGTTGCATAGCCAGAAGTGTGGCATCTAGATCAAGAGAAGTATTACTACCACTCTACACAACTCTGGTGCGCCCGCAATTGGAATATTGTGTTCATTTTTGGGCCCCTCATTACAGAAAGGATATAGCCAGGTTGGAGTCAGTGCAGCGTAGGGCCACAAGGTTGGTGGCCGGTTTGCAGGGGATGGGGTATGAGGCGAGACTGAGGGATCTGGGTCTCTTCAGCCTGGAGAAGAGGAGACTCAGAGGGGATATGT
>NW_025335317.1:30269866-30398144 GCF_004798865.1 Varanus komodoensis
CTCCTCTTCTCCAGGCTGAAGAGGAGACTCAGAGGGGATATGTTGGCGACATACAGGTATGTGAGGGGATGTCACATGGAGATGGGTAGAGACCTGTTCTCCCCTGCAGAGGAAGGCAGGACACGCTCCAATGGAGCAAAGCTCAGGGAGCCAAGGTTCCATTTGGATGCCAGGAAGCACTTCCTGATAGTCAGGACCCTGAGGGTGTGGAATGGGCTTCCACGAGAGGTCACTGAGGCCCCATCGGTGCGGGTGTTCAAGGATAGGCTGGACATGCACATGGTGGGCATGTCGTGAGCGGAGCCAGCTGGTGCCAGAGGTCAGATTAGGTGGCCCGGGAGGCCCCTTCTGACTCACTCTGTTTCTATGTTTTTAACTAACACAGAAATGTCATCCATGTTTTATGGCTTTAATTTCAATTTCAGTCCCCCCCCGAAGAAAAATGATCTTCCAACATATGTCAGGCATAATAAGCCTCTGTAATAGGCACTTGAGAGTTCTGTCTTCTCTTTTGATGTTTCTGTAAGTCATGTCATGAGCACACTCACAAAATGGCTTCCCTGAGGGGTTGCCCACTCACAGAATGGCTGCTCTGGGAGGGTAGGTTGGCCAGTTACGAAACTGCAGCTAAACTGGCAAACTGTTGAGAATAAAATGATGGATCTAACTACAAGGCAGAGGTGGCCTCTAAGCTCCAAAACACAAAACCACTCTCCTGAATCCAAATAAAGATCGTGCTAGAGGGCAGTCCTTTACTTTACAACATGTCAGTCTTCCTCTTTTTTAAAACAACAAAAATCTTAAGGAAAAGATCCTCAAATAAAATGAGGACAGGCAGGGACTCTGATGGGTACCAAGACTGGTGTCTGCTGGCACACTGGCTGCCAAGGACACTAGGCAGGTGATCTTAGTAGTGAAGAATGTATGAAAAGAACTTATACATGCCTACTAATCATGGACTAATTCATGTAACCAAATGAGCACCTCTATGTTTTATTCCTTTATTTATATATATACTTGATGCATTTCTATATCATTCAATTAGCACAGTACTCTCAGAATAGTGTACAGAATATACTTAAAAATATACCAAATAGCAGTCAATAAAAAAGATTTAAAACAAACTCACCTGTCATAATATCCATGTGACAATAAAATTCAGCAGGCATGTAGTCAAACAAAGAACAAGATGATACATAATAAGAGCTTTTCCACATGGACCAAACACCAATAAAAAAATGAAATGAACAACAGTTAAAATGCGGAGAAAATAACCTGGCAAAGACTTATATATTGCAACAGAAAAAAAACCTCAAGCAAGGCTCAACACCAGTCCCTCAAAAAACATAGGAAGAAAACCAGGGCACAGCAAGAATGAACTTCAGTGTATCTACACCAATGCCCAGAGTATGGGAAACAAACACCTCAAACTTGAGCTCATAGTACATGAGGGCAATTACAATTTTAATAGGAATACATGAAAATAGAAAGGATGAAAAGGATTTGCACTATACATAAGAGTCAGATATATCTGGACAGAAATACAAGAAGAGGAAATTAGTAGCCTCATCAAAAGCATCTAACTTAATTTAAAGGAAACAAAAAATATGAAAAACATAGTTATTGGTGTCTGTTACTGACTGCTTAGTCAAAAGAGGACAAGGATACAACCTTCGAAAAGCAACTTGCCAGCATGTCCAAGAAGAATGATGCCATCATCATAGAGGACTTCAATTTCCCTGATATATGCTGGGAAACAAGTTCTGCCAAGCATGGCTCCTCCAAGAGATTCCTGGCATGTGTTGCCGACAACTTTTTCCAGTAGAAAATCAAAGAAGGTATGAGAGGATCAGCTATCCTCAGTTTAATACTAACAGGATGGCCTGGTGGACAAAATAACAACCAAGGGAACTCTGGGTGAAAGTGACCATGCAATACTTGAATTCTCAATTATAAAGGAGACAAAGGTTGACTGCAGCCAAACATGAACCCTGGACTTCAAGAAAGCCAACTTTAACTAACTCAAAACAATGATAAGCGAAGTACTATGGCAGCACACCCTTAAGGGGAAAGTTGTCCATGAGGGGAGGGAAATCATGAAAAAGAAGATTCTCCAGGCACAACTACAAACAATTCCATCAAGAATAAAGTGTAGAAGACAGCAGAGGAAGCCCACGTGGCTCCACAAAAAGTTAAGTGACAACCTGAAAGAAAAAAAACATGTACAGGAAATGGAAGCAGGGTCAGGCCATGAAGGAAGAATATAAACAACTAGCAAGGTGTTGCAGGAATAGCATCAGAAAGGCTAAAGCAGGAAACGAACTGAGAATAGCAGGGGATGCTAAGCACAACAAGAAAGCCTTCTTCAGATGCATCCAGAAAAAAAGACATGAGAAAGAGAAGGGTGTCCAGCTACTTAAAATGGATAGAAGAGTAATAACAGATGAAAAGGAAAAGGCAGAGGTGCTCAATTCCTACTTTGCCTCAGTCTTCTCCCACAAGGAAATCTGCAATCAAGAGGAAGTACAAGCTAAAAGTGAGACGTGACAGCCCAAGATTGACAGACAAATGGTCAGCAATACTTGGATGACATAAACAAGTTGAAATCTCCATCCCTGAATCATAAAAGAGGTAATGGAGCACTGGTTATTATATTTGATAAATATATCAAATTTATCAGAAGCACTGGTTATTATATTTGATAAATATATCAAATTTATCAGAAGCACTGGTTATTATATTTGATAAACCTAGGAAAACAGGAGAAGTGCCAGATGACTGGGGAAGAGGTAACGTACCTATGTTCAAAAAGGGAAAAAAGATGAACCTGGGAACTATAGACCACTTAGTCTGACGTCAATCCCTGAAAAATTCTGAAGCAAATTATTTAAAAAATCCTGCTGTGTCTTGAAGAAAATGCAGTGCTTAATAGAAGCCAGCATGGATTTACCAAAAATAAATTCTGTCAGACTAATTTAATCTCATGTTGTGATTGAGATTAACCTCCCAAATAGACAAAGGGAACACTGTGAACATCATCCACCTAGGTTTTAGCAAAGATTTTGACATAATGCCACCTGACATTCTGATAAGCAAATTAGCAAAAACTGGACTAGATAGAAAAACTCTTAGGTGGATCAAAAATTGGCTGCTGAATTGGACCCAAAGAGTCCAATTGGAACCATCAATGACACCTTCTCAAATGAGATGGAGGTAACTAGTGGGGTGCCACAGGGTTCAGTCCTGGGCCCAGTGCTCTTCAACATCTTAATTAATGATTTAGATGAGGAAGTACAAGGAAAGAGAGTCAGATTTGCAGATGATACAAAACTGGGTGGAATAGCAAGACAGAATGACAGACAGGGTGATCTTGATAAACTTGAACACTGGGCTGAAAGCAACACAATGAGATTCAATAAGGACAAGTGCCAAGTCCTCCACCTAGGAAAAGGAAACCAAATGCATCAATACAAGATGGAGAATACATCTCTCAACAGAACTGAAAAAGAAAAAAAAAAGATCGAGTAATTGTGGACAGTAGGCTAAACATGAACCAGCAAAGAGATGCAGCTGCCAAAGGGAGAAATGCTATTTTGGGATGCATTATCAGAAGTATTACTTCAAAAGCATGAGAAATTGTGGTTCCTCTATACTCCTCACTGGTCAGACCTCATCTGGAATACTGTGTGCAGCTCTGGGCACCAAGATTTAAGCAAGATGCAGAAAATTAGAAAGTGTCCAGCGGAGGGCATCAAAAATGAGTCTGGGTTTGGAAACACTGCTGTATGAGGAGAGACTGGGAGAACTGGGTATGTTCAGCCTTGAGAAGAGAAGATTAAGGGGGGACATGGTATCCCTCTATAAGTACCTCAAAGGCTTATAGAGGAAGGTCAAGATCTGTTCTCGCTGATGCCAGAGTGCATGACACGGAATAATCAATTCAAGTTGCGACAACCCAGATTCAGGCTGGACATCAGGAAATGCTTCCTTACTGTCAGAACAATAGGATACTGGAAGCAGCTGCCTAGAAAAGTGGTAGGCTTTCCCACATTAGAGACATTCAAAGAGAAACTGGACAGCCATCTGAGTGGGATGGTGTAATGTGGTGTCCTGCAACATCAGGGGGTTGGGCCTGATAGCCTTCATGGCCCCTTCCAACCCAACTATTCTATGATTCTATGAAAATTAAAATGTTTTGACCTGGCGCAAAACATATATGATGTTGGAATAGCTCCAAGAATAGCTCCAAGGGAGAGCATCCAGAGGAAGCAGTGCTGGTGGAGAAGAAAGCTTTTTTTTTGCTGCCTTCACCACCACAGAGAAGGCTTGATAGCGAGCTTTTACCCGTGTTCAATCGGGTTCAGCCCCAGTTTTCCTCCACTTGTGCTGTCTTCCCAGTTGCTTTATCACCTGCAGCTCTGCTGTATACCATGGCACCTTAAAGGTACCACAGTTATATCTGGTATGTAGTGATGTGGTTTTGTGGATGAGTCCATGCAACGGGTTCCACAAACGGAGTGTGTGATAAGACTATCACATGACCACTTGATTGTGTGCTGAACTCAGTCTGGATGTTCTCAGCCTGGATATGCACCATGAAAATTTGCCCAAGCTTTCCTAAGCTTAGTCTCAGCATTCTGATTTGCTGTGGAAAATTAAAAACTTTTACAACAAACATTCTTCTGTGTTAACAAAAGGATGCATGCAGTCCCTGCCAAGGAGAGTACGTACGTATCATGGTGGTTCCTCCAGCAAGAGCTGCTCTTGTGCCTTGATAAAAGTCATCTGCAGGGGTCATTCCCATCCAAGGCATATGCAGTCGAGTGTGGACATCTATTCCCCCTGGCATAACCAGCTGGCCATAAGCATCAATTATTTTTACACCTCCAGGAACAATAAGATTTTCCCCAATTTGCCTGGAAATGACATGAAGAAGGACATTTTGCAACTCTCTTTTTAGAAGGCTTACAGACATTCAGCATGCTGGTCTGGATCCTGTGTGTCTTCAGCAGTAATTCTAGATTGGTACAACAAACTCACACATTTCATTCCTTCTCTCTAGCTAGAGTGATTAATTACAAAGGACAAAATGAAAAAAGGGGAGTGCATTTTTGAGGGGATTGACTTATGCAATGAGCACCTATGACACTTGCTCTAGAATCTTCCATTTTGCACTTGCTCGGAGACACCTTCCTTTATACCACTTTCTAGGACTCAGACAAGGTATACATTTAACTTCAGGAGAATTGAAATGGTGGAGTGTTTGTGTGTTGACTATGAGCTTCCTGCAGAATGCAGAAAATGAACCAAGTGTCTTTTGAGAAGCAGACACTGGGTTCAAGTGGCAATATAAAGAGAAAAACAAAAACAAACAAATCTTGAATGGGATTCCATGACTGTGTTCAAACTGGATGTCACTTGAAGCAGGTATGGGGTGGGGGAAGATGATAGGCAAGCTTGCATGGGAGTCACACCATGTGTCCTTAACTGTGATGAGTACTTATGCCCCATGTGTCCTTTTCACATAGATAAGTATCTGTACTGAGATTTAGTTATTATTTATTTATTCAATTTATATGCCACCCCACTAGCCATAGTCTCTCTGGGTGGCTTACATCATGATAAAATCCATTAACAGTATAATAAACAATACAATACACAACACAACAACTCACAATTACAAAAGACCAATGCTTTTTATTCCTTTATGTTTGTCTTTGTTTCTTTTATTGAAGTGGGTCAAAACATGATAACTCAAATTGCATTGCACACAGAGGTTTGAAACACATGAAATTTCTACCACAAAATATTCTTAAGGGACTTACTTGATCAACCCATCCTCCACATAGATATCTGCATAAAATGACTGATCATCATTGACAATCTTTCCTCCTTTAATGAGTAGCCGGTCGCTCTAATAGGAAAAAAAAGCAACAAAAAGATTTCTAAGACATTATAAAAGCTGGAGGTCAGACTAGATGGCCCAGGAGACCCCTTGTGACTCACTCTTTTTCTATGTTTCTATATTCTATGTTTCTAAGAGACATGCAGATTTTTCATTCCAAGGCTACTTTTGGTCAATGTATAGATGCATGCTATATTATTATTAATCATAGTTCTCCATTGCCTGTATTCATAGCTCTCTGGGTGGTTAACAACATTAAGTCATACATCAAGATTTCAACCAGGCCTGACTCTGCTTAGCTTCCAAGATTAGGCAGGATCAGGTACTTCATGCAATATAGAAGCCACGTATCAGTGCTGGGGACTTGAGTCAAGTGTCTCGCTCACAAGTCCAACTCAAATTGCATCCCTGCCAAGGACCAAGTGAGTGACTTGGCTCAGGATCTCTCCACTTTTTATGACTGAGTCACAGTCTATGGGTTTGCTTGTTTTTTTTGTGACAAGTGGTTTACTGTGTCGCAGGATAAGCAGATGTGAAAACAGCAGAGAGAGTAGTAGGGAAGGAATTTCAAGGATTAGGGCAGGATTAGGAGGAGGGGTTTGCAACAGGGGAAAGACAAGGCTTTAACTCTTCTTTTTAGCACAAGAGAGGCAGTGGGAGGGAGGGAAAGGGGCTGGAGGTAGGGGGAGTGGGTTGCAATATAGGGGCAAGCCTTCAGCTCTTTCTGGTGCACTTTGCTCACCTTGGCAGAAAGCACAACAGCCCTTCTCCTGCCTGCTGCCTCTGCTCTGTTCCCATGCATTGCCTCAGGTCCAACTCCCTGCTGTTGCAGAACACCAAGTTACACCATCCCGCTCAGGTGGCTGCCAAGTTTCTTTTTGAATGTCTCCAGTGTGGGAGAGCCCATCACCCCTTTAGGCAGCTGGTTCCACTGTTGTATTGCTCTGACAGTGAGGAAGCATTTCCTGATGTCCAGCCTGAATCTGGGTTGTCACATCATGAATTGATTATTCCACACCCTATACTCTGGCAAGAGAAGATCTTGGCCTTCCTCTTTGAGACAGCCTTTGAGGTACTTATAGAGGGATGTCATGTCCTCCCTCAGTCTTCTCAAGGCTAAACATGCCCAGTTCTCTCAGTGTCTCCTGAGCAGTGTTTCCAAACCCTGGAACATTTGTGTTGCCCTCCTCTGGAAGCTTTCTAATTTTTCCGCATCTTGCTTAAATCTTGGTGCCCAGAACTGGACATCATATTCCAGATGAGGTCTGACTAGTGAGGAGTACAGAGGAACTACAACTTCTCATGGTTTGGAAGTAATACTTCTGTTAATGCATCCAAAAATAGCATTGCCCTTCTGGCAGCTGCATCACATTGTTGGTTCATGTTTAGCCTATTGTCCACCATTACTCCAAGATCTTTTTTTCTTTTCTTTTTGAGCCACATATTCCCCATCTTGTAGCAATGCATTTGGTTTCCTTTTCCTAGGTGGAGGACTTGGCACTTGTCCTTGTTGAATCGCATTCTGTTGCTTTCAGCCCAGCATTTAAGTTTATCAAGATCACCCTGTCTTCTAGGGTGTTTGCTGTTCCATCCAGTTTTGTATCATCTGCAAATCTGACTCTCTTTCCTTTCACTTCCTCAACTATATCATTAATGAAGATGTTGAGGAGCATTGGGCCCAGGACTGAACCCTGTCGCACCCCACTAGTTACCTCCGTCCAATTTGAGAAAGTGCCAAGGGAAGAACAAACAAAAACAACCTAAATAAATTGCTGTTGGTGGTGAGGTGCCTTCAAAAGTGGGTGTTTACTATATATCCTGCTAAGCCACTGCAAGTGCAGATAGGAACTTCAGGGGGAGTTACAACTTTCCCACCCCCACACTCATAGCCCACCACTGCTTCCCTTTTTTCTGTTAAAGTTGGCTCTTGACACTTGAGGAATGACTGGAGGCTCAACTAGAAAATATCTTGCAATGACTGGAGACTTGACTCAGACTTGAAAGTCAAGACTTGAGACTGGACTCAAGACTTGGAGTAAAAGACTTGAGCACATCACTGCTACATATACACGTTATAGAGAAATACCCAACACAAGGAGATTTCTAATCACAGTATGTTTAAGATACTCAAATTCAATTTAAAATGTACTGAGCAACCAAAATAATTTTTGCTTGTTTTTAAAAAACAGAGAGAAAACAATGAAACTCATATGGCAAAAGCAGGTCTGGGGCATTATCTGACTAATTATAACTGGGAGGATTATGGAGAACATGCATGCCAAACTTACTTCTATTCATTTCTATTGCAAAATATAAATCTGAATTGTTGTTGTTAGTCGCAAAGTTGTGTCCGACCCATCACGACCCCATGGACAACATTCCTCCAGGCCTTCCTGTCCTCCACCATCCCCCAGAGCCCATTTAAGCTCACACCAACTGCTTCAGTGACTCCATCTAGCCACCTCATCCTCTGCCGTCCCCTTCTTCTTTTGCCATCTATTGTTCCCAGCATTAGGCTCTTCTCCAGGGAGTCCTTCCTTCTCATTAGGTGGCCAAAGTATTTGAGTTTCATCTTCAGTATCTGGCCTTCTAAAGACAGGGTTGATCTCCTCTAAATCTGAATAGACAAATCTTTATTAAGATGGGTAAAATCTCACAAATTTCTGCTTTCAAAACTAGACATTGTAGGTTTCTGATGTTGCTTTTCCTGTGTTTCTTTCCCCACTCCACAGTGGGGTAAGTCTATTAAGAGGGATCCAAAGATATTACAAGGAATTAGATCTATAATTTGTTGAAAGGTGACTACTTTTGAGCTCACCTCTGTTAGTAATTGCAAGGAATCTGTGAACTCCTATGGCGATGCTAAGGAAGCAGAAACAGACTTGTCAATTACTGCAGAAGTCACCTAGCTAAGAAGAGGGAGAAAATAAAGGCATATTTCTAGCCTATACATTTAATTTCCTCCCCCACCCTGGGTACCCCAGATTCCTGTCTTCATTCTATTTCTTTGACGAGCTATGGTGTATCAGTTCCCCAAAGGCAATGGGATGCACCTCTCTGAAGCCTGCATCTTCACAGCCAGCAAAATCTTTGATGATGTGCTGCTCTTTTTCTGGTTGAACTGAAACAATCAAATAAATCATTTTTGTAAGGCAGGAGTTCAGAACCTCAGGCTGAAAGTTAAATCTAGCCTGCCAGGTGACCTAAATCAGCCCTCCTAAAAAGGCCATGCTCTTAACCAGACCCCCCACTCCCTTTTCGGCATCCAGCTTTTGTTTGGTTGATTGTACACCCCCCTGCCCTTCTCCCACCCATGTTACAAGATTGAAATGCCTCTCCTAAGGAGTTATTATGGCAGGAAGAGTTTTAAAGTAAAATATGCTCTTTTTTGTTATTTTGACTCTGCTGCATTTGCTACATTTGCCCACCTACCACTGGAATACACCTTCCCAGAAAAAACTTCCCTTGAACTGAAAAGGAAGCTATAACCATCAAAAGACATTAGGCAATCAATCAAGCCACATCCTCAAGGAGAACAGAATATTATTGGTTGAGATACTTCTAGGATTTCTATCACACCCTTATTTTTTAATATTTTTATTTGCATAGTTCAATAAGCAACTTGTGACTGGAACAGAATTTTTAATAACGTAAATAATCTTGTGGATCATGGGCAAAACTGGATTCCCTGTTGCACAGAGTTATTGCAGGCCTATGCAAACTGTAACTGTACCAAGAAGGAAAGTCTGAAAGAGGTGTTGACATCTGGGTCTTCCTTTCTTCCACAAAGTTCAGGAAGGGGAATTGGGGTATGCAGAAATTCTCTTTCTAAGTCCCAGTGAGGCCCCTAGAGGTTTAGTTTTATTAACGGAAATGTGTCCTACTTTCACAAATGTTCCAAATCTTTGGATGGGATGACCCAGTTACAGGTTTTGTACAATCCATTCTCTGTTCTGTGAACTATCATGTGCTTTTCATTCTTTCATCCACTTGTTGTTGGAATCAAATTAAAAAACAATAACAAAACAGAATTTCATACTGCTAATTCACACTTGCATTAAGGTAAGTTAGCACAATTCTTATGTGAAAGTGAAAAACCAATCTGTATGTTTGATTCAGAGACATCTGAATTCATATAAATCCATTGCAGATTTCTCATACAACCTGAAAAACAACATTGTTGTTCTTACCAGTGTTGAACTGAACAATGCATAGTAGCTTTAAAATCTGCATTTGGAAACCACAATGTGATTATTTCATCAGGGTAGGCTTCCCTAACCCAATGACCTCCAGATAGTTTGGGTTTCAACTCCCATCACCTCCTGTCACCAAGAATGCTGGCAGTTGTACTCCAAGGTAGCTGAAGGCTGGAGGAGGCTTCATCCAGTATCAGGATTAAAAGGTTTGCTGACCTCCTGAATTGATCACCACACCCTGGAGGACTCCTGAGTGAGCACTTATGTAAACAACTCTGTCTGGATAGCAGTCCTTCTCCATAGCAACCATGTGATTCCAGAAGCAGTAAGCTGGCTTTTATTTTGTGCCTTTTCAGTCCATGCTTCAAGGTTTTGTTCACTCTGGCCCACTCACTGCCAAATAATGAAGGCTTTTAAAGAGTCCTCACATGTCAGTCAGTGAGAGAATAAGCCATTTTCTCAAAGCTCGTCTCTAAAGAAATCCTTTGTATACATTGTGCTTGCTTTTGCGGGAAAAATGCACTAGTACTGAATGAGAGTGGATACAACAAAATCCATCCAAACCATTGCACACAGAGTCACACTCCCTTGCCAAGTGGCTGCATCACTACCACCCACCAAGTCACAAAAATTTGGCAGTGCAGGAGGGGCAATAAGATAAATAGCCTGCTCTTAAAATCTAGAAGTGTAATTTGCTGCTGAAATTCAGCAGGGGAGGGGAGGGGCCTGGGGAGGAAATTGGCTATATGACCAATTGGGTCAAAATGGGCCTCTGCCACCACACTTTTGCTCTGAAAAACAGACTACTTTTTCTTGACAATGAACTGCAGAATTCTGGACGTGAATTTAGTGGTGCACCATCAAATCTGGTGTTCCATGTGGATAAGTGCAAGGTCTTGCACTTGGGTCATAGGAATAGGTGTCATAGGTACAGGTTAGGTGACAAGTGGTTGGAGAGCAGCACTTGTGAAAGGGACCTCGGGGTACTGGTTGACTGCAGCCTTAACATGAGTCAGCAGTGTGATGCAGTGGTCAAGAGGGCGAATGCCACCCTTGGTTGCATAGCCAGAAGTGTGGCTTCTAGATCAAGAGAGGTATTACTACCACTCTACACGACTCTGGTGCGCCCGCAATTGGAGCATTGTGTTCAGTTTTGGGCCCCTCATTACAGAAAGGATATAGCCAGGTTGGAGTCAGCGCAGCGTAGGGCCACAAGATTGGTGGTCGGTTTGCAGGGGATGGGGTATGAGGCGAAACTGAGGGAACTGGATCTCTTCAGCCTGGAGGAGACTCAGAGGGGATATGTTGGCGACATACAGGTATGTGAGGGGATGTCACATGGAGATGGGTAGAGACCTGTTCTCCCCTGCAGAGGAAGGCAGGACATGCTCCAACGGAGCAAAGCTCAGGGAACCACGGTTCCATTTGGATGCCAGGAAGCACTTCCTGACAGTCAGGACCCTGAAGGTGTGGAATGGGCTTCCACAAGAGGTCGTTGAGGCCCCATCGGTGCGGGTGTTCAAGGATAGGCTGGACGTGCACATGGTGGGCATGTCGTGAGCAGAGCCGGCTGGTGCCAGAGGTCAGACTAGATAGCCTGGGAGACCCCTTCTGACTCGCTCTGTTTCTGTTTTTCTATTTTTCTAAATTATGATGGGAACAGTGTAGAACCACTGAAAAGTCCAGGGGTGATCACATGCAGCCACAGGCTGCCCACACATAATCTAACATGACTGGATAAGAATTTGCAATGGGATGGATGACAAGGAAAGATTTCCCTACCTCTTCCACTGAAACATCTGAGAGTTTACAGGTCAGACTGTTAGAATAATTGTTTATGAGCCAAGTTAAGTGTTATGCTGATGCATACTCGAAATCCAGTCATATAGAACTCATGTGGCATTAGAGGTTCATCCACTATAATGGCCATCTTCCAAAAAGCTACTTAGGGGTCACACTAGGGACTTGCATTAGAACAGTGAAATATTTGGACTCCTTGTCAGTTTGAAAACACTTTACCATGCAGCACTGGGACAACTGTTTGAGAACTAGGGTTACTGAACAAGTTTCACAGTTCCTTAGATTCCGATGAGTGCACTGCATTTGTGGGGCTTGATCAATTAGATCTACATGTTCATTTAATTCACAAAGAAAAGTTATTGTGGGTTAGATTCAGCCTTAATGGGACCTAAATTAGACATGGCTAACTCAGGTCCAATTTATGTCAGTGGGTCTATTCTAGGTATGAATATGGATCCAATCTAGGGGAAAATGTGTTTATACATAAGCACCTGCCTCCCTTTGAAATGGCTGGACTGAGAAGTAACATATAAAGTCAAACATATGTCATACAATGTTACTAACAGCACAAACAGTACACACAGAAGTACTAAGAGCAGAGGGGCTTACTGCAACATGAGTGTGAACAGGATTGCATAGATTTATTTTTGCACATCAGTAATGTCAAAATAATTGTGAAATGTGATGGTTTTTTATAAGTTGAAATACGCATGGCTGCATGCTGACATAGACTGTGTCCAACTGATGTGAACAACTTTAGTTACCTGCTTGACGATTTTCTGTGTGCTACACTTCTCACTCATGGGGAATTTGAAGAAGAAACTATGGGACATACTAAGCATGAATGACAGAAAGAGGCCGCTGCACTACATTGATTTTTTCCCCTAAATATTCTAGAATTAAGCTGAATCCACTGCAATTCTTACAAGTGTGATCCTGGCCTGAGTTCAGTGGGCCTTAATCCCAAGTGTGTCTACAATTGTAGCCCATAAGTCATGTTGAAAAACATGGTTGATGCAGACATCTGGTGAGTTATCCGAATTTGCACTCTGTAGGTTTCAATTGTAGGGATTCCCTTTGAACAGCAGAGCCTTGGTTACAGGTAATATGGGTGATCTGACTTTGAACAATGAAGAGGTGAACAGAGGCTTGTTGTCACCCTCTTTACAAAGAGCCTGAGGATAAAATGCTGATTAACCCCTTCTGAGTTCAAGCTTGGTTATCCTCAACAAAAGAATGCATTTAATCACCAGAGAGCCTTCAGCAGCAAAAACAAAAGCCCTCTCACTCAGAATACCTTTCCATTCTTCCTCCAGTGTTTCTTTCCATGTTTCTTTCCATGTTTCTATGTCAAGACTGAATTATACAGCCCCTGTTCACTTTAGACGTGCCAGGCAAGGTGCACTTTGTACAACCATATCTATTGTGCGTACATCTCAATAGCCTGCACTGATTGTCTTTCGTGTGGCTGATAGTGAGAAATATTCTCAGTGCCATTGCAAGCTAAAATTAAACTCTCTGCTCTTTAAAAAATCAAATCAAACCTCAGAATTTCTAATAGAGGTGGGAGATGTAGATTTGCTTATATAAGATAAACAGGATTTCCTCTTCTCTTATTCAACATTGTTTATCCATGGCCTGCACACATGCCCAGTGTTTTCCTGAAGTCGAACAATATAACATTCTGTAGAAATTCTACAATAGAAAATATCTATATTTTTAAGGGTGATAGGGAATCATAAACAAACCTGTTCAAGTATCTGTGCAGGAAAATTCTTGAAAAAGAAATGAGTGGGAGGAGAGGGTTAGAACCAGATAAAGAGGGGAATAAGAGTAGTCACTTCAAAAGAAACAAAGGTATGTTGTTCTAGGGAAAGTTATTGTTTTAGATTCGCTTTGGAAGTTGATTTGGGTTGCAAAGCAGTTCGTGGCTTCCCCAGCAACTTTCCTGCTGTGCTTACAGAAGGTGAAAGGCTTTCCAGATAAACAAGAGTTACGGTAATCCGGGTTGCTCTACGAAGGCATGCCCAGGAGCAGGCAGCTATTTCTGGTGGGGGGACTGCCCGGCTAGGGGGAGACATGGGCTTGACTCCGCAAGACGAAACACTTAGAGGTCTCCTGGTAGCGCGGCCGTCGTGCGCCAGATGAAGAAAGGAGAAGGAAGGAAGGAATTCCCGCCCCACCGCCTGCAGCCAGTCCCCGGCCGTGGCTGGCGGAAGCACACAAGCATCTCTCAACGGCGGAATCACTCCGTCTGCCCTTGTCTGCAGCCTCCGCTTCCCCTACTCTCCCAGCCCACCAGGACTGAACAGCTCCATCCATCCTTTATACAGCGCGCCGAAACCACGGTGTCCCCGCCGTTGTCTGGGCACAAAGCATCCCTGGATTCACCTCGGTGCAAAGACTCATCATCTGACCCAGCCCGGCTGGGCCAGAACTCCCCTCTCGCTCCGGTTCTCTGCTTACCCCCAGCCACTTGGGCTACCCAGAAAGCCATAGGAGTCCAGCTCGGCTTTTTGGAACCCAGAAGCAGCGTCGTGGCATGTCTCCCGCCTGCGCCTAGGACGACTCACCGTTATCCGAGGAATGTTCTTCTTGCCTTGGTACGACATCTTCTCCCAGGCCTGTCCTACCGGGGTAAGCTGCGTGGGAACAGCGGGGCGGCAGAAGAAAGGTGTCCTTTCTGGATCAGGCAGCGGCTGTGCAGGGCTCCCGGCGGGGAAGCAGCAGCTGGCCCTTGCGAAGGACTCTGCGCCGTGTGCCGCGGCGAGTGCGTGCGCGCCTCCCGCGCTGGTGGATTGTTCTGCCGCGGAGGGAGGGACGGACGGACGGAGGGAGAGGAAGAAAGCGAGAGAACGGCTCGGTGGCTCCCCCTGCCCTGCCAGCCCGCAGCTGCCACGCCGAGCAGCTGCCTGATTAGCATTCCACCTCCGTGCTGCAACCAGCAGCAGACAGGGCCCCAGACAGGCAGACGGCTCCCCAGAGCCGGGCGGGCCTCGACGGCAAGCCACTCCCCTGCCCAACAAAAGCCTGCGCCTTCCCTGGCGTGCCAACAAAGGACATGTGGCCGCCGCGGCCTCACCAAGTGCCGCCGGCGTGGCTGCTTCTGGTTCAGACACAAGACCGGAAACCGAGGGGGTCTTTTGTGCTTGCTTTCGGGGAATGCACTCCGCCGGATCTCAAGGTTCTCTCCTCCTCTCTCCATTTTGGGTCCAAATCTCAATATTGCTCTTGGACTAACACATGAAGTAGATCTTCTTGGAAGTGAAACTTTTTTTTCTGAATAAGAGACTTCCCGGTAGGTTGGACCCCAGAAGCACAAGAGACAAGTAACGATGAAGGGATATATTCGATGACACGAACGACACCCGATCAGGTGCACGTTTGTTTTCCCAGGTGCACGTTTGTTTTCCAAGTGGAAGGCCCACTTTATTTAATGAGGCTTTGCTTCCCTCCAAGTCAGTGCAGCTTATGAGTCCATCTGCATTATTGTCCAGTAAAATTCATGGTGGGGGACGGCAAGGAGGAGGGGCAGCTCAGTACAGCCCATCTCAGGCTCTCCCTTCAAATAAACCTGGAGATTTGCCTAGGATCTAATCACGAGGTCCTCGTCACCTGGATCAACACCTTAGGCATCCCTTCCCGAGGTAGCATATCACAGAAAGTGTGTAATTGTTAATAGTGGTGCATCTCTACTGCACCGTATAGGGATGGTATGAATTTAAATGGCTAAACCAGATAAGGATGCAGTAGGTAGATTCTATTTACAGTTCGAGCCATTTTATTTTTATTTTTTATTCATTACATTTCTATTCTGACTGCTAGATGGGTCTTCCATATTCAGCCTGGATAGAAATGGTTCAGTCTGGTTTAGCATGGCTGAGAGTACCAGAAAGTAGGACTAAACAAAAGGGAAGGTCAGTTGCCTGTCTCCATACCCTGCTTGTGGGCTTCTTGAAAATGTCTGAGTGACCTTTTTGAAAGACACAATACTGGCCTATTGCCTAGATGGAATATAGGTGCAATCCACCTGTTCATGCATATGAAGTTTTGCTGTGCTTTAATGAATTTAACTGTTTACATACACCATCCCCGCAAACCAAACAAGACTGTGTGTCTAGACACACACTTGCAAACTTTGGAAAACACTTCATGCATCTGGTAAAATGGACTTTTATGCAGCAAAGTTTTTCTTACAGCAAGGACACAGACAGAAAAATGGCCTACTATTCCCAGCATAATAAGTAATAAGTTTGCCCTTAAACTGTCTAAGTCTTTAAGGTACATAAGACACATTGCTGTTTTTCCTGCCAACAGACTTAGATAAAATAAATAAATAAAGCTGTAGATTATAAGCAAAAAGAAGAATAGTGAAATAAGGATATAGGCAGACCATGGATCCTTGGTGTCCCATGGTGTTTCTAATTTGCTTTGCAAAACAACATGACTATTGACACCCACTCTGCCTGTGAGATGTGCATGGTGGCTTCAGTATTCCATCAAAAGAGACAAGGTTGGGCAAAGGATTAATAGAAAATTTGCATGCCAATCCCGCCATTCCAATGGACAATAGTAGACCAGAATTTTTAAAAAGCCACTTGGTTTCCATTTATGGGACTGTTTTAGATTCTCTGAAATCAGTTGATTTTCAGAGTGAGAGAAGAAGACAGGGCCATCTTACTTTCAATTTTAGTTGATGCAGCTGGCTCATGATTATCTCCTGTAACCTCAGTAGCCTGGCAGGCCGCCTCCCCCCACCTGGTACACTCCAGATGCTTTGAATTACAATTCCCAAGATTCCTGGATACTTGGCCATGCTGGTGGAGGCTGAGGGGAACTGAAACCCTAAATGTTGGAAGGGCACCAGGTGGAGGAAAGCAATACCAAGGCTTTGCTATGTCGTCAGAGGTGCTGCCCCCGCACTATCCAGCACCAAAGTGACTGCACTCCTGGCTTACAGAAGACCTAGATGTGAAATGCTTCTCTTGCCCTGTCATAAGACTGGCCCTTCCCTTTCAGATTTGCTTTAAAAATTCAAATATTATTAAATGCAACATTGAAACTGGTGAGGCGGGGGGACAGAGGAAGCATAGCTGGGTGAAAGCATAGTGAAACACTGAACTTTTGCCTCACGGCTTTCTTCTTCCAATGACCATCCCTAGCATCTTCCCAGCCCCGTTACCTGATTAAAGCCATTGGGCAATCTCACTGCTCCTTCCTCTGAAGGTGGACAAGGCGGCAGTGGCCACGCTGCTATGAGGACAGGGGTACTTCTGCTCCCGCTGCTGCCTTCGCCCTGCCCATCAGATCCGCTGGAAAGCTGGCTGAGATCTCCCTGTCTCAGCTTTTGGCTCCCTCGCTTCCCACCGCAGAGAGATTCAAAGTCCAGCGTCTTGTTTTCAAAGGCGTCCTCCACGTTGCAAAACATGCCTCCGTACTTCTGCCGGGGCTTGGGGCTGCCAGTGCCGAGCGCAGCAAAGTAAGTGGGAAGTTCCTCCTCCTTTTTCTCAGACTGCCGCTCCCTCGGATCGGCCATGGCTGCCAGCAGAGAATTGCTCGAGATCGGAGCTGCCTGCAGAGGATCACTCGGGACCGGAAAGAGCGGAGTGAAGCGTTGCCCTCAGGGAGCGCTGGAGAAGTAGCACTGGGTGGGGAAGGGAGTGTCTCAGTGAGGCAGAAGCTCACGCCGACTTCACTTGTGTCGTATGTAACCACCTCGGCAGCCCCGCGATGCGTTAGGTAGAACGCTATTGGCCTCTGCCATGAGGCTGGCGGGGAGCTGTCCAGGGCCTGTGGTGCTGAAGCGGCCGTGAAGGAAGCTTTCATTTGGAGGACGTCTCCGCGAGTGGCCACCTGCAGGAGAATGTCTACGCTCTCACTTCAAGTGCCTTGCTTGGTGGAGACGAGGCAGAGGCTGGATTTTACTTCATTGCTGGAGCTGTGGTGGTCCCAGAGAAGAATAAAAACAAAAGAATCTAGTGACTGATTTTAATGAACTGATTATTCCCTTTACCAGAGTAATAATAAAAAGGTATACTATTTTATTAGGGGTTATCCAAAGGGGAGTTGTGACAAAAGTGAAGCACTTTTTCCTAAACATGCTGAATCTGTTGGTTATTTGCATACCATTCAGTTGACAAACCTTTATCAAGTACAGACTAAATTTCAGGATTAATCTATGAAAACTCTCTTATGAAACTGGTGCTTTGTGTTACCTGCAGTTTTCAGTTTCCCCATATTGTCCTAGTATGGTGAAAATAAAAATAACAAATAAAAATGATTTTATTGTCAACACAGTTTTAATATGATGTCTAGTACATAATTTGATTATATCATTTGGATCATGGAAAAATGTAATGAATTATCTCTGGTTTTTTAATTCAAGTTAATTGATTCTTCTTGCTAATCAAACTTTAGGGCAATATTATATAAATTTAGGTCCCTATATAAAATATCTAGATTTAGAATTTCATGTTGAATAAAGTAATAACAGTCCAATGTAAGGTTTTCTGTTGCAGCTGCTGGTAGCCTTAGGACTCAAACTGCCTCCAGTTTTACATAATTTCTTTCCCTGTTGTTTCAGCAGATAAAGGATTATCACTCTAGTAAAGTGTTTTCAGAATTAGGTCATCATACTGTAATGCAAGCAGAAAGCCTGAACCAATGTTTTTGGCTTTCAAACAAGCAGGAATAGGAGAAATGCCATTCATTCATTATCTGAGTCACTCCTTTCAATTAAGTCCTGTAAGTTCTCAGGAATCCACTTATCAGGAAGTTTCCTATGTGCAAGTAATTGCTATATTTGTTTTTAATAAAACATTAATTATTAAAACAATAAAAACGCATCACTATAATAAATTGCTAAACACATCACATCATTACCTGGATAAGCATTGCCTTGCAATGGTGACCAGTGCTCTGGTAACTTCCCAACTGTATGTTTGTGACACACTCTACATGGGGCTGCCCTTGAAGATGATCTGGATACTTCAGCTGGTTCAGAATAGAGCGCCCAGGAGATTAACAAGAACCAGCATGTACTTGCATATAACATTGGTCCTCTATCACTTACACTGGCTGCCAATTGAAGTTTGGGCCCAATTTAAGGTGCTGGTGATGACCTATAAAGGCCTAAATGGCTTGGATCCTGGATAACTGAAGGAGTGCCTTCTTCACTCTATGCCCTCCCATCTCTTGATGGGTGGAGGTCTGAGGTGGAGGAGCCCTCCTTGAAAAAGATTAGGAGGGTAATTACCCAGAGGAGGGCACCCTGACTGTGGAATATGCTCCCCAGAGAGGTTCACCTGGTGCCAATGCTTTTTTCTTTTCAGAGCCAGGAGAAAACCTTTTTATTATGCTGTTATTTTAATGTTTAATTGGGTTTAATTGTGATTTTATTGTGAATTGCTGGATGCTGTGCCATTTTTATGAGGGGGGACATTATATCCCTCTATAAGTACCTCAAAGGCTGTCACAAAGTGGAAGTTCAAGATCTCTTCTTGCTAATACCAGAGTGTATGACACAGAATAATCAATTCAAGTTGTGACAACCCAGATTCAGGCTGATCATCAGGGAAAGCTTCCTCACTGTCAGAGCAATACGACAGTGGAAGCAGGTGCCTAGAGAGGTGGTGGGCTCTTCCATTCTAGAGACTTTCAAAAAGAAGCTTGACAGCCGCCTGAGAGGGATGGTGTAACTTGGTGTCTTGCAACAGCAGGGGTTAGACTCAATGGCTTTCATGGCCCCTTCCAACTCTAGTATTCTATGATTTTGTGGCAGTGGAACCATTTGCCAAGAGAAGCCATGAACTCTCCTACACAAGAGACATTCAAGGCAAAGGTGGACAGTCATCTGAGTGGGACGGTTGACTTGGCATCCTGCACCCCTTTTGCCCCTACTATTCTATGAATCTATGAAGATCAAATTTCCTTTCCTCCACTGACTGGCATGCTCCAAATAGAACTCTGCTGAGGAAGTGCCCTGTTGGCGAATGCTAACACTACACCATGCTCAAATTTTTGTTTGTTTTTTACAGTCATTATTTTTCAGTTTACCCCATTGTTAGTACAGAAACAGTAATAGGATGGCTTCAAAACATCTTTGAGCTGCATGGAAAGAAATACACTGAAACGTTCTTACGTTTAAAAGACTTTTTTAATTAAATGTTTACAATAATTTATGTACTTTACAAATGAATAGAAAGTCTCTGATATATAGCATATGAATCACAATACAAAAATACGTGTAAAATTTTGTACATAAGCCTATTTTAGGCTCATCAATTATCTTTTTAGCACAGAACGAAACAAGTATTTAGGATATGGTGGTGGTGATGGTGGTATATGTGTTTGTGCATGTGATTACATTAGAATGTAGGGCATTTATTTGCCATTAAATAAAAGTATTGTATATATGTTTAGTTTTTACAGGCATTTATAATACATGTCCAAATGAACTGTACACTTAATATGAGGATGTACTATACATATTTACAACATGATTTCCTGAGTCTAAACTAAATCCATTATTGTTCAGAAACACACTCTGCACTGTAAGGGGTTTGTGGTGTTTATAGAGATACAAGCAAATTTGGTACCAATCCACCAAAAACAACTTTCAGATGCATTGTTTTTCTTGAAGACAACAGGGTTTTTATGTTAACAAGCTGTGTAAGGCACTCAAGGATATAATGAAGGCTACAGATATTAAGCGAGCTGAATACTTTTACACAATAGCCACAGTCCTTCAACAGCTTGAATCACATGCATAAGCCTAAAGTATACAACACAATCACTGACAAATTAAGAAACAGCTTAAGTGGATTTTAGTTTAGACGCAATGATTTTTTTAAAAAGTTTTTTTTTTTTAAAAAACCTAGAATATATATTTGTCTGTAACTGACAAAACCAAGCTATATGCCAGATAGTTCTGAGCATGATATATGCTTATCATTAAGGCTTTCCTGAAACTGGTGTTACAATTCAGTGTAGTTACAAATATTTACTTTCCATACTTTTATATCGGCTACTCTCCTATATTACTCATTAAACTAGAATATCATTGCAAGGTGGTCCATACATGGACCCAGGATGTACATATGATGAAATGTGGGAGCAAACTTTGGGTCTGCCTATCTTCCTGCACCACACATAGAACTTTTAATGTAAACTAGAACTTTCATGTATAAAGTTCTATCCAAATAGGTTCCATTCATGTAGGTATTCTCCCATCACTGAAAGGCAATAATTTCCTTTGTTAGTTTCCCAGATTCTGGATATGCATTGTCAATGAAGTAAAGCCAATGCCTAAAATGTGCAACTGACATAGAATTGTTGGTATCAATGCTTGCACTAATGCAGCATCACAAAGCAAGATAGGATGGTAGTACAGGATGTTACTACATGATAAGCAAGTACTGACTCGAATATTTAGAACTGGCATCTGAGGCTGGGCTGTAAATCTTATGCACACTCACATCAGAGCAAACCCTTTGGACAGTGGGCCTCACCTCAGGTAAACAAACACAGGACGGTGCCTTAAAAATACCCTAAATAAAACGCTATGCTTGTCTGAACAAAAACAAATCAAAACACAAATGAAAGGGCCCTGTAATTCCTGACATAGCTGGCTAAGACATGTTGGAAGTTGTAGAACTTTTTTCTGTCTAAAAACACATGGGGTGCACTCTTAATGTAAAGTGTGTTCCTTCTGAATAGCACCTTCAAAGAGATTACTTCCCCATTAACTTCAAAGAAGCAGGCACAGCTGCACACACATACAAGGGTCCTATGATGCAGTCAGAGCTCTAGATTGGGGAAATGTATAACATCAAGTGATAGTTCCCCTTCCAATGGCTATCAGGAGATATATGAACAAATTCAAGCAAAGAAACTACAGATCAGTTTTTATTATTTTATCTCACAAGAAATACAATAGACTTCTATAAAGGTTAGAAAATTACAATGGAAAAATGATTTTTTTTCTCCTTGCTAATGTACTGTCAAAAGAATAGTGAACATAAGCCATAATACTAAGCACAGTTCCTTATGCCCTGACAAAATCCATGGGATCTGTTTCACCTAATGGACACATTCTTAATCATGAATGTAAGAGCAGTTTCCAGGATAGTGTGAGCAGCTGGGATGAGGAAAGAGGGGGTACCTAAATGAGTATGTGGAAGTGCTTCCAGTGTACTTATTTATTTCTTTGGATTATAACCATTTACTGAAGTCCCAAACTCAATGAGAATATGTGCATTTGTGATGTTTGTGATTATTAGGGAACCAATGCTGGGAAAGGCAAATAAGTACTGTTGCACTGTTCTATGTAAGGCTGTTTTATGAAAATTGTTTACATACGTTTCTTTAGCCACTCCACTGATGACCCTTAGGTGTGCAGACCATTACTCTTTGGAGAAGAGAAGAGAAGAGAAGAGAAGAGAAGAGAAGAGAAGAGAAGAGGAGGCCCCCGATATGTATTTTTCTTTCCCCGTATTTAATATTGGGATTTGTGCTTCAAGTTCTATACATTTTAATTTAGTAAGGGCCACCTTTTTTTGGCATGTATGCTATAAGTCAAGTCAAGGAAGAGCAAATGTCATTATGTAATGCATACTACAGGAGATACATCTGCCATATTGGCATAATGTCATGCTTTTAGAATTTAATGTCAATCAATCAATCAATCATAGAATAGTAGAGTTGGAAGGGGCCATGAAGGCCATCGGGTCCAACCCGCTAATGTTGCAGGACACCAGTTTACACAATCCCATTCAGATAGCTGACCAGTTTCTTTTTGAATGCCTCTAGTGTAGAAGAGCCCACCACCTCTCTAGACAGCCGTTTCCACTGTCGTATTGCTCTGACAGTGAGGAAGCTTTTCCTAATGTCCAGCCTGAATCTGGGTTGCCGCAACTTGAATTGATTATTCTGTGTCCTACAGATGGGACAGATGTTCATGGATTTAGAATCAAGTTCTACAAAATTAATGGTGTTGATTTCTTTTGCACAATGTGTGTAGATGTGTGTGACAATATCTGACCTTTCAGAGTAATTTGCTTTCTCTTATTAAAGGAGATCATTTCAGTGTTACTGTGTAGTGCAGTATAGATCCTAGAATTATCTAGAATTATGTGTCATTGTCAACAATGTAAGCAAAGCACTAACTATCATGAAGTAAGATAGCCTGCCCTACTTTTTAAATAGAATCAATGACATAAACCCTATGTTTCTCTCTCTCACACACTCTTTTTCTCCCTGTGTGTGTGAATACAATGTAAGGCAACTGTCCAAGTGACACAAATCTCAGATATATTAATTGAGCCATTCTTATGTCTGTTTCCATGTAAACTTTAGCATCTTTATATACACCATCACTTATTTACATGTGTCTCTATCCTGTACAAATAAATATGTTTTTTTTTAAAAGGGTGTTAATGGGCAATTACCATGAAATGGGCACAGAAACAGAAATCTGCATGCACAACCATGGCTGAAAAGAACAAGGATTGCAGCAAGCTTTCAAATACACTTGTCCTTACATTCTCAAATTCTGTCCAGTGCATCATCTATTACCATGCATATCCAGGCCAATAGCAGCATCTGAATCCCTAAGCACACCTTTACAGTGAGGCATTTACTTTAAGGCAAATAAATATATGCCTGCATAGTACATTCAGTCAAACTTTAATCACATTTGCCACCATAGTATTTGCCACTGTTCTGAGAAAATAAGACATCCCCCATTCATTTGAATGCAAGGCAAACTCATTTATGGAAGTACACACAGAGATACTTTGACTTCGAAGTAAATCAAAAACCCACTGTGCATTGGGAAGCTTCTTCTTGGGAGCTTGGGAGCTTCTTCTTCAAGGAACAGCTGGATCAGGATACCTGGTAATCCAGCATGTGTGTGTGTGTGTGTGTGTGTGTGTACACAGAGAGAGAGGGAGAGTATGTGTGCATCACAGGCAGTGTACATACACTTGTCCAGAAGAAATTAAAAATTGTTTGACAGGAGAAATGTGGAGAGGTCTTGCTGAGAGGAAAACTCAAAAAAACCTTCGATTGTAAGGAAACAAGCATGCATGTAGACTTAAGGGTAGCAGAAAATGTGTACATTATCATGGAGCTTTGGGCACAATCCAGTGAAATGCACACATCTTTAAATCCCATTGATTTCAGTGGGAGTGTAAGGTAAGTATTTAACAGTGCAATCCTCCTTCACTGAGTTCAAAGGGATCATTTCCAAGGAACTGAAATTGCAACCTTAAATTTTAATTGGAAATACATGATAAGATTTTAGTTCTTCATGCACTTACCAGAGAATTAATCCCACTGGGTAAGCACATTTGCAGCATAAAACAAGTGATGTACACAATGAAACTTACATGTTAGTAAATGTGCTCAGGAGTGTAGATTAAGTATCACTTCTTGAGTAAACATGCTGAGGCTCATGCTGCAGAAATGCTTAATTGGTTCATGCCATATTTAGGAAGAAGAAAGTATGATACTTTTGATGAGTATGAAAACACAGGCTTCCTTTATGTTTGTTTCTAATACGATCATTCTTTTCAAATCTGCATGGGTTGGTTGGAATTCTTCTGTTTGATTACCACTTTCTGTACAATGACAGTCACAGCTGCAGATCCAAAATATGTTCCAATGATTAGACAGTGATGCCAATAGGTCATTTGGATGAGCAATGTATTCTTCCCTGTTGTGTCTCTTTTCTTCCTTTCCAATATTTCAAAATTTACCTTGAAGGTTCCTAATTCAATAGAAAGCATATAGAGTAGAAATCCTAATTTCTGGAGCAGTTTTAAAAATCAAAATACTGATGCTAAATTCGTTTACATTACTACAGATTTCAGAAATTCTGAGCTACTTAAATTTGAAGCTTTGGAGCAGAATCAAGCTTTTTGTTTTGCTGTTTGTTTCTGAACTCCAACAAGAAAAAGTACCATGTGACTTTGTAACTAATTGGTTGGCTTTGTTTCCTGGGACCATGACTATTGTATCAGATATATCTCATTGAGTTAGAACTTGCAGCATCCACTTCCTGCAATGAACCTGCAAGAAAAGCACAAAAATAACAGTAAGTATGAAATTTTTCAGAAGCTTATTTATTTATTATTTTTTTATTAAAAGATTTCTAACCTGGCCACTACTGACATCTCAGGATGGCTTACAATGAAGACAAATAATTAAACAAAATAATTTAGACATTCAATTGCTGTGACCCACCAAACTAAACCTATCCATTCATGGAGACCTGTCACATTTGCTTTTGGTTGCTTGCCAGAAAACAAACAGGAAGATGTACAATGGCTACCTATCCTCTTTTACAGAAGATAGCCCTGTATATGAAAGGCTTCCAGAAGACTGCCTCCTATTTGAAGTTCTGGTGCTACCAATTCCACTTTAAAGAACATTAAGAACTGTTTCCCCTCAACAGCCATCCCCCAAAGAGCAGACTGGACAGACAAGCATGCAGCTAATCCACTTCCAGTTTTCCATGCTATGGTGAGACGTACTGCACTTCTATCTACATTGGAATAGTATTTTCTAAATTTGCACCTGTATGTATAAATTAGTATATGCAAATGTTATGCAGACCATCCCCATTTTGAGTGATTAATAAGGAAATTGGCAAGCCAGTTGCACTGGTCTTAATGAGATACAAATTGTGCAGATCTGCCTACCTTGAAGTTATTCATAGAGTAAACCAGTCACAAAGTTTTAGGTATAAAACTGAGCAACTGAAACATCTTGAAAACATGACTTGTGATTAAGATTTCAAACACTATGACATCATAAGTGAAGGTGGGCAATTGCTACTACCTATAGCAGTGCAATGTGAGAAGCCATATTTGCTGATTACCAAATTGGTTAACACAAATCGTGTACAGCTAATAAAATGCCTTTATGTTACAACATAACCAAGTTTCTGGATAAAGGGAATGCATAGAATGATGTAGTTTCATGTCAGGAAGACACTGGACACATTTTTCAATGTAGAAAAATGGCAGTTAACTTTAACTTGTAAGGCACACTGGTGTGTGTGTGTGTGTGTGTGTGTGTGTGTGTGTGTGAGAGAGAGAGAGAGAGAGAGAGAGAGAGAGAGAGAGAAGGCCCAAAAGTGATGTCAGCTGTGGGATGGATACTAAATGATGTTTTAAGTTAGCTGAAGGCACTCTTACATAAAGGGTACCCAGTTTCCACAGAAGGGGTACTACAGCAGTATTCCACACTGTTCCTATGAGCCTCCAACCCTCAGAAATTGCTCTGGGGATGGTACAGGAGGGGTTAACAGAATGGAGGAGGCTGAAAATCTCTGCTCCACAAGGGCAATTCCACTCAAGGATCTTAGGATCTGTCCCATTGTGTATTTGTACCATCAATACCTAATAAGCATACACACATAACTTAACCAAATCAAGGAAGTTGGTACAAAATCGCCAGGGCAATCCTCATTTTCAGTTTGGTTAATTAGCCCAATAATCATGCTACATGGATCACTGCCTGGCTGTGGCAAAGGGGCTTGTCTAACTCAATGAAGCTATGAGCTATGCAATGCAGGGCCATCCAAAACAGTCAGGTCATAGCAGAGAGTTCTGACAAAAGGTGATCCACTGGAGAAGGAAATGACAACCCACTCCAGTATCCTTGCCATGAAAACCCCATGGACAGAATCATAAAGATAAAAGATATGGCACTGGAAGATGAGCCCCTCAGGTCGGAAGGTGTCCAGTGTGCTACTGGGGAAGAGCAGAGGGCTAGTACTAACAGCTCCAGAAAGAGCGAAGCGACAGAGTCAAAGCCAAAAGGACACTCAGGTGTGGATGTATCTGGTGGTGAAAGGAAAGTCTGATGCTGAAAAGAACAATACTGCACAGGAACCTGGAATGTAAGATCTATGAATCAAGGCAAGCTGGATGTGGTCAATCATTAAATGATAAGAAAGAACATCGACATCTTAGGAATCAGCGAACTCAAATGGAAAGGAATGGGTGAATTTAATTCAGATGACCATCATATATACTACTGCGGGCAAGAATCCCTCAGAAGAATGGAGTAGCCTTCACATTCAATAAAAAAGTAGGAAAGCAGTACTGGGATACAATCTCCAAAATGACAGAATGATCTCAGTTTGAATCCAAGGCAAACTATTCAACATCACAGTAGTCCAAGTCTATGCCCCAACCACTGATGCCAAAGAGGCTGAAGTTGACCAGTTCTATGAAGACCTACAACACCTGCTAGAACTCACACCAAAAAATGATGTCTTTTTCATCATGGGGGATTGGAATGCTAAAGTAGGAAGCCAAAAGAAAACCAGACTAACAGGCAAGTTTGGCCTTGGAGTACAAAATGAAGCAGGGCAAAGGCTGGCAGGATTTTGTCAGGAGAACACATTGGTCATAGCAAACACTCTTTTCCAACAACCCTAGAGACAACTCTACACATGGGCATCACCAGATGGTCAACACAGAAATCAGATTGACTATGTGCTCTGCAGCAAAAGATGAAGAAGCTCTATACAGTTAGTAAAAACAAGTCCATGAGCTGATTGTAGCTCAGATCATGAGCTTCTTGTAGGGAAAGTAGGGAAAAGCACTAGGCCACTCAGGTATGACCTAAATCATATTCCTTATGAATATACAGTGAAGGTGACAAATAGATTTAATGAATTAGATCTGATAGACAGAGTGCCTGAAGAACTATGGAGGGAGGTTTGCAACAGTGTACAAGAGGTAGCAACTAAAACCACCCCAAAGAAAAAGAAATGCAAGAAAGCAAAATGGCTGTCTGAGGAAGCTTTACAAAGCAAGGAGATCAAACCAGTCAGTTTTAGAGGATTTCAACCCTGAGTGCTCTTTAGAAGACCAGATACTGAAGCTGAAACTCAAATTCTTTGGCTACCTAATGAGAAGGAAGGACTCCCTGGAGAAGACCCTAATGCTGGGAACAATTGAGGGCAAAAGGAGAAGGGGATGGCAGAGGATGAGGTTGCTAGATGGAGCCACTGAAGCAGTCAGTGTGAGCTTAGGTGGACTCTGGGGGATGATGGAGGACAGGAGAGCCTGGAGGAATGTTGTTCATGGGGGCGTGAAGGGTTGGGTATGACTTCATGACTAACATAATATAACCTACACCAGCAATACCTGATTGAGCAACTCTCTGGCTCCCACCTCTATACAACATATTTGTAATTTAAGCCTATTTCCAGGGTTGCTTAGAAGGCAGCAACAAGGGGGAAGGCCGTCTGGGGGGTTGGTGTTCATCCACACCTTATGAAATGAACTTTCCAGCAAGGAATGCCTGTGGCCAACATTAACTTTAATATTAGATTAAGACCTTTTCTCAGGTTGTTGTTGTTAGTTGCGAAGTCGCGTCTGACCCATCGCGACTCCATGGACAACATTCCTCCAGGTCTTCCTGCCCATTTGATCGCTTTGCAGTCCAAGGGACTCACAGGAGTCTTCTCCAGCACCACAATTCAAAGGTCTCAATTCTTCGGCGCTCAGCCTTCTTTATGGTTCAGCTTTCACAGCCATACATTGCAACTGGGAAAAACATACCTTTGACTATACGCACTTTTGTGAGCAGGGTGATGTCTCTGCTTTTAGCATGCTGTCTGGATTTGCCATAGCTTTCCTCCCAAGGAGCAAGTGTCTTTTAA
Organism: Varanus komodoensis; assembly: GCF_004798865.1. NCBI lineage: Eukaryota > Metazoa > Chordata > Lepidosauria > Squamata > Varanidae > Varanus > Varanus komodoensis. The sequence continues at coordinate 30,298,452 of NW_025335317.1, forward strand.
TTTCTTGGCTGCAGTCACCATCTGCGGTAATCTTGGAGCCCAGGAAAATAAGATCTGGCAGCATATGATCAAGTTAAGATTATTTTCTTATTGTTGATAGTTCAGAATTTTTTTAGCCATGTGTGTGTCAATACCTGATGTATATATGGTGGGTGTGCGTGTGTGTGTTATAATGCATTTTTAAAGGTTTGAACTCTATGAACAGCACAGAGAGTTTTGGCTATTGGGTGGCATAGAAATGTAATCACTGAAATGAAACAAACTGTTTTTTAAAAATGTAACTTTTCCTTAGGAAACCCTGGACATTTTATTGTCTGTTTCTAACAAAGAATGCTCAGCAATCTACAACAACTAGGACTTTTTGAGGGGAAGTCATGACACTTAAGTTCATATCACTAGCAGTGATATGTCCTGACATTTCCTGCCCCCACTGTCTTTGCTTTACATGATGGAAAGGAGAATTAATGAATCCTCTGTAGCTGACCTCTGCATGGAACTGCAGTCATTTATCTTTCTCCCTAAGGGAAATGATGATCCAACTGCCTCCTTCCATGCTCCCCTTTGTCTGGAAAGAATGTAGAACACATGGAAAAGCATAAAGAAAAATACACTGTCTTTTCATTCATACAGAATTTAGAGGACGGACATAAAATAAATTTTTTTCTGATGCTGCGCTATCAAGACATCAGTATCACCCTGCAAATAATGTAATGTGGATTTATAAGACACCATCTAGCGATTTCCAAGACTTTTGGATTATTGACATACATGTAAATATTCTAAATATACTCTAAAATGATTTGTTTATCCATGATGGGTAAGTACATGAAAGACAGAAAGACAGATAGGTTTGATAAGAATTTGTTTAAACTCATCATCCTGATCAGTAAACCATAGTTCCTGTGGTGTTGGCTTTCATGGGAGGGTATGAGGATAAAACAGCTCCTATTTGACACTCAGCAGATGGCCCATCTGTCCTTGCAGTCAATTCTCAATTGGTCATTAGAAATACAAGCCAGCATATGGCTGAGAAAAACAGACACTATAGGACAGGTGGGTTACTTTTATAAATCTATTTTCTAAGTGGCAGAGGAACTGAATACAACTCTTCAACAAATATGCAATCATTTACAATTTGTGACATTTTAAAATATACAATAATTGTCCCAAGCAGCAAATTTACAATATCCATAAATGTTATTCTCATGTGCATTTGAAAGTTTTTTCAAGTGTTCTCAGTCATAATAAGAAATTCATTTCCCTCTAGTCCCTTTACTTTTGACAGAATTCAACTAAATCTGAGAGATAAGTGATAACAATATTGTGTGTGAATTTTTTCAAATGAATCAGTGATGTCAACATTGGAACTGAACAAAATAGCAATATACTGGTAGAGTGACAATTCAAAAATACATCCCTTTGATTTTGCTAAATGAAAGGTTTTTTATATTTATATTTCCCTCTGTCTCTCTCTCTCTCTCTCTCTCTCTCTCTCCCTCCCTCCCTCCCTCTCTCTCTCTCTCTCTCTCTCTCTCTCTCTCTCTCTCTCTCTCTCTCTCTCAACGTAATCAGTCCACAAGAATAACCAGTCTTCAGATCTGTATGAGAAAAACAAGATGATGCCTGATTTGTTTCCTGGAGACCTGGATTCATATCTCAGTTCTGGGAGAAAGACATAAATAGTAATGAAATAAGACTGGTGAAATACTGACCACCCAAAGATTTTTGCAGGCATTTCTTTCAACTCTTACTTCCTGCTCCATGGCACAAACTTAGCAAAGTTCACTTATTAAATGACACTGTGTAGACATAAAGGAAAGCACAATAACCATATTCCTTACTGAGAAGGAAATCATCATCAACAAGTGAGGGTAATACATTAAATACTTGAGAGTAAGCTCCACAGAAACTAATGGTTTTTACATCTGATATATAGGAATGTACTGATATTGGATATAATTGTTTATTCAGAAATGTCCTTTTCTATAAAGTCTTCTTTTTATTACCATCTAGGCTTACTTCCAATACCACCTGGTGTTTCTTTCATATACAAGATGACTTTAGAAAAAATATGTGAATATGGAAGTGTTGTCAAAGACCATCAGCTGTGTAGTCGATCAATTCCACCATTACTCACAGCCCATAAATATTTTGCTAGAAGATTTGCTGAAATCTTAGGCAAAAGCCCTCAAGAAATTACTCAGGTCTAGCAGCAGCTTTGCTCACAACCAGAAAGCCAAGAGATAGAATAATGCAAATGAGAGCTGGAGGCAGGAGGGAGATCATCTGCCTCCATCCTACTCTCTTCCCCATAGTGTAGATAAAGGCTTATCCTAACTACTACTGAGTAGTCTTAAGTAGTCTTTTAAGTAGTCTTAAAATAGGTAAGAATAACATTTTTAGCCTGCCCATATTGGCATTGACCACAATCACTTTGCCTTTGACCTTGCCCACAAATGAAACGTGACCTTGGTCAGATTGAAACCTAGTCTTTCAATTTGATTTGATTTGATTTGATTTGATTTGATTTGATTTGATTTGATTGTGGTCTTTGGAATGCTGTCTTTGGAACCAAAAAAGCTACATATCTCTGAACTAGACACATCAGATTAAAAAATATCAGAAGGATGAGACAGCAGATGAAAGTGACATGAAAAATGTTCTTGAATGGAGGATCCTCACTATAACCCTTGATATTGTATCATAGTAGACTGTTAGGCAATCTGAAGCCTCACAAACATCTCACCAAACTAGATGGGAGTATATAGGAGAATTTGTGCGTTATTGTATTATTCTGCACAACTTTCTGACTGTAATGGCTTTCCCTAGAAGCAAAAAATGTCAAAACTGATTTTTACATAAGTCTCTTAAGATGTCCTTAGCTGATGAATCTGCATCATCATTAAGTCTCAAAGAAGTCAGATATAGACATGCTATAAAAATGTGGCTCATAATAAAGTAGAATGTTAATTCACTGTTGCCTGGAGGTGGTGAATATGGATGCTTGTTAAGCTATCAAAACAGTGAAGTTAATTCCTTGTACCCACAGTCTGGTCCAGTTTTACTGGATAAATTTCAGTCAGCACATCTCAAGGATGAGAACAAAGTGCTTTGACAGGTTCATGCAACTACCTCTGTACTGGATCCTTGCCCTTCCTGGCTTATAAAATCCAGCAAGGAAGGGATAACTGGCTCAGCCAAGGAGGTCATCAAAACCTCTTTGTGAGAAGGAGTGGTTCCATGCTGCCTTAAAGAGGCAGTTGTGAGACCACTTCTTAAGAAATCCTCCCTTGACCCCAAAAATTTGAAGAACTACAGGCCAGTAGCAAATATTCCTTTCCTCAGCAAGGTTCTAGAGAGGGTGGTTGCCAATCAGCTCCAGGCACACTTGGATGAAACTGATTATCTGGAGTTCAGGCCTGGTTTTGACATAGGAACAGCCTTGGTCACCCTGCATGATGACCTATGCAAGGAGCAAGGCTGGGGGAGTGAGACTGTTGATACTCCTGGACCTCTTCAAATCTTTTAATACCATCGCCCATGGTATCCTTCTGGAGCAGGTGGCTTAGATGGCAGTGGGGAGCAATGCACTGCAGTGGGTTTGTGCCTACTTGAAGGCCTGTCTCCAGAAGGTAGAGCTGAGGAATATTGTTTAGTTTCATGGATTCTCCAGTATGGAGTTCCTCAGGGTTCCATTCTGTCCATCATGCTATTTAGCATGCACATGAAACCGATTAGTGGAGTCATCCAGAGTTTTAGAGTACATTGTCCTCAGTATGCTCTATTTCTCCTTTCATTGTCAGCAAGTGAGGGTGTGGATGTGCTGAACCAGTGTCTGGCTACAATAATGGACTGGATGTGGGTGAACAAGGTGAAACTCAAGAAGTACTGTTGGTGGGTGATTCCTTTGACTATATGAGGGGTGTTCAACTTGTTCTAGATGGGGTTGCACTCTCCCTGAAGGAGCAAGTTTGTAGCTTGGGGGATATTCCTTGATCCATTTTCATTTGAGGCTGAGGTGGCATCATTGGGTTAGAGTACTTTCTACTAAGTTTGCCTGGTGGCCCAGCTACACCCTTTCTTGGACAGGAATAACTTGGCTTCAGTAATTTATGTTCTGGTAACCACTAGATTGGATTACTGCAAAGCACTCTACATGGGACTGTCCTTGAAGATGGTTCAGAAGCTGCAGCTGGTGCGGAATGCAGCAGTCATATTAATAACTGGGACCAGGTGGTCTGAACATATAAGACCAGTTCTTGCCCATCTGCATTGGCTGTCTGTCTGCTTCCAGTCACAATTCAAAGCACTCATCTTAACCTACAAATCCCAGCATGGCTTGGGACCACAACACCTGATGGAGTGCCTCTCCGAACCCAAATGCACTTGGACACTATGCTCAACCTCTGGGTCTTTCCTCCAGGTGCCAGAACCTCAAGAGGCTTGTGGGGTGGCAACTAGGCAGAGGGCCTTTTCTATAGTGACCTCTCATCTCTGGAACAGCCTCCCTGCTGTGGCCCTCCTGGTCATCCAGGAGCATGATGGGTTTATCCAGGTGCTTTTTTTCTTTCTTCTTGCCTGAGTCTTTTTATTGTACTTTAATGTATTCTAATGCCATTTTAATTAATTTTTAAAAAGTTTTAAGCACTGTTTTATGTAATGTGTTGTGTTGTTTTTGTATCCTCTTGTGAATCTCTCAGAGAGCTTCAGCTATGGGCAGTATAGAAATGTAATAATGTAGTGGTGGTGGTGGTAGTAATACCTATCCCTAGTGTTACACAACATGTGCAGAGGGAGATGGTATTAAGCCACATAAGATTACAGATAAGTAACCTAAATCACCATTTAGATAATTTCTGCTTATATACTATCAAGTGATTTACAGAAAATTCATGACTGAGAGCTCATTCTATACAAATATAGATATTCTAGATGGAAGCTATATGGATGCAATTTATATGCAGGAATGTATATCATGAATGTCTACTTATTTAGTGGGCTGGTTTGCATGATTAAATAAGTTATCATAGATTAAATAAGTGTATAAGTACATAAGCATCAAACAATGGCAGTTTAGGCATGGGGTACTTAGCCACCCTACAAAAAAAAGTTAGAGTTTTTCACAATGCACCCAACTCGCTGTGCATTACATTACAGGCTCACTGTGGGTTGCTGTTCCTCTCTTTCTCCCTTGGCACTCCAGCCAGTATCCCAATCTCTTTGTAGCTGAATCCATATAGTCTCTCCTTCCTTACTCTGATCACTGTCCTTTTAAATCACTATTTGTTTTTTTCAGTGCTTCAAAAATGCACTGTTGGGTCTTCATGTTGTCGTTCCTGCACAAGATGCTCTAAGTGGCTGGACCTAGCAAGATGCACAGAGAGCAGGTGGCTTTAAAACCACCCCAGAACCCTACAACAATCCATGAGTAGTTCTAAGCAATCCATGGTAGTTCTAAAGCTACACCTGCCATTGGGTTTGGATGGAAGCCATGTGCTGTGAATATAGGGATATCACATAGTATGTAACCAGCACATGGGAGTGAGGTAAAGGAAAGAAACCACTATGGCTCCTTTTGCACTGTGATATTCTAAACCTGACTTGGTTTGATTGTGCAAATCAGGTCTCTACATAAAGAATCAATTCAGATAGGGCAATCATTTTATAATGAAAGTATTTAACTTGCACATTATCCCTCTGGCTGTGCAGCATGTTAATGCACTGATACCAAGCTCATACAGTCTGGCACAAGCTGTAATCCAATGCTGACAGGTACAGAGCTGCAGGTACAGAGGTGGCTATTGCACCAACATTCCTCCCAACCCTTCACTTGATGCTTATCACAGTATTAATTAAGATGAATGTGAATTAGTTTGGATGGTCTACCTTTGCAGTTTCTTGACATCCTCTTAGCTAAAAGGGCTGCTAGGATTAAGGAAATCCAACTAATACAGGAAGATTTCCCAGAAAAAATCATGGGATTACAAGAGAAGACAGTTAAACCAGAATGTTAAGGGTATGACTTAAGGGTATTCAAGCCACAACATTCCAGTTTGTAGCAGGAAATTCAGGTCAACAGACACCCTTCCAATGCTTCACACTTTAAGTGGTGGGGAGGGGGGGTTAAAGAAAACCCCAGTGGCATGAATCAAGGGAAGGATGTCAGCTCAGGGATTTTCTACTTTAATCCCTTTTCTCCTTTTGATTGAATAGCTATGATTAACATTACTGAAGTCATATTCTCATTCTAAATGTCCTTTGATGGCAGCAGTCACATGAAAAAAAGTTCAGCCTTTTAATGCTATTCTGTGTGTGTGAGAGAGACAAAGAGAAAGTGCGTGTGTGCGCATGTGCATTTATAAATTTATCATAATGCCTAATATTATATAATACTAATAAATATTTCTTATTTTGTAACAGCTGACAAACTAGATAACAATGGTTCTCAATTCCATCTTAAGCTCATTCCATCTTGTGTTCTTTGGATGAACAGTGATGGAGGAATTTAAGGACCATAATTTTAACAATCCAGCCAACAATTTTGACACAAGTGGCTACACAGTGCATTCAGCACACTTGGAAAGGGAGTGGGTCAGGAAAAGCCATTCTATTCTAGGAACAGATTGAGAAAGCTGGAAGGGAACCTATGCCCTTCCTGCCACCTTAATCTTCATAGGTTGTTTATGTCTACTTGTCTTAGCAGCTTAATATGCTTGCTCCTCTCGCACCAAGTTGATACAGAAAAATTTCAGGAAAGATATGACAGATGGAGAAAGGTAAACAGCCTCAGATCATGGGGTGTGTGTGAAGGGGCAGCTGCCTCTCCAGCAGGCAATTTACACACACAACTACTGTAAACATAAATAAATAATGTACTATGGGCAGGGGTGACTTCCCCCCTCACTTCCCTTTCATATTTTGATGTCTCTCTTCAAAATTCTGTCAGACCCATGTGTTGCTCCTTATTGAGCAATGAAAGTAATGCATTACCAGCTTTGAGAACTACCTGAATTTTTACTTATTGAAGAAGTAGGCCACAAACCTGTACACACTTACCTGGAAGTATGTCCCATTTTGCTTAGTGGGTTTATTTCTGAATAGACCTATATAGCATTGTATTATGAATGTATGTTGGTACTTCCAGATGGAGGGCTCAAAGTGCTTACAGTCTAAAGGTGATAAGGTGGCTTCTGCCATTATCTGCATAACAGATTTTCAGTAGGAAGAGACGGGAGAAGCGGTGGGAAAACATGGAAGGGTTTCAAGTGGAAGATGCTGACATCTGGAACACTGTACCCTGTAGAATTCCACATATGAAGCAGGGAAATGGAACTGTAAAAGCAATGTCCAGAAGCAACCTTAATGCACAATCCTATGTATGCATGTCTAGACAAAAAAAGGCATTCTGTTCCCAGCATGCCCTAGCAGCATGGTTGGCTTGACCACACTGTGGGCCTTTCCTGCTGTCTAAACATGAATAGAATCGCACCATTAATCTTTCATTTAGATGCCAAAAATTAATTGTTCTGTCTTTCCATCCTGCCTTGGTAATGGCTACCAAAATCACCCTTAAATTCCCATAATATTTTGAAATGAACTCATCAGATTAGTTTGGGAAAGTAAGTTAGAAGTCCTTCCAGGACTAAGCAAATACTTCAATATTTAGAATACTTAATCCACACCAAACTTCATTATTATTGAGAATTTTTAAAAATCATCACAAAAGAATGTCGCTCTTTAACTTCACAAGGTCACAAGACCTTGGAACATCTACTCCAAATGATCTTATGCCATCCCTCAGTGAAGTCAGGAGGTCTCTAAATGACCCATTTAAAATGATGGCAAATGATTATTATCATTGTTTACATACCATCCAGTGAACTTCATCTGTGAGTAGCTATCTATCTGAACCTGGATCTAGTATACTATACATTCATCCTATCAACTGCATTATACTATTACCACCCACCTGGGTGCCCATCAGACTCCCTGTCTGAGGTGATGGAGATGGTCTCAGACCTGGTGTTGTGGACCCTGTGGGGACTTCAATCTTCATGTTGAGGCCACTTGGCCTGGGGCAGCCATGACAACCTTGGCTGCCCCATTTCATGGCTGCCATGACAACCTTGGGGCTATCTCAGCATGTCATCATCCCAACACACGTAAAAGGTCACACTGGACCTATTTTTTTTCAACTGGAAAAGGATATAGTGATCTGGAAGTAGACGGGTTAACATCCACTTCCACTTGTCATGGTCAGATCACATCCTTCTGCAGTTTAGGCTCTTGGCCTGCTTTCCCCTCTATGAGGGTGGGGACCTATTAGGATGGTCCACCTGGAGACTAATAGATCCTAATGGTTCTCAGAGGGTTCTGGGGGTATTTCCAGCTGATATGGCTGGCATTCCTGCAAAAGCTCATGTCCCCTTGTGGAATATGGGAATGGCCTGAGCATGATCACACCCAAGCACTGTCTCCCCATGTGTGGACACAGGTCAGCTACCTGGTGTACATGATGAAGGACAATGAAGCAGGAGGGGAACAGGTGGAGTACAGGTGAAGGAAAACTCATGATGAATTTGACTGGAGCTCATTCCTGTGCCTATTCCATGGTGGTGAGGTGGCAAGGAAGTTATTCTTTTCCTCCAGCATTGCATCCTCTCAGTACTGTTGCAGAGCTGTTCCAAGTGGCTTGTGACCTCTTACATATTGGGCCATGTTCAAACCCTTGGTGGCCCACTGTGATGAATTTGGGGTCAAACTTACTTGGATTTGTCAGAATTGGACTTCATATTTAATACAATTCTGTTAAATTGGACTATCACATGTTGGAGATTTACAAGAGCAGAGTCAGCTGGGGCCAGGGGTCAGACTAGATGACCCAGAAGACCCCTAGGCTTTGTTCCTATGTTTCTATTATGAGAGGTATCCAGAGCACTATCTAGTCCAATTTTGTTGGATGAGTTTCAGTTATTGAGGCCTGAGGATACAGACAAGGTGCTTGGCCAAGTTTGGCCTACCAGTCATATGATCAACTCATGCCCATCTTGGTTTATTACTTAAAGTAAGGAGGGGGGGTGTATCTGAGAGAGGGGGCTATAAATGCCTCTTGGAGAGAGGGAGGAGTCTCAGCCTCATTAAAAGAGGTTGTAATTAGGGCACTCTTGAAAAAACTCTAACCTGGACCCAAAAGATGCTAACAACTATAGGCCAGTGGCAAATATCCCTTTCTTGAGCAAGGTGTTTGAGCAGGCTGAACAGCTCCAGGGATTCTTGGATGAAATGGACCATCTTGGTCTATTTCAATCAGGCATAAGTTCAGAACAGAGACTACCTTGGTCACCCTGTTGGATTACTTTTGCCAGGAGAGAGATAGGGAAATGCGACCATATTAGTTCTCCTGGACCTCTCAGTGGCTTCCAGTACCATCAACCATGGTATCCTTCTGGATAGGCTGGGCTGGGAGTGGGAGGCACTGGATTGCAGTGGCTCCACTCCTACCTGCCCAACCAACTCCAGAATGTGGTGCTGGGGGATTATTGTTCTGTGCCATGGCAGTTATGGCATCGAGTCCCACAGGGCTCTATCTTATCCCCTCATACTATTTAACATCTACATGAAACCACTGGGTGGGGGGTTATCCGGAGGTACGGGCTAAGATATCAACAGTATGCTGATGATACTCAGATTTACCTCTCCTTTTCTTCTAACCCATTTGAGGCAATGGAGGGTTTGGGCCTGAAAATGGATTGGATGAGGGCCAATAAACTGAAACTTAATCCAGAAGTTGGAGGTGTGAGGAGAAAACAAGGAAGGTGCTGTGAGAAGAGCCTTCTTGGTAGGGCACCTTGACTCTGGAACCAGTTCCCCAGAAAGGTTCACCTGGTGCCCTCTCTCTATTTCTTTTGATGCCAGGTGAAGGTCTTTTTGTTCACCCAATATTTTAATAACTAAAATTTCTAAAGAGATTTTTATATGATATGCATGATATTATTGTGCTACTGTGTCTTTAGTTTAACTGAATTGTGGTGTTTGTGAGGTTTTATTGTGGGGTGGGGTGTTGGTGTTTTATTCCTGTTTATTTTATTTTGTATATATGTCCAATATGACATTATTCTTTATATAAATGTTGCTGTTGTTATATTTTGTAAACAGCCCAGAGAGACATTTGGCTCATTTTCAATGGGGTAGAAATGTAATAATAGTAGTAGTCGTTGTCATCACAGAAACAGATTAAGATATTTGAACAGGATTTAGGACTACCATGTACTGAAGTCCAAAAGCTACATTTATGTTCAACAAAGTTTTAGAATGCTGTTTGCTATTGCACAGCTACTCTGCCTTTCTTTACCTCATGGAAATGTTGGTATTATTTTCACTTCTTATTCCTTTGGCTTCAGATCAAGTAATTGGATTAGACCATTATAATCTGGATTTGAATGTACAAACAGTACAAACACAATTTAGACAATTATCATTTAACTCGGTTAAACTAAAATCTCTGATAGGCTCCTTATCAAATAATGCCATTGTCTGAACTTAATCTAGCACAATTTACACATGTTATGATATGCATTATTTATAATCAGGGCTCTCAAATGAATATCAGATGGAAGGAAAGGTGGGAGATTCAGATGTTTACTTCATACCAAAAATAATTTTTCTTCCTGCTGGAAGTAAAGTTAAAAACACCTTTCATTTCATAAATAAGAGCTATGTGTTGTTGGCAGCAATGAGAAATCAGTAGCAGTACCAGTGACTATTGACCCTTTCAAAATTTTCCTTCTGGCCATGAAATGCTGAAGAGAAGAGATATTGTTGCCCCCTTTTCACATGGAATCCCCACCAAATTCAGTCAAATGACAACTTTTAGGTATCATTAGTTCTTGTGTGGAGCCTATTTATTCAATTCAGTAAGGCGAGTGCAGGTCCTACCATTACGTAGAGTGAGGTATCTGTCCTAGGCAGCTACTTTTGGGTCTCATGAAAGGGAAGCCCTTTGGTGGTTATTTTTGTTTGTTGTATTTTTAGTGCTAAGAAGGAGAGGGATGCTTGTACTGAAGAAACTTGGGTACTATGTACATTGACTGGATGGCTTGTGCCAGCCTTGAATAGGGTGCATAGTTCAGTATCAGAGATGTAAAGGTAGCAATGCAAATTTCACAGGCAAATTATTGAAGAGCATATCCATATGCATATCCTGTTGCCACATGCTGTAAGATAATAGTACCAATGATGTTCTTTCTGTTTTGATATGTTTTGCCTTTTCCCAAAGGCAAAATTCGGAGAGCAGAAATAATTCCCCTGACAAACAGTAGTAAAACTGCTATGAACCTTTCACCATTGGTGATTATCAGGGCATTGGTTGTAGATAAGTACTCTTATAGAATATACCAGGAATGATAAAGCATTAGTGGTGTTTGATTGGATGGATGATGCTATTCCTTAATGTAAATGACAGGTGAGAACTATTCCTTGTGGAAATGTTCCCAACCACCTGTGCTATATTATCAGTGGCCCTTTCAGCTCAAGGGCCAAAACCCCTTAGGGTCCATATTCCAGTGATGGATTTGGCAGAAGAAAACAGAAAAATACTGAAGGCAATGGGGTAGGGTCAAAATACCAGGACACTGTAGATTAATGGACTCGCTGCCAGCAACTAAATCTTAAGAGTGGCATTTCATCCTTTTAAAATTGGGGTGGGAGGACTGAATGAAAATGGGAAAACCCCTGAATGATGGATTATTGGTGAAAAGGTGGTGGGACCATCTGAGGAATGCCAGAGAGCTGGACTGGAACTTCAGGTCTGGGGTACTACACCCCACTTGTAAACAATACCTACAGAACTATTTACTGATAAATAGTGAAGATATGAATGGGAAAGCACTTTGTTTACTAAAAAAATCTATATGCAATGAACAATGCTGGCATGGGATCTTAAGCAGAGTGTGTGGCTGCCACTTGCTTTCATCTGAAAACGACATTGTCAGAGACGAAACACCATTGATCATGACTATACATCACCCCTTAAAAGCATGATTTGTGAGGAGCCCTGAAAATGCTGATCAACACCACGCATCTCCACACACATTTATTGTTCTCAGAAGCAACCTAAAACATTCAGTCTCCACTAGGCACCTTTGCTTGGAAACTACCATTCCAACAGAACAGGACTAATCAATGAGCTGTGTCAAAAGTTAGGGGTGTTATGTAGGGTTGATTATAAGATTAGCTTTTTGGTGTGCTAAGAATCTTTGGGCAAGGAACCTTTTTTCTCAAATGGCTGGATCTGGCTTGAAAACATTATCCAAATTTTTCCCTGTCTACAAACTACAAAAGACTAGGAAACAAGAGGCTTTTGTCTGCTGGCCCCCCAGCAACTAGGGACATCCTAGTGAATCCCCTGGCAGATGGGAGCAATCCATTCTTTACCAATGAACGCTGTCATTGTCCCTGCTGCAAAGTCTGTGGAGAGGCTTAACAGATGTAAGAATCTTTTAAAATGGTAATTAAGGTGGTTAACTTTTATAGTCCATGAACACACCACAGACTAGAAGTTGAATGTGTCCAGCACATGCACTGAAAATACTCTGTAGGAGCCACTCTGCCCTAATCTATAATCACAAACTTTAAGAGACTCTTTAAGTTTCATTTATATATATTTTAAAAACTGGCATGCTAACCTCTTCCTCCATACATGTCAGTGACCGTCAATAGTCCTCTGCAAATTTTGTGAAGGTTTGAAGTCAAGCACCAATGATCGACAGTCTCTACACTGTTGGGAAAATTTGGATAAATCCTGTCTGAAAAGCATTACTTCTGTGTGCCTTTGCATTGTGAGATCAAATCCTGTCTTCCTTCTCAAAACCAAGCTGTCACTGTTTAAAATGGCATTCCCCCCACTCCTTTCTCTCACCTTTAGCTGTGGGCTACAGTAGACAGGCCATTCAGTCCAAATATACATTGTAAATAGTCATTGTTGGAATTCAAGGAAGTATCTTCCTAGCCCAGAGGCTCCATGTGCCCTGGCCAATTCAGAATGTCTAGTCTAGATAAGAGTCTTAAGCTCATGCATAGTTTCTCAGTAGCTTGAATTTACATGTCTAAGCAGACCTGGAGATGGGTTCAAGCTACTGAACTAAAATGTCACTACACTGCAATTAGAAATATTGTAATCTGATTGTCACTGTATGATTGACTGACATTCCTTTATCTGTTCTGTATGTGATGACCTCAGAACCTTATTGAAATGTCTGCATTCTGTCATCAATTGCCCTGTACCTGAGAGAGTATAAAAACCTTGTAATGGTGTTGAAGCTTTGCAGCAGAGTTCACTCTGCCTGCCCAGTGATGCATGCATTATCGTGAGTACCGCGGGAACCTTGGGGTAAATACAATAAAGCCTCAGATGGTCTGGATGCTTGGTCTTTCCCACGAACCCGAATTTTATTCCCTCTTCTCAAATTGAAATTCCGGGATTCTGACAACACACACCTGACAGGCCCCATTTTTCAAACACATGCCAGCAAATTCTAAGTATCACATGTAAGTGACTGACAATAGTTACTGTGTTCACACATGACCCCAAATTTGTCTAGGACTGTCAGCCTTCACTTGTGAAGTGACAATGTACCAGACATTCTTTGTGATAATCACATGATCATGCTGCTGGGATATGTATACAAACCACATAGGCTTGGTTAGATTAAAATGTCCACTCACATTATCATCATCATTTATAATACACGCATACAAACATGATAATCTCCATACAGGGTGTTCAATCCAGACGTAGGCAGGTATGAAGGGGCTGGTAGAAGCAGACTTCTTTGCCGCCGCCACCACCACCTCTTCCTCTGTATGGCAGTCCTATCAGGATCCTACAAATGTTACACAGAGGTCTGGGGGACTATGCTGAATTGGGTATGCTATGGTGCAGGGGGCTGAGGGAGAAGGTGGCAATCCCTCTAGATCAGGCAGAAGCTTTCCTTCCTCATCCCACCACACCACAGCCTTCTCCACTTGGCAAGAGCCTGGTCCACTTCTGCTTTTGTGGGCTGGGCTGGGCTGGGCTGTAGGGTGCCTATGCACCTAACTGGATTTAACCCAGTGCACTGAAGTGTGCACTGGTTCTCAGGCAGGGCATGAAAATTTCATTTTTCAATGAAAGTCAACAAATATAGTTGCTTTTCTCTACCTATGGCTGTTTCTCTCCTTCACATAGTAGAATAAGCTACCCTCTGATGAATCTCTCTTTTCCATTGACTTCTTAACTGACCATTTTAATAAAGCCAAAGCTTTGGTTGTTTGTTTTAATACTGGGTACAGTCCAGCAGGGATGTTTTAAAATGAAAAGGTTGCCAGTGGGAATAACTAACAGGTAACAAGAAACTGAAGTTTCCCTATAACCAACCAATGCCCCCAACTGTGCTGCAAAATCTACATGGGGCATAAGTGCCAACCATGATGCCATTATTCCTGCCTCAGGAACTTCATCTAATTGCATCACAGGAGACTGTAAATTCAATCTGGCAGTGTCAACTTAACCCACTTCAGCTTTTTAAAAATAGCTCAGACGTTAAACCAAAATCAAAGTATGTTGCTTGCCTTTAAAGAATCAGAGGGTCTGGTGTTTTTTTTTTTTTTTTAATTGTCTGGGATAATGTTCCACACCCATTTACATTTATGCATGGATGTTCAATACAATCTAAAATAAATCTAATAAAGAAGACATTTTACATTTCAACATTAAAACTCTATAGCTATGGAGTTATTATCAATAACTCCATAACTTAGCAATTATCAATTAGCCCATCAAAGCTGGAATTGTTCCGTTAAAATGATTCAGATTTAGTGACCACTTTGAGCAGAACCACTAAAATCAGTAAAGCCTAATTCAGTCATGACTGACTCAATTCTCAATGGATTTCAATGGGTCAGAGCTAAGCATTACTAAGTCTAGATCTGCCCTGTATCATCAGATCTGAAGCTATTAGTGTTGTTGCACTGAAGTAATAGGAAATATTCTACACTTAAGTTTATCAAGTGATTTATAAAGTACTGTGAAATACACTTTTTGTTTCCCACACTGAATAGTGGTTTTAGTCTATCAATTTTAATTTGTTACATATAAATACAAAATAGTACTTGGAAAATGCTAATCTATCACCTATATTGAATTTGGATAGCACAAACCTTTATCTAAATTAAGGCTACAATACTAGGTCCTTTTACTTTAGAGTAACTCTTATCAAACATAATGATTTAAAAACTGCACAGCATTATGCTATGAATTAAATTAATGAATTACTCAGCTTACAGACCAATAATTCATCAATGATAAATGATATTTAATTAGTAGATCAGCATGTTTACTGGACTGTTTTCTCCAGACTATTGCAAACCTCTGCTGCACACCATGAATAAAATATTCCAGTCTCTGATAAGCCACTAGGAGTGCAGGGATATGACAATTTCTCTCATTCCTCACCCTTAAATTTAGTTCATTTCAAACACTGAAAGTTACTTTTCTTTATTGAAAGGTCCACATGACAATTTCAAAGCATATCTGTGCATATTTCTCCTTACACAAATATTTTAGCCAGGAATTTCCCTCATGTAATAGATTTATAATGCTGTTTTCTGAAATATACATATTTAGTATACTTTTTATTGGTAAATTCCACTCCAAGATCGATGTTCTCAGGATGACCATCCCCCCTTTGGCTGCACCCACTTTCTCCAAGCATTAATCATTTGGTATTTTCCCAGTTTTTGCACAGTTCTTCCCACTCCCATTCTAAAAGACTTGAAAGACTTTTAAGGCTTTGTTGTTGTTATGTACCATCAAATTATCTCTGACTTATGACAGCCCTATGCATTTATGTGATCCAAAATCTCCTGTCCTTGATAGCCCTACTCAGTGTTTGTAAACTCAAAGTTAAGGGTGCCTTTATGGAATTGATCCATTACATATTTGGTCTTCTTCCTTTTTCTCTTCTGCCTTCAACTTTCATCTTCAGTGATCCTAAGACTTAGTTACTGATACTAAGAGCATTACAGTGTAATCCAGAGTACCTGCTCATAACTGTCCATATGTACAGCATTATGAGGAGATTCCGAGAGTAGCTGTTGGTGACATGTAGCTACATGAGGGTGTGTCATGTGGAGGTGGATAGAGACCAGTTTTCCCCTGCAGAAGAGGGCAGAATGTGTTCCAGTGGAGCAAATCTTCAGGAGCCAAGGCTCAATTTGGATACCAGGAAGTACTTCCTGACAGTTAGGACCCCAAGGGTATGGAATGGGCTTGCACTGGAGGTGGTTGAGGCCCCATCAGTGAGTGTGTCCATGGATAGGCTGGACATACACATGGTAAGCATGTCATCAGTGGAGCCGGCTGAAGCAGGGTGTCAAACTAGATGGCCCAGAAGTCCCCTTCTGCCTCGCTCTGTTTCTATGTTGCCTCAGGGAATGAGGAGGAAAGGCTGATCTACTGCAGAAAACCATGCACACTAGCCAGTCCTGTCTCTTTCCGTCCTTACCCAAATGTCCACAAACCTCTGGGTTCAAGACTGGTCTTCCAATTTCAGAGCCACAGCTAGGACAGTTACTTCCACAGTGGCTGTCATAGGACAGGGTTAGGACTCCAAGTTCTCCTATTTAGACTATGTCTGCTGGCTATATGATTGTACCTTTAAATTACAGCATGCTGGCATTCCTGTTCTTTGGCCCTGCCACCTTACTCCTTACCCTGTCCACCATGATGTTACACCTTAGAGCATTTCAGAAATTGAATTTATCCCTTGGATTGAAAGAGGTTCCCTACCATTGGCTTATAACCTCACTGAAGAACAGGTTGCCTGCACTTAGTCTCATTTGTCAGCCCATTACAGGTCTTGAATAAGATTAACACATGTTTTGAACCTTTCCTCAGGGATTGTTGGTTCATGACTTCAGTCAGGTGGAGTGGACAATGAATATACCTTACCTTATTTTTAAATAGTAATTTTAACCATCAGTGAAACAAAGATGATTTTAGATCTGTCATCAGAACACACCATTATAAAGGTTTAAATAAGTGTCATGTAATCATGCTATGATTGCTTTAGAATGTTTTGTAATAGACGGAACGACATGTCTCCCTCTAAAAGCCAACTCAGACGGGGAGTATTTGGTGGGACTGCAATGAAAATGGGTGGGCTGAGGATCTAGAAGAATAAAATATTATGATTAGGGGAATCCCAAGATTTGTTGAACAGATTTATTTGACACTTCCAAGACCCACTCCCCAAATGGTTCAATGGGGACTGAGCATGCACAGTAGCCATGGAATGCTACCTGTCAGTTGGAAGAGTAAAATAAGGGGCAATAAGGGGTAGGGTGATGGGAATCAGTGGAGTCCCCTGAAGGAGGACCGGCTTATTGGCTGGAACCCTGAAGAGGAGCACTCCTATTAGGAAATGAGTATAGCTGCAACACCTTCTTGCATGTCCCATTTGTACCCATCTCTTTTTAAAAGTAGCACAAACATACATTTACCATTACAATCCTGTTGATATCTAGCTTGGCATACAGTATGGTCTCCCAAAGCCCATAAGAAGAGAATTATCTGTAATCTATAGACATTACCTTTATATCATTTGTTCACCATCTACTTATGTCTACATGCAGTATAGATACATAGCTTGCTAACATCACACAGCCCTTAGTTTTGATTTGAGCTCCCTCAAGTGGTTGTTCCTATTGTGAGAATAAAACAGTAGTGCAATGATGTTCCACCTTACATCCCAATTATTATAACTTTGAAATGAATATTTTGCTGCTGAGTGGAACATTGTTCCAAGCAAATATGCTTAGAATAGCTTCCAAAGAGAAGAAAAATGTATGTGGCTGCCCTACCGGCACCCAACAGATTATTAGCAATTTTATTGGATTTCTAAGAGCTAACATACCCTGTAAACCACACCTGACTTAAACTGAGGTAGACATCCTTCACTTTGAGAAGTTTGCAAAGGGCACTGCACTGTGGCTTCAGTCATGTTTGTACTTATCTTGGTACTAAGTCTTATGGAAATCAGTAGAGATTATTTCTGAGACCTATGAAAAGCATTGTATCATAAGGCTGCAATAATTGCTTGAAAACATATCCCATTGAAATTAGTGAAACTAATTTCAGTTTGTCTGCTTGAACACAGAAACTGTTCTGTGTGATTTCTCTGCACAGTTTCCTTCTTTTGACTCCTTACTAAGGGGTACCGATGCAGTGGTGTGCCAGCTGGATCTTGAAGTAAGGGAACTCTGCTGTCTGCCAGGTACACATATCTGGAGTGTGACAGACAAGCTGGCATGTCTTCTTCTCCCAGGGCTCATCAGCTGCTTCTGGTGATCAATGGGGATGAGTGACACAGCCAGGCCAGAGATAGGTGAGATCACTCAGGACTTTGAGGCTTTGGGCAAGAGACTCAAAGGACTGAAGGTTCAGGTGGGTTTTTCCTCACTCTTACCAATCCACAGACATGGGCCAACCAGGGAGAGAAGAGTTGTGGAGATGAATAACTGGCTGAGGACATGGTGTTGGACAGAATGCTTTGGGTTCCTTGACCACAGCAACCCGTTCCTCACCAAAGGACCTCTGGCAATGGATGGGGTTCACCTCACTGGGATGGGGAAAAGGACCTTTGGGAATGCTGTAGCAAGCTTTGTCCAGAGAGAGAGTTTAAACTGATTGGGGGGGTGGTGGTCTTGGAACCAGGAACTACAGGAACCCATCAAAATCAGTCAGGTGAAGGAACAAGATCAGGGTCTCAGGGACAGGGTGATGTAGGGACTGCAGGCTTTGGAAAGGCTCCTGCTATGCCAGGGAGTATGGGAGGAAGAAGGAGACTGGGGGAGCTTGGGAATGAGGTTTGCAGGAAATAGCTGAAATGTATGTACACCAACACTAGAAGCATGGGAAACAAGCAGGAAAAGCTTGAGGCTATCCTGGGAATAGGTGGGTATGGCCTGGTGTGGATCACAAAAGGAGTAGCACTACATGTTAAGGAAGGGATAGGGTGCAAATAGATGGGAGCATAATAGAAAGAGACCAGGTAAAGGTGATCTGGGTAAGATTAATGGGTCTAGAGGGGGGCAAGGACCTGATAGTGGGGTATGTTATAATCCACTGGGTAAACTTGAGGCCCTGGATGGTCTCTGATAGATCAGATTGGAAGGATATCCTAGAGGAGGGACATGGTTATACTGGGAAATGTCAGCCTCCCTGATATTAGTTGGGAGGTGCAGTGGATAGGTCCCTAGAAGTTATGGTGAGAGGGGTTTTCACCCAGAGGGTTCAAGAGGCTAGAATGGGGAGAAACATCCTAGACTTGGTTCTGACCAACATGGAGGATCTGCTGAATGAGGGGCAGACTAGGAGAGCTCTGGATGCCAGTGACCATGCTGCAAGATCAGGTATGAGTGATAGGTCAAGTACTAGAAGTTGGGGCTCCACAAGGGCCAACTTCAGTCAAGCATTTATCTTGGGGTAGTTGTCAATAGTAAGTTAAAAATGAGCCAGTAGAAGGCTTGTGAATGAATGGCCAGAAGCATGGCTTCCAGATAGAGAGAGATGTCAGTACTGCTCTGTAAGAATTTGGTGTGCCCACAACTGGAGTACTGTGTCCAGTTCTGGGCTCCACATTATAGGGGAGATATAGCTAGGCTAGAATTAGTTCAGCACAGGGTCATGAGGATGGTAGCTATATTGAGGTGAGATTGAGGGAGCTGGGTCTTTCAGCCTGAAGGAGAGGAGACTCAGGGGGGATCTTATAACAACATGTAGGTATGTGAAGGGATGGCCTGGGAGACCACTTCTGATTAGCTATATTTCTATAATGAGGTGTGGGTTTAAATATACAAACTTTTGAATGCAGTTTAACTGGCTTGCAGGTCTGATGTGTTTTCATATATACACCAAATTTAAGGATTTTTTCATTTCCCAAATGATAAACTTGGATGTACTAGAGGTTCAGAAACTGCATCAAAGAAAAATTAGCCTCTGTGGCTTCTGTGAAAGGCAATGAATGTATAAAATAAACCAATAAAGCAAAGTTATTAAACAATATTTATGGTAAGGGTTTAGATCCATACTGTTAGAATGAGAATGATGTTAGGCATAAGTCACCAGGATGTTTATTTATAAGGTGGTAAATGCATGAAAGACCCACTTCTCACCTTTGGGGTAGCTCTTGGTGGTCAAGAGAGCTGGTCTTTTGTTTCTGTCCTTTCCTTGCTTCTTCTTTTGGAACAGCTGTTAGGGAATCTCTCTCTCAATCTCTCTCCTGCTTTTGTATATCCACTCATAGACCTTCATTTTGCCTCTTGGTTGTTCTTTCTCTTGGCAATTTAATGTTCGTTTGTTATTCATCCTGTCAGTTTCTCTGCTTCTTAATTTACAGGTGACACTTTGCAACATCTGATCCAAAAGATCCACTTTCATTTGCTGCTTGTGCTTTCTTAGTAGATGTCATGGAGATTTTCCATTATAGACCTTATAGATCCATATAACTTTAGCTTCAATTTTCTTCCAGCCTTTGTTCCAGTTTTCTTTTAGGTCTAAGAAACTTCATCAAGGAACTCAAGTGCATTAAACTTAATATATTGTGCCATTTTTCCACTCGTGCTGTAGAGAAGCTTCACTGATATTTCACAGCAAATGACACTTGGAAGCTTTGTAAATTGTCTCCAACTTTATTACCACACTCTCCTTAATCATTAACATCTGGGGACAGTTAGCAAACCATTTCATACATTTTGTATTGTGGGAAAGAAACATATATTTATTCAATAATTATAGCCAATCTAATTAACCTCTAGCTCCCCATTCCTAATGAATGAAAAACATTCTGGAACATATTTTTGTTTTGTTTTCATTTATCCACTTGTTCATTCTCATTTTCACCACTGACTAACCTGGAACTCTTTCCAATCTTCCTTCAAAACATGTATTCACTCAACTACAAGCAACAGTACAATGGACTGAAATACAGAACATGTCACATTCACTTCTTTACAGAAGCAATTTACTGCCTGCTTAGCAGGGAACCAAAATGTATTCACTTCATCTGAATGAGTTGACTGCTTTTCATGTAAAGCTGAAAGTATTCAGAGCAGCAAAAATGAGGCTTCCATTACAGAAGCCATTAGTTGTCTCTATTTTTTTGTTTTTGTCTTTTTGGCTTTCTTTGACAATTGTAATACTAATTTGTAAAAACTCTTGAATTATCCTTGTCAGAAGATCAGATGTCATTTCAAAATAAAATTCAAAAAATTTTACAAAAATGGTCAAAAATGTTAGATCTTCAGTCTTGCACCTCAAAATACAGTATATAGATTAATTTCTTGAAATGACAATGTTGGGAACTATTGTTATATAGATCCAGAGGCTTCTAGCTTTCTCTCTGGATCTGCAAGAAGAAAAAAGAAAAAATGAAAGATGCAGAAATTACTCAAAAGGAAGGTGAAAATGATCTGTCACCTTACTTCTCTACCAGACTCAGTGGCAATTTCCTACTTCTGGTACCTGCTGAGAGGGTGCACCACAGAAGCTGAATAGGCCTGGATGGGACACTAATGGATCAAAGTTGTGTGTGTGTGTGTGTGTGTGTGTCCATCTGTGCATTTGTGCACACTGTGAACAAAACACCAAGTGGGAGACAAGCTAGAAAGTACTGCTGGCTTAATTTAGCAAAGTCCATTTTTGTTAAATCCCAAACAAGGCATTGACTGTAATCCTATATATGTTTACTCAGAAGCAAATTTCATTGCATTCACTTTATCTACTTACAAGTTTTATATGCAACTGTGCATCCAATAAAATGTCAGAGTGGTGTTCAACAGAACTTGTTCACAGGTGATTGTGCAGAGGACTGCAGTATTCATTAATGTATATGCACACTGAAAAACAAGTCAGTGTCCCTTCTTTGTAAGGAGCTATTGAATTTGGTCTTTGGGTTGTATCCTATGGTACCGTTCTACCAGCAAAAGGAAACCACTTTTGGAACTATTTCCCCTTCTTTGCTACAGTCCTTGCACTCACTCCTGCTTTGCAAGGTTGGGAGCCTTCCAGGTCAAATTTTGGGTCAAGTGGGAGACTACAGTGGGAACAATAGTTCTATTGTGCACATGGAAGTCTTGTAAAATAGACATCAGCTTGCACAAGATTGGATCCAAGGGTTTAAGTAGAATTTTCTGGTTTTGCTTTTTGGCCTTCCATTTATTTTGCAAGTCCTTTTGGGGTGGATTGCGGCTGGACAAAAACATTTTGTAGCATTCTGCAGGCCACAGTATTGATAAGAGAGCTTTAAAGCCTGACTGAAAGTAGAGCAGGAAGAGATTAACAAATAAACAGAGTGCTTACCTCCAGTAGGTGGGTAGTCTACTATGACCAAAGAATGAAAGCTAAAGAAAAAAATAAGAATAAAAATAAAAACTGAAAAAAGAGAACAAAAAAAAAAAAAACCAGAAAAAATTGAAAGAGAGAAAAAGAAAAAAAAAACATTATAGTATAACTAGTAAGAAACCACTAATGAATCTAGACAAGAGCAAAGCTTGACAGTCTGTTGAAAGGAGGCAAAATAAGCTGCCTCAGGTGAACTTTCCAATGTTCCTGTTTCTACAGATGCAATGAGTAGAGTATATAAGAGGCACTCTAGTTCCTGTGTTGCTTTACTTTTAAACTTTTACATTCTGTGGGGCAAAATTTTCTTGATTTTGTAGCATACACTGTTATGAAAATTTTCAGCTAAAATACAACAGCAAACAATTCAAATAAATAAATACATAAATGTGTATATATCTGGAGAGGCCCTGATAGTTTTTTGGTAACCACACATGGGATAGAGAGTTGCATTTGGAACCCAAGAGGGTCTTGGAGTGATGGGGAACAAAATCAAGGAATATTTCAATATTCTTATAACAATGTCCATATTGAGTACCCTAGTATCATTTGAAAAATTAAGGTGTAATATTGTACCTCACCATTTCACTCATACAGAAATGTTCTTAACCCTGTGCTATTTTGAAAATCAATCTCACCAAGATTGAGTGTGATCAGTCTTTTGACAATGCAATCCTATACTTGACTACCCAAAAGTAATCCCACTGAATTAAATGAAACTTACTTCTAATTAAAGCCTAAATTCAACACAGATAAGCCCATCTAAATCAGCAGATTTAAGCATGCTTTAGTCTGTGTTGGATTTAGCCCTATGTGTATATAGGGCTACATCATTAGTCTATTCTAGAATGGGTGACCTCTGGCTTTGAAGCTGTTTTAGTCTAAAATTCTCACAACCTGTCATCATCACTTGCTGCCCCCAATCACTTCTTATATTTTTCAAATAAAATTCACTAATGAGTGAATAATTTTATTCCTTGTTCTCTCAGGCAACTATACCACAATTCAAACTCAAAAGCACTATTACTTCTGAGAAAAGTAAGCTTCTCATAGGTTCACTACCCACTGAAATGAATGGGTACATTTGCCATTGTTCCACTGTTTTGGTGGACACAAAGCAATGCCAAAGCAGCAGTCTGCCTTCTGCATAGTTCTGGGTAGGGGACAGAGGAAGGAAAGGGATCTTCTGGATTATATTTATTATAGGTTTATGCTGAAGGCTAGGTTAGAAAGGGCCTGCAAGCTGCATATGAGTCCCAAATCATTTTTTCCTGCCTCTGCCTAGCTTACACACATGCTTTGGCTTTTCAGAGAGGGGTTCCAAACCTGGTACCCAGAAATGAGGGACCAGTGCTGCTCCCTGTTCATTGATGTTGTTCAGCTGCTTCTCATCCCTGCTGCTGGCTCACAATGAGTGGTATGAGGAATCATGGAAGGTGCCTTACTCTGGCAAGGGCAAGTGCATGGGGAAATCTGTGTGGCATGCAGCTCCTAATCCGGCAGTGCAGCTTCTTGTCCTGATGCTCATGCCAGAGGGGTGGCATGGGGAAAGCCATTATATCACACAGTCTCCAACCGGGCATTGCCAACCAGCAGATTTTCAATGCTCCCAATTGTGTGAGCAGGAATCCCTTGGTTGCAAGGGAATCAAATGAGTGGTACTGCTTTTCAGCTATTGCCAACAAGCTAACTGCTCTCTCCTGGCTCAAAGATCTTTAGGACAAAAGGCAAGAAGAGTGAACACTGATAGTTGCACCAACTGGCAGCGTCAGTGATGCTGTCTGGTTAGCTGCTTGCCAATGGGCTGCTCTTGCTAATCGGCCTGCTCGTTCTCACCAAACATACTTGTTTGAATGCTAGAAGCAAAAACTCCACTTTTCTATCACCTCAGAAGGTTGCTTAATAACAGCGTTATGTGTTTGTCTCGATACTTAATACTGTGTCCAGTTCTCAGCCTTTTGGCTAAGATCAAGTGCAGTAATGTAGTGACCAAATAATTCCAACTAGACCTTAAGGAGAATGACCCATATTAAATGAGGCTGTTCCAAACCCACAATCTTTTCTACACACTTTCTTTGAGCATAGTTTTTGTAATCATTCATTTTTTTTCACTTTTATTACCATACCTTTTCTTCTAGTTCCTTTATTTGCCTTTTTTGAGCTTCAATTCTTTCTTCTAGCTCTTTAATTCTCTGTGAAAATCAAAATTTTGTGTAAATTTGGGCTGGAGGGAGATTTTATCTAAAAGACTTGTTAGAAAAATTCAGAAAAAAAGCTTAGCTGTGGTTGTGATGCAAATCAACCAGACATTTCTGTTGCCTCTGATGCCTCATTCCACTGATGAGCCTGGAGACATTCAGGTTAGATTCCTATGACTATCTGTTTTTATACTGGGGTGACATTTTATGAGAGCTCGCATAAAGGTTACCTAGAGAGGATACTAGTTTCAACAGTCCTGCTGTCAAAGAGAGCCCCAGTCCTACAGAAGTGATATTGGGTGATAGCTGTGCCTTCCAGGAATGAATCCCTCACTTCTCTGTATTGGAATTATGTTATGTCCTCTTATCTGTCAGACACAATAAATATCCAACATGGGGTGGGCAACATGTGGCCTTCCAGATGTTTTGTCCTATGACTCCCATCATTCCTAACCAACATAACTATGATGAAGGTTCATGGAGATTGTAGACGAAATTACCAATCTAAGAGAATCACATGATGGCTATAACCTGAGATGAGGTTCCAGACAGGAACTCTAGGATAAAATGCTCATGGATACTGTGCAAATGCTTCAGCAATAAGCATTCAGAAAATGCTTCTGCACTCAACGATGTCCCTAACCCATATCTGTAGCTTCCACTGATGGGGGTGGGGAATATGCACGGTATAATGCCAGCAGCAGCAGCATCTCTACCATCACCACACTACCAAACCCCACCTTTCTTCCTCCTGGCAGAAACCCAAGGTGGCTTACAAGGTTCTCCTCTTCATTTCATCTGCACAACAAGCCTGTGAAGTAGGTTAAGCTGAGAGTGAATCACCCAGTGAGCTCCATGGCTGGGTGGGAACTAGAACCTGGATCTCTTGAGTCCCAGTTTAACACTCTAAGCACCACACCACACTGATGGTATGATGATGAGGGGCTGCAGCTCAATGGAGTGTATGTATCATGGCTCAGTGCTAAAAGGTTTTGCATGTGGAAAGTCCAGGTTTGATATTTGGCATCTTCAGGAGGGGAAGGAAAGAATCCTGCATGAAATCCTGAAGAAACACTTCCAGACAGTGTCAACAATACTGGGCTAGATGAACCAATGTTCTGGTTCACTTTAAGGCAACTTCCTGTGTCCCATATCTGTAGTTACCTAGTTACAATGAAACTAACTATGGCTGTGGTCATGCAACACATAAGCTACCCTGTGAATAAGCTACACAGTGTGGGATGTCGGTGGACCAAACCAGGCTGCACCTGATAGATAACTGGGCTCATCTATAGCTTGTTCACTTCCTCCTCCTCCCTCAATGTTCCAGCTGGTATCCCAGTACCTTCCACGGCAGAACCCCTCTTGTCTCCCCATCTGCATTCTGATTGCAACACTTTTAAAAATATTTTCCAAAATGCACAATTGTATTTTTTCTGCCACAGAAAGTGGTGAAATTGCATTCATTTTTCTAAATGGGGGAGCAGTCAGCCTTTGGCCAATGTACTCTTACAGCTGTTCAAAATGTGTAGTGATCTCATCAATTTCCATGTATGTTTCAGCTGCCAAAGGTAGGACAAAGTAAGTAAGGTACAGAGAAACCGACAAGGAAGACTGCCTATAACCGAGTTTGTGCATTGACGACAGAGAACTGTTGTCAAGTTGAAAATGATGAAAAAGCTGAAATAGAAATAGGTGCATCAAAAGGGAGGAAAATATTTGGCACTTTGATATGTGATCCTCCTAAATGCTGAATTGATAGCTCTTTGTGTATCCCATATTTTCAAAACTTCCCTAAGTCCCCAGCTACTCCAGAACAGGAAAACTACTCCTTCTCCATTTTGTGACTCTTTTTTGGAGTACTTACCAATGCAGTTACTGCACTACCCTGTCCATTCTAAACAACCCTCAGAAATGTACACAAATTGAATGGCTGGGAAGTAAATGGCCCTAATGCCCTAATCCACATCTTTGACTCTATCTAGCAGAGGTGGGGAAACTGTATATCTGTCAGTCACAGCCAAAGAGATGGATTATGAACTATCAATTCAGTACTTTAAGCAGAGAGACCACTTAGAGTTGAGCAGTTGCTCAATTCCACAAATTTGTCCTCCCTGCAAAAAAAAAAACCCCAAGCACAAATGGGCAGTCAGTTGTTTGAATTGAAGCACTTCACTTCATTCAGTTGGGACACTTGGTTGTTTTTGAATATAACAAAAAAAAAAAAAAACCCACCCATAAGAAAAGCCATGTTGGATGAGACCAAAGTGCCATACAGTGCAGCACTCCATATACATGGTGGCAAACCAGTTGTCCACAGGATTCCTCAAGCAGGATGGGTGCAAGACCTCCTCCAACCCAAGCTCCTCAGCAACTGGTGTATGCAAGCATGCCACCTTTGCTAAAGGAGGTAGTACAAGGCCAGCAAGGCTAATAACCATTGATAGCTTCCTCCCTCCTGAATCTGTCCAATCCCTTTTTAAGGCTATTCAGATTGGTGGCCATCACCATGTCCTATGGCAGCAAATTTCATAGTTTCTCTGGAGAAGACGGGAAAAGCCACAGTGAGCGAAAAGGGGTTGTGATCATGCAGGAGGGGGAATTTACCACTGACTGTCACTCCAAAGTGACAGGTACTTGGTGGAGTGGCTGTTACTGATGCTGGTTTGGACAAGCTTTGCAAGAGCAGCATTACTGACAACCCATGATTGGGTCAACATTCTGGGTTCAGAGGACAAGATAATCCATTACTGCAGAGAACCATGGGTTTCTAAGGTGGCTTGTTTATGAACAATAAGCTGCAGTACAGAAAATGAGTTGGGTTCAGGTGTTGGGTGCAGGTGACATGACATATTACATATAATTGGGCTGTTATATATAATTGGTTGTCATTTCAGTGAGACAGGTTGTTCTAAATTATTTACAGGGCTACTATTTTCGGCAGCAGCTTTGTGGACTAATTTGTAATGTGGCCTCAAAGACCTAGCAATTGCAAATATCCATACCAAAATGGCTGTTAATAAGAAAAGGCCTCTCTGATCAAGGGACATTAAAGTGCTTTATTCTTCCACAATAACTTTTTAATTCTGGGCCTTATTATTAGATTCTTACTTTAGAAGTATATGCCAAAATAAAAAGAGCAAAATGAAGTTACTGCTCATCTTCCACAGAGGGGGCTTTCTCAGTGGCATAGGCTCATATACCCAACAGACCTGTTGTGCATGCTGAACGAGTTCCATTCTTTCCCGCAGAATCTGGGAATCCCGTTCACGAAGTTCACTCATGACCTGACGCTTCCATTGTTCCACGGCATTCTTCAACTTCTCTCTCTCCTCTTCAGAAAGGATTTCAGACATTTTGGCTCCTGCCTCCTGCTGCAAGGCATCATATAGCATGGCTTCCAATTCCAGAATGTGCTAATAAAAGAAAAATGAAACTATTTGTTCACACAAGCCTTTCTGTTAGTATTATATTTTTGGAGCATTTACCCTGTGAGTTTTTGCATTTATTCCTTAATATGTCTGGCCTGAATTGTTCTGACATTCCAGGACTTCTCTACATGAGGCTTTTAAGCCACTGCTTTACCAAGGCTTCCACTTCTGGATTCTTTGCAGGATTAAGATCAGCTCTTTTGCATGTCTTTTACAAAACCACAAGGTGGCACAGCAGAATTACAAAAATACACCAGACTCTGATTTCATTTCGTTCCATCATTTTCAGAAAATATCAGACTTTGCTAGCTAAAAATAAAATAATAATTAACAAAACAGTAGGAATGTTTGGAAAGCACAGGAGAGGACCTGGAGGGTGACAGTGCCCTATAAAGCATTCCCCAAGCTGTGAATGGAATGGCTGAAGTAAAAAAACAAAACAAAACTTGAGATCTACATTTGGAAGAGCTGGGAACAGTGTTATCTGCAGGTTTCTGAGGGCAAGAGACTCTCCAGGAGCCCCCTCCTGCAGAGAATCTACCTTCTTGTCATTGCTGTTTTTCCCCTTCTGCTTTCTCATCACCTTTTTCACTTGCTTACTCACCAGACAAAGGCTCAGTGTAAGGAGTGGCATTTCCTGCTCCTTCCTGCTCCCACCATCATTGCCTGGGAGAGAGCAAGCAGGTTGCAGTAGTGCGAAAGAGGAGCAGCTCCAGGGGTTTCTGGTCAGTAGGTTCTGGGTAGGGTCCTGGCAGCTGCCTGACCATGCCTATCCATTACATTAAGCCTGCTTGGGAAAATCAGTATTTTGTCTGGATTTCCTCCAGATTTTTCAAATGGCAGCTTACATCTCAACAGTGCTGCCCTTGATCAAAGAGTCAGAATAGGTTATACGGCAGTGCATGTATAGTGAATCCCTTTCTGAGGTGTTGGCCTTCTTGTTGTTAGTCGCAAAGTCATGTCCGACCCATCGTGACCCCATGGACAACATTCCTCCAGGCCTTCCTGTCCTCCACCATCTCCCGGAGTCCACCCAAGCTCACACCAACTGCTTCAGTGACTCCATCTAGTCACCTCATCCTCTGCCGTCCCCTTCTTCTTTTGCTATCTATTGTTCCCAGCATTAGACTCTTCTCCAGGGAGTCCTTCCTTCTCATTAGGTGGCCAAAGTATTTGAGTTTCATCTTCACTATCTGGCCTTCTAAAGAGCAGTCAGGGTTGATCTCAACTAGGACTGACCGGTTTGATCACCTTGCGGTCCAAGGGACTCACAGGAGTCTCCTCCAGCACCACAGCTCAAAGGCCTCAATCCTTCGGCGCTCAGCCTTCCTTATGGTCCAGCTTTCACAGCCATGCATTGCAACTGGGAAAACCATAGCCTTGACAATACGCACTTTTGTTGGCAGGGTGATGTCTCTGCTTTTTAGTATGCTGTCTAGATTGGCCATAGCTTTCCTCCCCAGGAGCAAACGTCTTTTAATTTCTTGGCTGCAGTACCCATCTGCGGTGATCTTCGAGCCCAGGAAAATAAAATCTGTCACTACCTCCATTTCTTCCCCATCTATTTGCCAGGAAGTGAGAGGACCGGATGCCATGATCTTAGTTTTCTTAATGTTGAGTTTCAAGCCAACTTTTGCACTCTCTTCTTTCACCCACATCAAGAGGCTCTTTAGTTCCTCTTCACTTTCTGCCATGAGCGTGGTATCATCTGCATATCTGAGGCTGTTGATATTTCTCCCAGCAATCTTAATTCCAACTGGTGATTCATCTATTTCTTCCTTCCTTCCTTCCTTCCTTCCTTCCTTCCTTCCTTCCTTCCTTCCTTTAGGAAGTTTCTATGCCGCCCCATTTGCTGAAGCCTCAGGGTGGCTCACATCAATAAATAGAAACATAGAAACATAGAAAACAGAGCGAGTCAGAAGGAGCCTCCCGGGCTATCTAGTCTGACCTTCGGCACCAGCTCTGCTCACCAGCTCCGCTCACGACATGCCCACCATGTGGACGTCCAGCCTATCCTTGAACACCTGCACCGATGGGGCCTCAACGACCTCTCGTGGAAGCCCATTCCACACCCTCAGGGTCCTAACTGTCAGGAAGTACTTCCTGGCATCCAAATAGAATCTTGGTTCCCTGAGCTTTGCTCCATTGGATCGTGTCCTGCCTTCCTCTGCAGGGGAGAACAGGTCTCTACCCATCTCCATGTGACATCCCCTCACATACCTGTATGTCGCCAACATATCCCCTCTGAGTCTTCTCTTTTCCAGGCTGAAGAGACCCTGTTCCCTCAGTCTCACCTCATACAGCATCCCCTGCAAACCGGCCACCAACCTTGTGGCCCTACGCTGCACTGACTCCAACCTGGCTATATCCTTTCTGTAATGAGGGGCCCAAAACTGAACACAATATTCCAGTTGCGGGCGCACTAGAGTCGTGTAGAGTGGTAGTAATACCTCTCTTGATCTAGAAGCAACACTTCTGGCTATGCAACCAAGGGTGGCGTTCGCCCTCTTAACCACCGCATCACACTGCTGACTCATCTTAAGGCTGCAGTCAACCAGTACCCCGAGGTCCCTTTCACAAGTGCTGCTCTCCAGCCACTTATCACCTGACCTGTACTTATGACAGCTATTCCTATGCCCCAAGTGCAAGACCTTGCACTTATCCACATTGAACGCCATCCTGTTGTCTCCTGCCCACTTCCATAGTCTGTCCAGATCCTTTTGGATCTGGAGTACCTGATCCTCAGTTGTGGCCACTGCTCCAGTTTTAGTGTAGTCTGCAAATTTGATCAGCAAACTGTTCACCCCTTCTTCCATTTCATTAATGAAAAGATTAAACAGGATCGGTCCCAGGACAGATCTCTGGGGGACCCCGCTTGTCACTGGCTGCCATCCCGATGATTCCCCGCTAATGGTTACCTTCTGCTTTTGGTCAGTCAACCATGCCCTAATCCACCAGACAGTGCTTGGGGTATCCCAAAACTCCTCAGTTTCTCCACCAGGATATCATGGGGCACTTTGTCAAAGGCATTGCTGAAATCCAGGTATACAACATCCACTGCATCCCCTCCATCTAACCATCTCGAAACCCTGTCATAGAATTCCACAAGGTTTGTCTGGCAGGACCTGTTTTTGTGGAAGCCGTGTTGTGTGGCTGTCAGCCTCCCTTCCCTATCTAGCATCACTAGATCTCTCTCTATTATGAGCCTTTCCATTGTTTTTCCTACAATAGACGTAAGGCTAACCAGTCTATAATTCTCCATGTCCTTTCTACTACCCTTTTCGGAAATTGGGACCACTGCTGCCACCCCTCCAGTCCTCTGGAACTTCACCCATTCTCCACGAGGTCTCAAAAATGGAGGCCAGCGGGCATGAGAGAACCCCTGCCAATACTCTAAGTACTCTCGGGTGTAACCCGTCAGGACCTGGTGCCTTTGTAAGGTCCAATGCCTTGAGGAGCCCCTCGACTTCAAGGGGGTTGACTCTAATCTGTGCCCTAAGTCCCCAGCCTCATCTAAGCTCCTATGCGGATATCCCCCGTCCTGCTTTGGGGAGAAGACAGAGGCAAAATAGTCATTTAGCATCTGTGCCTGTTCCCTCATATCAGTCACTGGATCTCCTTCTGCCTTGTTTAGTGGTCCCACGACTTGTCTCCCCTTCCTCTTCCTAGTTACATGCTTAAAGAAGCCCTTTTTGTTGCTCTTGATATTCTTGGCAAGTCTCAGCTCATAATCAGCCTTAGCCTTGCGAAGAATCCTTCTGCAATGGGCCTCCTCCTCCCGGTATACCCGTTTGTCTATTTTCCCCAGTACCCATTTCCTATGAAGGTTCCTCTTGCATCTAATCCCTCTAACCACCTCCTTTCGCATCCATGGCAGCACTCTCCTCCACCTTCCCACCTTACTGACTAGAGGTATCGTCAAGGCTTGCCCCTCCAAAACCTCCCTTCAGAGTGCTATCCACCCCTCCTGAACTCGCTTACCTTCCAGTAACCTATCCCAGGAGAATTTCCCCAGTCTGGCCTTCAGTTGGCCAAAGTTGGCCCACTTGAACTCCCAGCTTCTAGTGTTTGACCTGCTGCAAGCAAAGGATGGAGTGATCACTCGCATCCAGAGCTCCCCTAATCTGTACTTCATCTATCAGCTCCTCACTATTGGTCAAGACCAAGTCAAGGATGTTTCCCCCCCTCGTCGCCTCTCGGATCCTCTGTGTGAAAAACCCTCCCTTTATAGCTTCTAGGAAGCGACGTGACCTGGCTGTCACCGCTGAGTGAGTCTCCCAAGTAATATCCGGGAAATTGAAATCTCCCATAATTACTGTCTCTTCCCCAAGACATTCTTAGAATCTGGCTTGTCAGGACATCATCCAGGGTCTCAAGTTGACCTGGAGGGCGATAACATACCCCCACTGTCAGGTCTCTTTCCCTGTCAAAACCCCTGCCTCTACTGAATCCCCATCTGTGCTGCATTCTATCTCACTGCATCCCATGCCTTCCCTGACATATAAAGCCACGCCCCCACCTCTCTTTCCCTTCCTGTCCTTTCTAAAAAGGTGATACCCTTCTATGTTCACATTCCAGACTTGCCTTTCATCCCACCAAGTTTCTGTGATTCCCACCAGATCATACCCTCCTATTCCCAGGAGAGCTTCAAGCTCTTCCTGCTTGTTACCCATGCTCCTAGCATTGGGGTACATGTACCTCAACTCCTTCCCACCGCTTCCCTTCCTTGGAGTTCCCAGCTTCCTCCTTCCTCCCTGATACCTGGCCCCTCTCAGTAGGAGACCTGTCAGTCCCTGCAGTATCTCTAAAACCCTGCTCCCAGAGCCCTGATCCTCCCCCCACACTTGTCCAGTGCAGACACGTTACTGGGGTGCCTGAACCCCCCCAGCTCAGTTTAAAGTCTTCCAGACGAAGCTCGCTAGAGCATTTCCAAAGGACCTTTTCCCCATCCTCATGAGGTGTAACCCGTCCCTTGACAGAAGTCCATTGGCAAGAAACCGAGTGCCGTGGTCGAGGAACCCGAAGCGTTCCTTCTGGTACCACACCCTAAGCCAGTTGTTCACCTCGGAGGCCCTCCTGTCCCTTCCTGGCCCAAATCCCCGGACAGGTAAGATTGATGAGAAGGCCACTTGGGCCTTCAGCTCCCTGAGTCTCTTCCCCAAGGCCTCAAAGTCCCTGGTGGTCCCAACCACACCCTGCCTGGCCACATCGTTTGTGCCCACATGAATCACCAGGAGCGGCTGGTGACCCCAGAGCGAACAAGATGCTTCACTCTGTCCTTCACATGCTGGATGTGTGCGCCCAGCAGGCAGCAAACCTCCCTTGTCTCCAGGTTGGGACGGCACACTGCTGCCTCAGTGCCCCTCAGCAGGGAGTCCCCAACAACAATCACCCACCGCCGTACCTTCCCGGTGCTGGTGGGTGGCCATGTCCTGGCCCTCGCCTCTCCCGCAGCGGCCCCCTTGCCGCCTGATGTCCCAGGCTGGGGGTCCTGCTGGTCCCCCAAAGCCTCATCAGCCCCAGCCTCCCCAAGTGGAGAGAACCTGTTTCCCAGCTCCAGATTGGTGCCAGGAGGAGGAGGAGGCTGTGCCGGCTTCCTCCTCCTGTGGGTGACATACCTCCATGTCTCTGCAGCTGCTCCTCCCATGGTCTCTCCCTCAACCCTCTGTCCAGAGGGGGGCTGCTCCAGGGGGGCCTGAAGAGCTCTCTCGGCCCTCAGACACCTCACCTCCTCTTCTAGCAGCGTCACCAACTTGCACCGAGGGCAAGTGTTTCCCTGCCTCTCCTGGGGGAGAAGCACGAACATGACGCAGCTGTTGCAGCGGACAGCAACACCTGTGACTCCCGCCAAGACCATCTCCTGGTCTGCCATCGGTATCCCTTCTGAAACCTTACCTTGGTCCCTGTTGAGAGGTGCAGCCCGGTATGTAAACATTCCACACATTCTAGAGCAATAAAACCAAAGTTCTTTAATGCTAATTGTCTACAAGATTTACAATTCTATAGATAAGTTCCCTAATAGCGGTCCTTGCTAAGCAGATGTTAGCCCTATAATGGCTTCTCTTCCTGAGCCCACGTGGGATCATTCTCCCAAGTCATGCCTTTCCTCCTTCTTACGCAGTCTACTTTGCAGCTGTTCAAATCTGCGTAAAATACGTCTGTTCTGGGCTTTTGAAAAATCCACGACACCTATTGTGTCTTCTGTTTCTGGCTCAGGGAGATCAGCATTGGGGGGGGGGGAGGCAGTTTGCTCTGCCTCCTTCTGAGTAGAACTTGCAGCTTCCTCTTTCTCATGACTCTCTGTCTCTGATAAAGGTCCAGGCATTTGCTCAACGTGCTGGGGCTCAGAGGAAGACGCAGCAGCTGGCTCGGCCGTCCCTGTGTTGGGTTGTGGGGTTGACTCTTGGGCACTGGGTGTCACATGCAAGGTCTCCTTATGAGTCACTGTTTCTGCCAGGGCTTCATGCAAGACAGTCCCCTGCCTTGTTTGTCCTGCAGTTCCTCTCACTTGCCCAGTTCTCCCAGACAAAAGCCCACTCGCACACACACACAAGGATAAAATAAACTTAAATTTAATTTGGAAGAAAAACAAAGCACAGCACAAACAAAACAAAACAAAATAACAAACAAACAAACCTCTGTGTCTCAGGGAAAGGAGTCTCTGGACAGCCCGGGCCACAGCTAAGGGACGCAGACAAGGGACGATGCCTTATCAGTCCCTCAGGCCGGTGGCCCCGCCTGTTTGCTTCCTCCTGGCCCCTCTAGCCTCTCTGGCCCCGCCCCCTTCCTCTCTGCTGCTCCTGGCCCTCTGCTCCCCTACCCAGCTCCTACCTTGCCTTCGCCAGTCCCCTGGCCACTCAGCACTCTCTCCCAGCCTGTGCCTCTGCTGCTTTGCTGCTCTGCCAAGAGGCCAGAGCCAAAAATAAATAATCACAATATAAAAACAATATAATTTGAGTCGACCTGGCCAAGGATATAAAATAAATAAATAATATTATCAATTAAATTAACAATTAAAATGACATTTAAATAAAAAGGTCTTTGCCTGGCACCAAAAAATGAATAACGACGGTGCCAGATGGACCTCTCTGGGGAGTGCATTCCATAGATTGGGCGCCACTGCAAAGAAAGCCCTCCTCCGTGTACTTACCCTCCTAATGTCCTTCACGGAGGGTTCCTGGAGAAGGGCCTCTCCCACTGATCTCAAGGGGCGGGTGGGCATATATGGACGTAAGCGCTCCTTCAGGTAACCAGGACCCAAGCCGTTTAGGGCTTTATAGGTCATCACCAACACCTTGAATTGGGCCCGGACTTCAATGGGGAGCCGGTGAAGCTGACAGTCATGTGAGTCATGTGAACATAACGCCCAGTCCCTGTCAGCAGCCTGGCAGCCCTATTTTGAACCAATTCAAGTATCCGGACCGTCTTCAAGGGCAGCCCCACGTAGAGCGCGTTACAGAAGTCGAGTTGGGAAGTCACCAATGCGTGTGTCACTGTTGCCAGGCAGTCATTTTCCAGGTAGGGACGCAGCTGATAGACAAGCCGAAGCTGAAAGAAAGCACTCCTTGCCACCGCTGTCACCTGAGCTTCCAGTGAAAGCTCTGGATCGAGGAGCACTCCCAAGCTGCCGACCTTGTCCCTAAGAGGGAGTGCAACCCCATTCAGGACTAAGTTCAGGTCCACTTCCCCGAAGCCCGATCCGCCAACCAACAGGACCTCCGTCTTGTCTGGATTGAGCTTCAGTTTATTGGCCCTCATCCAGCCCATTACCTCGGCCAGGCACCGGTTCAGTACAGCCACTGCCTCACCTGGATTGGTAGAGAATGAGAGGTAGAGCTGGGTATCATCAGCGTACTGATGATTCCACAGCCCACACCTCCTGATGACCTCTCCCAGCGGTTTCATGTAGATGTTAAATAGCAAAGGGGACAAAATGGATCCCTGTGGTACTCCATGGCATAGCTGCCATGGCGCAAAGCCATAGTCCCCCAGCATCACCTTCTGGAATCGACCATTGAGATAGGAGTGGAATCAGTGCAAAGCAGTGCCTCCGACCCCCAATGCCGCTAGCCTATCCAGAAGAATACCATGGTCGATGGTATTGAAAGCTGCTGAGAGGTCCAGGAGAACCAACAGGGATGCATTTCCCCTTTCTCCCTGCACAGGTCATCGTACAGGGCAACCAAGGCATATTCAGTACTGTACCCGGGTGTGAAGCCGGACTGAAATGGGTAAAGATAATCAGTTTCATCCAAGAGTGCTTGGAGTTGTCCCGCCACCACCCGCTCCCACACCTTGCCCAGAAACTGGATGTTGGCCACTGGTCTATAATTAGTGGCCATCTCTGGATCCAGTGACGCCTTCTTCAGGACCGGTCGGACTACTGCCTCCTTCAAAGGGGCAGGTACCCGGCCCTCCCTCAAAGAGGCGTTGACCACTTCCAAGATCCAGGTACCTATTCCATGCTTGGCGTTGTTAATTAGCCAAGATGGGCAAGGGTCCAATCGGCAAGTGGTGGGACGTACTCATCCAAGCACCTTGTCCACATCATCAGGCCGCAGTAACTGAAAGTCATCCATCAATTTTGGACCAGACAGTGACATTGGTATCTCCCCAGAAGCCCCTGAGGCACTAGTGGAGACCAGCTCATGATGAATCAGCGATTTTCTCCCTGAAATGCTTGGCAAAGTCATCAGAGTGGGCCTTCAAGTGTGGAACTGGATCTTTCTTAGGGCCAGGATGAACCAGGCCTTGTACCACCCGAAAAAGCTCTGCTGGATGGCATTGTGAGGAGGCAATGGAAATGGAGAATAATTTCTTTTTCGCCGCCCTCACGGCCACAGCATAGGCCTGATAATGGGCTCTTAACTGTGTTCGGTCAGATTCATCCCGTGATTTCCTCCACCTACGCTCTAGACGTCTCCCAGCCCACTTCATCGCCCGCAATTCAGGTGAATACCAAGGGGAAGACTTTCTCATGATGTGCTCTGCATATAAGTTAAATAGACAGGGCAACAGTACACAGCCTTGCCAAACTCCTTTCTCAATTTTGAACCAATCAGTGGTTCCGTGTCCAGCTCTCACTGTTGCTTCTTGACCCACATATAGGTTTCTCAAGAGACAAATAAGATGGTCTGGTACTCCCATCTCTTTAAGAACTTGCCACAATTTGTTGTGATCCACACAATCAAAGGCTTTAGCATAGTCAATGAAGCAGAAGTAGATGTTTTTATGGAACTCCCTAGCTTTCTCCATGATCCAGTGTATGTTGGCAATTTGATCTCTAGTTCCTCTCTCTCTTCAAAATCGTGCCTGTACTTCTGGTAGTTCTCGGTCCACATACTGCTGGAGCCTAGCTTGTAGGATTTTGAGCATAACTTTGCTAGCATGTGAAATGAGGACAATGGTATGAACATTATTTGGCATTGCCCTTTCTTGGGATCAGAATGTAAACTGACATTTTCCAATCCTGTGGCCACTGTTGAGTTTTCCAAATTTGCTGGCATATTGAGTGTAGCACTTTTACTGCATCGTCTTTTAGGATTTTGAATAGCTCAACTGGAATACTGTCGCTTCCACTAGCTTTGTTGCTGCTCAGACTTCCTAAGGCCCATTTGACTTCACATTCCAGGATGTCTGGCTCAAGGTCAGTGACCACCCCATCGTGGTTATCAGGGACGTTAAGCTCTTTCTTGATTAGTTCTTCTGTGTAATCTTGCCACCTCTTCTTAATCTCTTCTGCCTCTGTTAGGTCCCTGCCATTTTGGTCCTTTATCATGCCCATCTTTGCATGAAATGTTCCTTTCATATCTCCAATTTTCTTGAAGAGATCTCTGGTCCTCCCTATTCTATTGTTTTCTTCTATTTCTTTGTACTGTTCATTTAAGAAGGCATTCTTATCTCTTCTAGCTGTTTTCTGGAAATCTGCATTCAATTGTTTGTATCTTTCTCTTTCTCCCTTGCCTTTTGCTTCCCTTCTTTCCTCCGCTATCTGTAAAGCTTCCTCAGACAGCCATTTTGCTTTCTTGCATTTCTTTTTCTTTGGGATGGTTTTAGTTGCTGCCTCTTGTACAATGTTGCGAACCTCCATCCATAGTTCTTCAGGGACTCTGCCTATCAGATCTAATTCCTTAAATCTATTTGTCACCTCTACTTTATATTCATCAGGGATATGATTTAGGTCATACCTGAGTGGCCTAGTGGTTTTCCCTACTTTTTTCAATTTAAGCCTAAATTTTGCAACAAGAAGCTCATCATCTGAGCCACAGTCAGTTCCTGGTCTTGTTTTTACTAATTGTATAGTGCTTCTTCATCTTTTGCTGCAGAGCACTTAGTCAATCTGATTTCTGTGTTGATCATCTGGTGATGCCCATGTGTAGAGTTGTCTCTTGAGTTGTTGGAAAAGAGTGTTTGCTATGACCAGCATGTTCTCTTGACAAAATTCTGTCAGCCTTTGCCCTGCTTCATTTTGTACTCCAAGACCAAACTTGCCTGTTATTCCGGTTAACTTTTGGCTTCCTACTTTAGCATTCCAATCCCCCATGATGATAAGGACATCAGTTTTTGGAGTTAATTCTAGAAGGTGTTGTAGGCCTTCATAGAACTGGTCAACTTCAGCCTCTTCAGCACCAGTGATCGGGGCATAGACTTGGACTATTGTGATGTTGAATGGTTTTCCTTAGATTCGAACTGAGATCATTCTGTCATTTTGGAGTTTGTATCCCAGTACTGCTTTTCCTACTCTTTTATTGACTATGAAGGCTACTCCATTTCTTCTGAGGGATTCTTGCCTGCAGTAGTATACCTGATGGTCATCTGAATCAAATTCACCCATTCCTGTCCATTTTAGTTCACTGATTCCTAAGATGTCAATGTTCAGTCTTGTCATCTCTTGTTTGACCACATCCAGCTTGTCTTGATTCATGGATCTTACATTCCAGGTTCCTATGGAGTATAGATCTTTGCAGCATCGGACTCTCCTTTTACCACCAGATACATCAGCAACTGAGTGTCCTTTCGGCTTTGACCCAGTCGCTTCATTCTTTCTGGCGCTACTAGTACTAGCCCTCTGCTCTTCCCTAGTAGCACATTGGATACCTTCTGACCTGAGGAGCTCATCTTCCGGCATCATATCTTTTTGCCGTTTGATATTGTACATGGGGTTTTCATGGCAAAGATACTGGAGTGGGTTGCCATTTCCTTCTCCAGTGGATCACATTTTGTCAGAGCTCTCTGCTATGACCTGTCCGTCTTGGGTGACCCTGCACGGCATAGCTCATAGCTTCACTGAGCTACACAAGCCCCTTCGCCACGACAAGGCAGTGATCAATGAAGGAGGTATTGGCCTTAGTAGGTGCCTAATTATACCAATTCCAGATACTGGCATTACATAGTTTCATAGTTTCCAGATACTGGCATTACATACATTTCAATGTATTTTATCATGTTGTAAGCCGCCCCGAGGTTTCGGCAAGGGGCGGCATAGAAATGCTATAATAATAATAATAATAATAATAATAATAATAATAATAATAATAATAATAGTAATGGAAATTAATCCCAGTTAACCATGCAAGGGATTGCAATCTAAAATATTCTGTACTAAGGGTGCTGAATGGCAATTTCCTTCTCTGAGCAAGCACACAGTTCATTCTAGGATAGATTGTAATAGGCATTCCAGGTGATGAGGTAGATAATTTTGGAGTATTCATTTGAAAAATGTCATTCAATGAAATTTTCATTTCTGCTCATGGAAACATGTATAGGAATATCACTAAATGCAAAATGATGTGTTAAAATGAATTCATAAAATAAGAACAAGTCAATCTTTTAGCCTGTGTCACGTGAAACAGTCTCCTGCTGGTTGTCTGCCCATCTCTTATGAAGAAATTTAGCAATAAGTCAGCCCTTGCAACTGCTATGAGTCCATCTGTGGTGGGAGCCACTTTCTTCAGCCAAAATGTGCAAATCTGCTGAAACAGGATTCTGCTGAAAAAGCCAGGAATCTGCTAAAGGGAAACTGAATTCTCATTTATTCCATTCTTCCCCTGGAAGGAGAAGGGGGAGTGTAGAAATCTGAGGGTTTGCCTGGGTTTCTTTCGAATCATGTATGTACCATTAAACAATGGTTTAGCATTAAACATGAATGGGACCAATGTCTAATATTTGAATTGCCAAAGACCACAATTTGTCAATTTCTCCCTACACCTCAAGATGCCTCAGAAACAGGGTTGAGAGAAAAATTCTATCTGCAGAATTTTCTCTTATTTCATCTTAGAGACTAAAAAGCTTTTATGGATCTTGGCCACACCTGCAAATAAGTAAGTCCATAGTGTGGGATAATCCAGATGGTACAACTACAAAAAAATACTTCATGAGAATCTGTGGCAACAGGAGAGAGAAAAGTTTCTGTTGATTTCCATATGGCTACCCATCCAGTCCCCTTCATGGATCACTGCCTTGTGGTGGTGAAGGGGCTTACATAGCAAAATGAAGCTATAAGCTATGCCATACAGGGGCAACCAAGATGGACAGGTCATAGCAGAGAGTTCTGACAAAAGGTGATCCACTGGAGAAGGAAATGGCAACCCACTCCAGTATCCTTGCCATAAAAACTCCATGGACAGAATCATAACGATAAAAGATATGACACTGGAAGATGAGCCCTTAGGTTCTGATAGACACAGTGCCTGAAGAACTATGGAGGGAGGTTCACAACAGTGTACAAGAGGTAGCAACTAAAACCATCCAAATGAAAAAGAAGTGCAAGAAAGCAAAATGGCTGTGTGAGAAAGCTTTCCAAATAGTTGAGGAAAGAAGGACAAGGGAGAAAGAGAAAGATACACCCAATTGAATGCAGAATTCCAGAGAATAGCTAGAAGAGATAAGAAGGCCTTCTTAAATGAACAATGCAAAAAATAGAGGAAAACAATAGAAAGGGAAAGACTAGGGATCTCTTCAAAGACTTAGAGATACAAGGTGGAGAGGCTGTTACTGATGCTGGTTTGGACAAGCTTTGCAAGAGCAGCATTACTGACAACCCATGACTGGGTCAACATTCTGGGTTCAGAGGACAAGATAATCCATTACTGCAGAGAACCATGGATTTCTAAGGTGGCATGTTCATGAACAATCAACTGCAGTACAGAAATTGTGTTGGGTTCAGGTGCTGGGTGCAGGTGACATGACATATTACATATAATTGGGCTATTACATATAATTAGTTGTCATTTCAGTGAGACAGGTTGTTCTAAATTATTTGCAGGGCTACCACTTTTGGCAGCAGCCTTGTGGACTAGTTTGTAATGTGGCCTCAAAGACCTAGCAATTGCAAGTATCCATACCAAAATGGCTGTTAATAAGAAAAGGCCTCTCTGATCAAGGGACTCATGTTCTGGGCATGGGTGTAGAAATATCACACCTCACTAGGGTTATAACCTGCTTTTATTTCTGTGTTTTTTGTGGGGTTTTTTTTTTTTTGGTAAGTTGTTATTAATTCTTAGTAGAGATCTACTGTTACTGTAGTGCCTTTTTGTATGTCTCCCTCCCCTGTTTGATTTAGTTTAAAGCCCTCCTCATGAGGTTCTTCATTTTGTGTCCATGGACTTGTTTTCTGTACTTCAAGAGATGCAGACCATCATTTACTAGTAGTCCTTCCTCCAAGAAGTTTGCCTTTTGGTTCCAGAAACCAAATTTCTCCCTTTGGCAATGCTGTCTTAACCAGGTATTTACTTGGAGTATTTTTCTTTCTCTGTCATCTCCTCTTCCCTTAACTGGTAAGATTTGGAAGAAGACTAATTCTTAATTTTAATCCAGCATTCTTAATTTTTCTGACCAGAGCTCTCAAGACTGCTATAATTTCCTCTCTATTACTTTTGGTTGTGTTGTTTGTTCCCACATGGATGAGAAAGAAGAGGAACTCATCAGTAGGTTTTATGAGTTGTGAACATTACTGTTTATGTTGTTGATCTTGGCTCCAAGTAGACAGCATACCTGTGGTTTTTCAGGGTTAGTTCTGCATATGTATTTTTCCATTCCTTGTAGTGGGGAGTTTCCCACTAATAAGATTTTCCTATCCATTTTCTTGTTGAAAACTTAGGAAGCATTCTGTATGTTAGGATCATTGTTGCTGGAAGCTTTGGTCTCTCATGATTGGTTGATCTTCAGTTTCTTTTACTGATTTCTGCAGAGTAATAGGCTTTTCCTCTAAAGTTGGCTATTTTCACATGTCTTCCTCCAGTACTTGGAAGCAATTTCAGATTTATACCATCACCTCCTGAGTTGCAGCTTGTCTTTTATTTACTTTGCTGGTGACTTTTTCCACTTTTCCCCAGGGAGTTTTGGTGCCCGCTTCTTTGCTTATAGAGTTCACTGCTTTAGAAGGATGATGCCCTTCTAGTATGTCATCATTATTTCTGTTCAGTTTGAGGGAGGGTAATTCTAGCTCGGTTGCCTCCCAACTTTTATTTCAAGAGGGCAAATTGCCTGCATCTGTCACATTTAAAGAGAAGTACAAACATCTTCCACTTGTTATAGCACAATGCCACTAGATAGCTCTCTGTACCCATTTTTTCTG
The DNA here is from genome assembly GCF_004798865.1 of Varanus komodoensis. Classification (NCBI taxonomy): domain Eukaryota; kingdom Metazoa; phylum Chordata; class Lepidosauria; order Squamata; family Varanidae; genus Varanus; species Varanus komodoensis. The sequence continues at coordinate 30,341,091 of NW_025335317.1, forward strand.
GATGGCTGCTTTTCCTACTTGGTGTAGTAGAGCCACATGTTGGCTTCACATGGGAATCAAAGGTAGGCTTGGGTTTGGTTGCCATTTTCTTTTGAGAGTGGGATGGGGGGGTTGATTGCAATTTTCTTTGGGGGGTGGATGGGGGGTGTTAGGGGAGTGTCTCCTTTGTTGGTATGGCTCTGGCACTCATGGTGGATGCCCCAGAGAATTTATTTTTTCAGGGCGGGGGAGAATTTAAACAACTGCCTTGTGAGGACATCATTCCTCATTTTCTTCTTGGTGACCCCCTCCAGACACAGGCACAGGTACACAGGCACCCACCCAGGTGAGGTAGCAGAAGGGAGAGAGCCATTTGAACTCTATTCACTGGACTCCTTTTTTTTTGGGGGGGGGGGTCAAGGCTAGTGGCAGCCATCTTTTTGACTGGGCCAGACAGTCTCAGCAGCTACCTTCCCTCATTCAATCTAGCTTCTCGCATACTTTCTCACCAGCTGCTATTGCTCCACATCTTTTATCATCATTGCTACAATGTGATTGATTAACAAGTAGAAAACCAGAGAGCGAGGAGGAATCCATTGCTCCTTCTTTTCACCATCTCTATTACCCTGGCCAAGGTGAGAGTCAATGCATGAGCAAGCAGCAAGGTGAAGGAGAGGGATAATTGCAGGGTGCTCTTGTTAGTGGGTCTCTGCTAGAATGGAGGTCCTCTTTAGGTGTACAGCCGTGCCTGTCCTTCACATCAGCCCTGTCTACCTATTCATTTGATTATCTATTTGAAACTGCCACATGCTACTGAACTATCAGCTTTAGGGAACAATCTTGAACTCAGAAGTTTATGTTTATCCCATGCAGAGCAGGAGGAGCAGTGGAGCCAATTTCCACTTCCCTGTCTCCCACTCTGTTTTTTTTTTTTTTTCCACTAGATGGACTTTTGGCCTTGGAAGGAGGATAGATAGTTTATCCTAGTCTCTCCAATCTTCTCTTCTCACCAGAACTTCTCCTTTTCCCTCTCTCCGAGGTCACTTTCCTGACCTCAGAGAGCAACTGGTGCAATTCCTTCTGCATCAGCTGCAAAGGGGAGGGAGTTGGAACTCTGATTCCCAGCTCTGAGGTCAGACCTTGGACTGAGGAATCCAAAATTCCTATGACCTTTTAAATGTTGTCTGGGGATCATACAATTGTTTCTTTAGGCATTAGTAAATAATGATTTTACATGGAACAAAAGTCCTTGATGACTTTTGGAAAAGCATCTCTCTTCTTCTTCATCTCTATCATTGTTAAAGGTAGGGGATGAATTGTTTTATATGTAAAAAGATTTCCATATATTTGCCAGATTTCTGAGAATAATACCGGGAATGCTAAACAAAGTTGTTTTGTGATAATACAGGAGGCCATTCTGGGCCCAACAGGTAAAGTCTGCAAGGATTTTTCATTTCATGCTTGATTTTATAATCCCTTTATTGTCATGGTCACTGATAAATGCTCATAGTACTGAGTCCATGTGGGGCTTTTCCTCCAAGAACATTTTGACCTACCTTATGGGCTTGATCTAAAGATTGCTTCCTGTAATCAAGTTCATCATCCAAATATCCTTTCTGTTTACTAAATAATTCCTAAATGGAGAAAGAAGATCTGGGTTATACTGCTTGCCTCAGTATGCACCATACACAATTATGGGATTTTTTTTGAACAATTTGTTTGAACAATTAATGCATTACCTTTTCATTCTCCAGGTCTATCATTTTTTGCTGTAGTGCTGATTCCGTGACTTCTATTTGCTGCAACCACTGCACAGAGATGATGAAAGGTCATATTCTAAGTCACATAAACAGATCTGACAGAAGGGCAGTCGTTATCATTTAACTTTGATTATTGTTATCATATAACATATCTGATCATACAGTGAAAAACTAAAACTGCAAATACACTGCTAAACTGCTCGTTTGTAAGCCAGAAAGAAAAAAAAGTTCTCTAAGAGAGCAACTGAATTCCCTCCAAGCTTGATGCAAGTGAGCCTCTGAACTTGGAGGTTCACATGCATCCATTGAAGTGCAGTGACCCCCTGCATTTCATCAGCATTTTCAGCCATCTAGAACAGGTTCTGTGGAGGGATAGGAAGGAGGCCGGGCATGCTGTTTGGATACAGTCTAAGTCACCAGTCCCAGCCTCCCTCCCCAGCATTCCCCTTTCCTCCTCCCCAAGACTTGGATGGGAAGCCAGCGTGGTTTTTTCCATGCCGGCTGCAAAGGAGCAGGGCAGTGAGGGGTCTGGATTTGGAGTCACAGGACATGAAAGCTGTGGCTCCAAATAGTCCTGTGCCCCTACACCCCCAGTCATGTTGGGAGGTGGCAGGCTTGCACTCTGAGTCTGGAAATGGTAACTTCTGTGATATTACAGCACAGAGTTGAACCTCAGGCTAGGTGCCTAAATCCAGCCCACTTGGGTGTCAATCTGTCCTGAGGTTTGCCAGAGGCCCACATCCCTCCCCCATCACTTTTCCTCCATCCACCAATTGTTTGGTGATTCTCTGGATTTTGCACATTTTCCACCTATTTCAAAATCTGGAAATGCCTTTCCTAAAGCTTTGTTACTGAGAGTAGGAGTATTACGATATTTATGCCTGCAATTTGGGCATTTTGCTGCTGCCCCTTTTGACCCCCTTTGCTTTTGGTCTGCCTGTCCCCAAGAACTTCTCTGAAACTGAATTTGGCTCTTGGCCTGAAGAGGGCTCAACACCTCTTTTTTATAGCATTGCCTCAATGCAGCAAGGACAGTTTAACATTTGTGCGTGTGTGTGAATGTCAATATTAGTGCCATAACCATAAACTACTAGGCCAGAACAGGCATGTAGACCATGGGCCATGTTGGGTAGGCTTAATTCAGTAAGAAGGACCTAGTAGCCTGGTCTAGTCAGTGTGAGAAATGGATGAATGCTGGAATCCATGCAGAGAAATGGTCTGATATTTCCCCCCTTTAAAAGATTAGGCAAAACACCCTGCAAGGAGGAAGACCTATTGCCCTGAGACACCTGGAAGTTACTTTGTCCATAGCACCCAACAAATAAGAGGATTCACCTCTTGCCCAAAGAAACAAAAGTCATCAAGAAGCAGTCAAGTACCCCTTCCCACAATTAACATAAGCCTGGGAAATTCATCTTTCCCATAGATACATGGTCAGGGATTTGGAGATGAGGCTCTTCTCCTCTCTCTCCTCTGCAACCACACTCTGAACTGAAGCTCTACTGCTGCAGAACAGGTAATGGACCCTTCCCCTTTGTTAGACTCTGTGTGTGTGTGTGTGTGTTAGGCAGGAAGGTCTTTAGAAATATAGAGTAAATATGCAACAGGAATACTTGCTGTCTGGACAACATTGGGTTAAAAGTTTGAGCCTGCCTGGTCTATATTTTTCTAATGAATAAACTTTTATTTCCTTTCTAAGTGCTGTGTATGTTTGTGTGAATGCAAAAGCAGGGCTTGTTCTTCTGGCCATGCACTTTAAACTCCAGCAAAAGATTCCAAATCTTTTGAGGCAATCTGGAGGGCAGGCACCTCCTTTGAGGTGTATTGCTCCCTAAGATTACCTTGACATAACAGCAGCCTGAGCTCTGGATTAGTTCTTCCACATGCATAAAGGAAGAGTATCTGTTTAAAGGATCACCACATACATTAACAGCAAGTTCAGATTTTGTTTGTAGGATTTAGGAATAAAGGTAGCCAAATCAGGACTGCTAAGAAACAAGAGGGAGTTATTACCATGCTCAGGGTACTTCAAGGTTTGTAGAAGTAGAAAACCCTTTTGGGAAGAAAAGAAAATCTCTAAGCAGGCCAATGAGGAGTGAGCATGCTAAGATGCTCGAGAGTTCTGAGTGCCCTTGTAGAAGACACAGGAATACAGTACCTTGAAAGAAGTAATCGCCATGTACTTCAGGTAGTAGTCACTACCTGAAAAATCACCTTCCCTTAAGGTCTTCTGACAAAGCTCTTCTTTCAGTTTACCACCATCACTACATGCGTTTGGTGGCATGTGAAAGAGGGTCTTTATAGTGGCTGCTCCCAGGGTGTGGCACTCCCTCCCAAGCCCATCCGGCCTGCAAAGCCTGCTTTCTTCAAGAAGACCTTTGGCCTATAAGTAGGACAGTTGGTTTGGATGCTATATCTATTCTGTTTTTGTTCACAATTTTAATCTGTTTTATGGATCTAATCTCTCTCTCTCTCTTTTCTTGTAGAGAGGCTGAATATAAAGCAACCAAATGGATATACCAAATAAATAAAATACTGCAACCTTTTGCTGAAGTGTCCATGTATACCAGTTTATTCACTTCAGACATTTCTAAGGAATTCAAGTGAAAATGGTATTCACAGCTGTGCATACTATATTATGCACTGGGAAAAGTATTCTTTGGGCTATTCTACATGATGCCTTTCTCTGCAGATTCTATTTGAAGCAGCCTCCCCTTTAGCCACCATCCCCCTGCCACTGCCACCAGGTGGCCTTCCTCAAGACAGAGGATGCTAGCATCTTGGGCTGCACATTCTAGTGCCTTTAGAATGTTCCCTTGGAAGCCAGCAGTACCTGAAGAGCTATCCTACATGTTATCCAACACATGGATTCCATTTCAGTTGGCACCCATGTGAGAAAAGTAATGTGTAGTCTAGTTCTTAAAGTCACATTTGAATACAGAGTTGAAGAGGAAATCAAAGATGAAGTACTAGCTACAGCACAAGATTCCCACACTAAAGTGCTATATGAGTAAATACCAGTTATACCTGTGAAAGTGGTCAGTGAATCACCGTCAGAGTGGGAAACAATTGTGCCATTACCTTTTCTGCCAGTGTCAAAACCGTCCTTGCTTGGATGACAACTACTTGCTCTTCATTTGTTAAGTTCTGCAAGAGCAGAATAAAATGGTTTTCAGAGCATTCTCAAAGTTTTTCCATTACTGAGGTTGCTCTTGCACTGAATACCTAAACATGTTCGAAAACCGCAAAGCAAAACTAGCATTTTCTTACAATAGGACTGGTTGTAATTTAAAGGTAGCAATTACTGTATTATTAAAAGGCTTTTAGTGCAAATAATATATACATCTGTTATGATTGCTAGGGATGCTAAATCACTGAATCACTGGTAATGAAACAGCAGCAGTTAATCAGAAATAAGGGGTTTCCCTGCCATGTGCTGAAAGCACATCTCCAGTCTTCTTTGGATCAGAAATAAAACTGTTTTCCTGTGGGTCAGAGAGCAAGCAGGGAAGAAAGGAAGTCCTGTTTCCTTTCTTCCTGCAGGGGCTTGTCCTGCTTACTTCTGAGTGGACATGATGCTCAGGCATACTTCATGGAAAATATGCTGTTTGAAAGTACAGCTTCTACTTTGCATTTATACACTTACATTGAGCTGACTCTAGCTATCGTTACTGAAATCCCTGGCACTTTGGTCAACTCCCAATTTCCACTGGAATTATGATTAGTAATTTTATTTATGAATTCCAATATAAATGGACTTGATCCACTACTTTCAAATGGATGTCTGGATCAGAATGTACTATATATTAAATAAAGAAGTACCTTTGAGATCAGTCATTTCTTTGAATGTTACAATGCAGCTCAGCTCAAAAAACAGATTCAGATAAAATCTGTTTAGAAATGTGTATTTTGAGAGTTAATATGTTAAAAATATACAGTATCTATCAATGGAAATTACTGTAAAGATTTTTTAAAAAGATTTTAAAGATTTTATTACACAGATTAAAGTGGAAATGGGAAGGAATGAACTTAATACAGTCATGCACAAAAGACACAGATCAGAGCCCAATTCATCCATCCTAGTTATGATTCACTCTTGCTGGTTTGTATAACACTGGTCTACAAATTATGGGAGATTATTGACCTCAGAGATAAAATGTGCTAATTCTTACATATTTTTATTAAATTAATTAGAAAACAGATGATAAAGGTGCTGATTGGCTAAAGTTTTCAAGATATTTCACAATAAAGATTTATACACAGGTGAGTACATTTGCCTACAAGGGAGGGAGGTGTCTGATGATCATGATGGCTCCTAACTTCTCGACAAAGTACAGTAGAAAAATGAAAATGGTACCACATGGAAGTGTATAAATTTATCTTCATATGGGGAAGAGACTAAAGTTTATTACTGAACTGTAACTTATTGTTCTTTTATTGCAAGGTACATTTGTCTTGGTCAGAGCTACACATCATACAGTTACATCTCGTGGCTTGTGAAAGTGTCATTGCCTAACATTTCCAAGGAACAGTTGCGTGATATTTTCCCTCAGATGCCAAGATGCCTCGAAATCGTGTAAACAGCGCAGATAACTTCTGCTACATTTGTGGCGAGGCTATATTTGCATCTCAAAAGTGCAGTATGATGGCAGTAGTAAAAAAGGCATGCCACCTATATTTTGGATGCAAAATAGGGGATCAGGACAAGAGTTGGGCCCCTCATTATTGTTGCATTACATGTGCAACTTACCTGCATCATTGCCTAAACAAGAAGAAAAAGTCTATGTCTTTCGCAGTCCCAGTGGTGTGGAGGGAACCCACCAATCTTAGTAGCGACTGCTATTTTGGCATGGTTCCCCCATGGTTCCATGCAAATAAATGAATGGAAAGTTATGTTATTGGTATCAATAAAAAGATTAATTTATAATTATTGGTGTGGCACCATTCTTATTGCTATATCACATTTTGCAGAAACGTTATGGAGCATAATCACACATCCCCCTTGTAATTTTGAATTATTTTGATGCAATTTTGACTGAAGCTGTATCTTGGAAACTGGAGCCAATTACAGTGGTACCTTGGCTCACAAACTTAATCCATTCCACAACTCTGGTTGTGACCCAAATTGGTCGTGAGCCAAGTCAAATTTCTCCATAAAGTTCAATGTAAATTAGGTTAATCTGTTCTGTAACCGTTTTTTAATCACAAAAATTTGAAACAAAGTGACAAAGAACAACAAAGCAACAAAGAACCACAAAGATCATGGCCATTCCCCCCTCCCTGAGCACAATTGCAGCCATCTCCCCCCTCTCCCCGAGCATGACCATGATCACGCCTGTCTTCCCTGCACGAGGACGACCATGATCATGGCCATAGATGGGAATGATCACGGTTGTGCTCTGGCAGGGAAGACGGGTGCAACTGTGGCCATCTCCCCCCCAACTACGATCACGGCCATCTCCCCCACCTTTACATGACTGTGATTGCAGCTGTCTTTCCTGCACAAGCACAACCGCAATCGCGGCCATAGACAGGCGCAATCACAGTCACACACAGGCAGGCAAGATGGTTGCGGTCATGGTCACACTCGGGCAGGGAAGACAGGTGCGATTGTGGACATCTCCCCCCCACCCCGAGTACAACCACAGCCATCTCCTCCCCAAGCATGACCACGATCACGCCCAACTTCCCTGCACGAGCGTGACCGTGATTGCAGCTGTCTCTCCCCCGAGCATGGTCGCAGCCACCTCCCCCACAAGCCTGACCGCAATCGTGCCCGTCTTCCCTGCATGAGCGTGACTGTGATAGTGGCCATCTCCCCCTCTCTTCTGAGCATGACTATGATCACATCCGTCCTCCCTGCATGAGCGCAATCATGATCACGGCCATCTCCCCACTCCCTTGAGCATGACCGCAATCACGCAGGGAAGATGGGCGCAATCGTGGTTGGTCATCACCTGATATTGAGTTCGTGACCTGAGGCAAAATTTTTCTGGAGTTTCTGTTCTTGACCTGATTTAGTCATGAACTGAGGCATTCGTGAACCAAGGTACCAGAACTTAATTTTCCTTTATTAGTGACCCAAGTCTGGTAAAATTTAGCTACTTTCATTTCTGAGGCTTTCTCCTTGTATACACCAGTGATATCTAAATTATACCCAATTATTGTTTCAGTATGATGAAACATGAGTATCTAGTTTCTAGTATGATGGGGACTGCACCAGAATGGGAGGATTGGTGTTGTATAGTCCACCAACCCCTGCACTGTCCACAGAGATTATCATACTTTTTGTCTTGCACTTAGAACATTTTTTTCCATGGGGAAAGGTCTGCACTAGACCTGATCAAGGGACACAAAGGTGCCTGTGCTCTGTATTTCCCTGCCATATTTCCTTGTAACACCTGAGTACCTATAATGCATAAGATAATATCACTCTCTTGTGTACTGCCCCACTTACATGGCCAACAGTCACAGCCAAATTATGTCAGGTACGAGTTGAGCAAGCTCAACATGATGGATCACTTAGCACATTGGGTTTGCCAAGAATTTCAAGGGAAAGGTTCAAATTTCTTGTATTCTAGTTCTGTCCCCACACTGTAAGATTATGCACACATAAGGGGTTCTGTATTGTGACCTATAGCCACAGGCTGCTACACATATCCTCTGGTGAACATGTGTGCATCTCAGTGTGTGTGTGTGTGCTGTAATTTTAATATATCAGCTTAATAGATAACTGACTCTATATATCCTAAGACACATTCAAGTGAAATATAAACATGTTTGATTCATGTTAAATCCAAGAGTTTACCCAGGCACTTAAATCTTCTTTAAATCTCTGTTTGGATCATCTCTCAATAAATCAATAAGTTAATCAGTAGAATTCACTTGTGTAGTAACCACCTCAGAAAATAGTAAATTATGCAACATTATCTGGTGCAAGTTTTGTTAAATAAATAATGTTTAATTTAAGTAAATGTAGACATGCCTATTAGAAATTACAAATTTCAATTTGCAGAATTATTATCAATATTTTTAAGAGAAGCAAAGAGTGGGAAAGCACTTGAAAAAAAAAACCCTGTGTGCCCACTCTTATGCATTCCCATTGTTACTTCCGTAATAAATAAATTAAAGAAAGGAAGATAACATGAAAGAGGCACCCTGCAACACAATGTCAACATGTGAACTATCTTGCACCACCTCATTGGCATATATGCTAACAACATGCAAATATTGGCTTATAGCCAATGCTTTTTCCAATCAAAATGTAAGAATAAAGAATAGCAGTCAATTAGAAGCATTCTTGGAACTGTTTAGTGCCAACTGGACAAAACATATTAACTGAAACATGCACAATTTATTAAAGGAACATACACTTACGGCGTTATCCCCTAAAATGTCCAGTTTTTTCATCAGCTCTGCTACTAGTATATCCTAAAAAGAGAAAGGCACATAAGGAACAGAAAGTCAGAAGAATAAGGCATGACTGCATGTTTAGAAACAGTGACTAACAGAAAGTTACTTACTGTCACACCTTCTGCCTCACAGTAGACCTGGAGAGGACTTTTCCCCTCAGTAAAAGGAATGTGATGGAAATTGATAGCTGGCGATCTTCTTTCTCTCTCCTGCAATGAAATCAGTCATTCAGAAAGGGTGTTGCATAAGCATCAGGGCATCAGCTTCATTAAGAAAGAGATGTCTGGAAGAGATACCTCACATATAAACATTACATTTCTGCAGTTCACCCTCCATGAATCTGGTACCTGTATTAAATAGTAATGGCAGGGCGAGGGAGACTGAACTACAGAGTTAATATGCACTAATGATCACTGCAGTAGGGCTATACCACATGCAGGGAGCATCAGGCTGGTATGGTGAGCAGACTCATAATATCATTCATGACATTTCTGTACAAAAGTCACTGTTTCTATAACAGGAATGTCCACAAATGTAGCAAAGGGGGCAGAAATGGAGACGACTTAACATGACAGAGGTCATGGTCATGCATTAGTTCCTTATACAATTATCTTCATAGCCACAAAGCTGCAAACATACTGACTGTATTCTCTTGCCATACTTTAATGTGATGTGCACAAGCAGGAATGAACCAAGCAACACATGCTTTGGACCTGTACATTCCTCCTGTGCACACTCAAGTGGGCCTATCAGCCTTGCAGAGCAGTCATATGGGGCTACTGAGGGTAAGTTTGTTCACTTCTGCTTACTTTCTAAATACTGACTGGATTCTATGTGAGCATATTTTAACATAATTGTTATTTTGAGAAAAAAATAGAGATGCACCATGCTGATCTGAAAATTGTTTTGAGTCCTTCATAGGGATATGTTTTTGGCCATGCAATTGTTAATATGTTTGTTGTGCAATATTTAAATCCTAGTATATGGATTTTTAAATTATTTTTACATTTCATGAAGGAAAATTCCTATCATGAAGGTTTATGAAATGTTGTATAACTGGATATGCATTTGATCAGCTTACTGTGCATTGATATTTAGACTATGTAGAATTTGTACCTCAAAGGATGTCACAAAGAGGAAGGTCAAGATCTCTTGCTGATACCAGAGTGTAGGACATGGAATAATCAATTCAAGTTGTGACAACCCAGATTCAAGCTGGACATCAGGAAAAGCTTCCTCATTGCCAGAGCAATACGACAGTGGAACCAGCTACCTACAGAGGTGGTGGGCTCTCCCACACTAGAGACATTCAAAAAGAGGCTGCATGGCCATCTGAGTGGGATGGTGTGACATGGTGTCCTTCAAGGCCCATTCCAGCTCTACTATTCTATGATTCTTCTTTTGTTCATAGGCTTATTGTGCATTGCTGTTCAAACTGTGTATAACTGATTCTCACCTTTTTCTTTAGATGCAGGGCATATTATTCATTCAGTGCAGATCAAAATGTATATATGATTTGGGATATAGAGCAGTTACATGCCTTTCAGAATGTTTAGATGTTGCTTTTTAAATAACTGCAGCTAATGTTAACCATGTTAATATTAACAAGTTAATGCTAAACCACCCAGATAGCTTCAGCTATGGGGCAGGATAGAAATGAAATTCATTATCACCACCACCACCAACACCACCAGTTTATTGGTTAGAATGAAAGAATGTATAGCCGTTAGCTAAACATGCAATAACAGCTTTCCTGCTACTCCTCTGAGTTAGGTAGAAAGAGGAGATGGCCAGGAGTGTAGTGGAACCAGGGTTTGCAGGGATGCACGAATGATACTTTCTTTTTAGCAGGGACACTGACTTTATCTGCCACCTTCTACACCCAAACTTCCTTCTTTTTTTCTGAGCTTAGCTCCAATTCTCACAGTAGCTGGTGAGAAATGACTTTCCCCCAAACAATATAAAGTTCCCTATCACAATGTAAAGCAGTTTTGGGTGTGGCTTAGTCTTGAATGTGCAATTAAGAACCATCAGCTTTACATAAGGCCTGCTCCTAGTGGAAATGAAACTGCTAGAATTCATTGGTTGACAGGGACAACACAGCCGCCTACATATTTGGACTCTCTTTGGAGGAGTAGCTACTAGGAGTGTCATAATGAGTGCAAGAACTTCTAAGTTCACCCCTATACTGATGTGGGGAAGGAGGTTTGTTTTAGTTCATCCATGTTATGCTAAACTGTACTTTAGTATGGCCTGAAAACCAGCCCAATATTTGACACCCAGTCATTTGAGAATAATAGCAATTGTCATCAGCATAGAGAGGTCATTCTTGCTTCACTCTGAAGTCATTGTAACAACAGAGATATATGATACTCTGCTCTTTTCACATCTATGCTTACCCATTTCACACAGACCATGGTGAGAGGGAAACTCATTATGAGCATCTTGACCCATACTTACTTCAAGTTCTAGTATTCTGAATTCCAAGAGTTCATTTTGATCTTTAGCATCCTGAACATCATGCTTTAACCGAGCCTCTTCTACTTCCAATTGTTTTATCTGGAAAAGCAAAGGGGTACTAATTTCTGTAATTTTGCATGATACAATGTTCCGCAACTTCTCTTTTGATTACACAATTCTATTCCTGAAGGCTAAAAGTATGATGCAAGTATTACAGAGATAATGTCTATGTACAGTGGTACCTCGGCTCATGAACTTAATCCATTCCACGATTCTGGTCACGACACGAATTGGTTGCAAGCCAAGTCAAATTTCCCCATAAGGTTCAATGTAACTAAGGTTAATCTGTTCTGTATTTTTTTTTTAAATCTCAAAAATTTGAAACAAAGTAACAAAGAACAACAAAGTAACCACATACAGTACAGTAGAGAACACTAACCTAGGTGGGAGGGAGATTATTGTTTGGAGGGAGAGTCCAAACCATAATCGTGCAATAGTGATCATGCTTGGGGGTGGGGGGAGATTGCCACAAATGCAATCATGCTCAGGGGAGGAGATGGCTACAATTGCGATTGCACTTGTGCAGGGAAGACAGGTGCAATTGTGGGCACACTTGTGCAGGGAAGATGGGCACAATCACGATTGTGCTTGTGCAGCAACATGGCTGTGATCATGGTCATCACCCAATGGGGAGTTCGCAAACTGAGGCAACATTTTTCTGAAATTTCTGTTAGCGACCCAATTTGCTCGTGAACTGAGGCATCCGTGAGCTGAGGTACCACTGTACTACAGAGATAATGTTTATGAAATGGTCTGAACAACATATAAAGGCTAAATCTTGGCAGTAGTTAACCATCTATTTGCATATTGACTTCCCTCTTATTTTAGCCTTCAGGATTAAAATAGTACAGACAAAGAAGTTGTCTACTTCTTCACTGGACTCATTTAAGCACCAGCTTTATTTCTTGTGGTAGACTGTTCTACAATCTATTGTGTTCTGGATTGGGAAAAAGGTTTCTTTTTTTAAACCCTAATGCTTAAATCCCAATTAAGTTCAAGCATTGTCTGGAAGTGTTAATTTCCCTATTCCTACATCACATATTAAGGCTTACTTATTTTCATACTTCATATAGAATCATTGTGTGTGTGTGGTATACCTTTTCTACAAGTTCTTGGTTTCTTCTGTATAATGCTTGCTTTTCTTCAATCCACTTCATGTCCTTAAAAGATAAAGAACTGATATTATAGAAAGAGCTGGCAAGAATTAGTAATGTTAAAAATCTCTAACATTGACAGAGATCTAAAGAAAGCATATATAGGAAAGAACTGTGAGCACAGCAAGACCTTTGCTTCTTGACTTCGTGATGGGTGCTTCCACACCCACAGATGACCTGCCTTTTCAACCATACATAATTGTTTTTTTTCAGCAGTGCTGCAGTAAAATTGCTATTTGTTTGTGGAGTGGAGTTTGACCTCTTTGTGACATATTCTTCATTTAATTATATGCTGAATGCACATGGATGGGATCAGGAGCACTGAGACAACAAAACACCAAAAGTTGGCATGAAGAATAGGATGAACCTCAGCAACTACTATCATTGCAAATACCAGACATGCCAGAATCCAAGAATTGTGAGTAGTTTGGCATATTAGAAAATGAAACTTAAATGAAAGAAATTAAACATTGAGGTATCCTCACAATATATGATCAAAATCAAGCTAGGCATGGTGAAATACATTGTGAGACTCAGCTTGTTCAAGGACAGCTGAGTATATCAAATCAAGAAAAAACATAAATTAGTCAGATGTTTGGACTATGTATGAGAGTAGGCCTTGTGAAAATTGGTCTGGAGATGATGTCAAGAGTAGTTTCAACAATAATTTCCTCCAGTTCTTAAAAAGGAAACTCTGATTGCAGAAGCCTAAAGATCAGGGTATGATTTTTCATATGCTGCTAACTTATGTGGTCTGCCAGATTTTGATGGACTACAGTGTCCATAATTGACTATGGAGCTAGGCTGATGTGAGTTGCATTCCAGTGACATTTGGAAGGCCACAAAGGGTTAGTATCCAGTCCCTGCAGATTTCCTTCTCCATGAGATGGGTATTGCCAATTCCACTGCATTATCGGAATCCACCACTAATACAACAAAGATTTATTGTTTCCAAGGCGTAGCTCCAGGACAAATATTTCTGTTCTTTTTAGGTTGCCTTGGAAGTACTAAGTGACTGTTGTATAACCAGTGAAGGCCCAGAGGTTGGGATACAATGGGTCTTATGGTTATGAACATAATACTAAGAAATTTGTACTGGTTCTTGTTGATTTCCAGGTACAATGGAGCATGCTGGTATTGGCGTAGATGTTTGTAAATGACTTGGAGCTATGAAATTTGAAAGACAGCCTTCTTCCCCATGAACCTGTCTATTCACTGAGCTCTCTCTCTGAAGACTTTCTCTGGCTGCCTTGTCTGCTGACATTTTCAGTAGCAACACACTCCATTGTTGCCTCCCTGGTGCTATTACGCTTTTGGTGTCAAGAAATGACTATTATTTTCCCTGTGTCTTATTTTAATCAGGAACTTAAGAAGGATGGTGCTGGATCCAACCAAAGGTCCATCTAGTCCAACAATCTATTTAGATGGTGTCCCACCAACTGCTCATAGAACCCACAAGCAAGACATGGGTAGAACAATACCCTCCTGCCCATCTTTCCAGCAACATGTTCTGGTACTGGAGGCAGCATATATCCGATCAGGTCTAATAGTGATAGCTATTAGCTTTCCCCTCCACGAATTTGTCCAATCCCTTTTAAAGACATCCAAATTTATGGTAATCACCAAACCTTGTGGAAATTAATCCCAATCTTCTTTTATCTGTCCTGAAGCTCCCACAATTCACTTCATAGGATGACCCTGGGTTTGTTTAAATACTGTTTCTTGACTGCAGCCTTTGGCTCACACATCTTGCCACATAGTCAGTGTATGGAAGGCAGCAACTAACCACAGCTGAGAGCCTCCAGGCATAAGAAATGCAAGTAAGGACTCCAAATTCTGTGCACAAGGCTCTGCACACTCAGAGGTCTCTCTTAAGTGCTGTGTGGGGATTGTCTTTCAAATGGTCTTCACTGCATGAAAGAACACAGCCGGACTATGCCTGCTGGCTGCAGACTTGTATCTCCTATTGACTATCCCCCTGCTGTCCACACATTCAGAGAAGGTCTGTAGAGGGCAGTCTAGTCTAAAGGCAAAGGTTCTCAAGTGATTTAGAAATCTGCATGATTTAAGTCTCGGGGGGAAGCCTACTCATGTAGAACAGGCTCCTCTCTTCAGACTCTTCCCCTGTGGAAGGTGGAAGACTGAGTCAACAAGATGCAACAGAAGGGCTCACCCCACCTAATTCTTCATGTAATTACACTGGTCTACAAATTTTGGGAAATTAGCGAGATAATTTCCAAGATAAAATGTGCTAATTCTTACCTATTTGTTTAGCTGAATTAGAAAACAGGTGATAAAGGTGCTGGTTGGCTAAAGTTTTCAAGATATTTCACAATAAAGATTTACGCACAGGTGAGTATATTTGCCTACAAGGGAGGGAGGTGTCTGATGATCGCGATGCCTCCTAACTTCTTGACAGAGTATGGTAGAACAATGAAAATGGTACCACATGGAAGTGTATAAAGTTATCTTCACTTTGAGACTAAAGGTTATTGCCAAACTGTAATTTATTGTTCTTTTATTGAAAGGTACATTTGTCTTGGTCAGATCTACGCATCATACAGTTACATCTGGTGGCTTGTGGAAGTGTCATTGCCTAACATTTCCAAGGAACAGTTGCGTGATATTTTACCTCAGACACAAAGATGCCTCAAAATTGTGTAAACAACACAGATAACTTCTGCTACATTTGTGGCAAGGCTACATTTGCATCTCAAAAGGGCAGTACGATAGCAGTGGTTAAAAAAAAGGCATACCACCTATATTTTGGATGCAAAATAGGGGATCAGGACAAGAGTTGGGACCCTCATTATTGTTGGCTTACATGCGCAATTTATCTGTGTCATTGGCTAAACAAGAAGAAAAAGTCCATGCCTTTTGCAGTCCCAGTGGTGTGAAGGGAACCCATCAATCATAGCAGTGACTGCTATTTTGGCATGGTTCCCCCATTTGCAAAAGGGATCTCAAGAAAGAAGAACTGGACTCTGGAATATTCAAACATTCCATCTGCAGTGCAACTTGTACCCCATGCTGAGGACTGCCATTTCCGGATCCACCAGAATACTACTTTCTAGACTCAGGTGATGATAAAGAAGATGAACAGGATGCAGCTGATCCAGGGCCATCAATGTCAGCGGACCCAATGTCAGCGGACCCAAACTTTAGCCCACTGTATGCTCCTCCTGAACCACATCTAATTTCACAGAGTGAACCAAATGACCATTCTCATTGCTATATCACATTTTACAGAAAAGTTAAGGAGCTTAATCGCACACAAATTATTTTTGATGCAATTTTGACCTGAAACTGTATCTTGGAAATGGGCCAATTAATACTCAGGACTTAATTTTCCTTTATTAGTGACCCAATTCTGGTAAAATTTAGCTGCTTTCTTTTCCGAGGCTTTCTTCTTGTAGACCAGTGTTATGGTCACATAAAGCAGTGATAGGCAACATACAGCCCCTGACCTTTTTGCAGTCCTCACTGTTGTGTCCCTTGCCACTACCACTGAATTTGCCACTGTCACAGCAGTGATGAAAAAGCAGCAATTTTGCTTGAAAAGTAGGTAGATTAGGAGCTCCCACTTTGGCTGGAATAAAATCATGTTCCTGGAAGTGTGATTTTGCTTCCAAAGGAGAGAGATTTGCCACCATGCTGCTGGCAGTGGTAGCAACAGTGGGAAAGGTATGGCTGCTGGTGGGAACACTGCAGCTTCCAATGGCCAGACTTAGCCCTGGTGCAGAGGATAATGCCTAGCTAAGGCTATTAATTGTGTCCAGCATGCCAAAACTGGGATGGGTCTGATAGCTGTCCAGACAGCAGGGCTAGGATATGTTGAACCTATAGCAAGGAACATGCGAAGAGGTCTGTGGTTATGGTTTTATGTTGCTTATGTTCAGATTTGGTTTTAAATTTTCCCTTCCTAAACTGCCTTAAGAGAAAACTGAACATATTTTCAATAAATCAATATACTGACTAGTGATTGGCTTCATTAGCACATAATGTTAAACCATAATTTAATGTGCCATGCATGAGCAGCTAGGAGCTGAAGTGAAGCCTTGCATCCACATACTTCTATATACAGCCCCTGCAGCCAGAAAAAGGAATAAACCAGCATTCTATTTGCTACTTGCCTGGTCTGTCATTTTGTGTGAACCAGGAATTGTGGTTTAAAATAGAGGCCAAATTTGTAAACCAAGTCAACTAATCAATCCATGGTTATTTAGCAATTCGCTAGCAATTGCCAGAAGTCAGGCAAAAGAAAACAGAATGTTAGTGTTTTGGCTGCACTACACCTTCTGTTCGAGCCCAAAGCTCCTTTCTGCTCTTGCATATAGCACCAGGCCTTGATTTGGTATTATGCATGAAACTTCCCATTCTCCTCTCTTTAATCAGCACCTTCTGTCTTAGTCTGAGCTTAAACTCACTGCTATACCAGCTAATATGTATGTCTGAGGCCACATGTCTCTGCTGTACAAACATAATCCAATCATTTTATAGTGGCACTCTTTTTAAGCTAATACTGAAGACTGCACTGAAATTATTCATTTGGGCAGAGAATATTACCTGTCCTTGCTCAGCAAGTGCCTTTTCTAGGTCCTCTATTTGAGCCTGGGATCTGTGGATTTCTGCTTGAAGCTGTTCACGAGTCTGTAGGATGGGATTGAAGAAATGTCAAACTTTCTCTGATAACTGTTGTGCTAAAGTACAATCCAGTTCTACCCATTTGAAGGGCCTAAGAGGAGACAGTGTAATCGCCCAAATATCTATCCACAAGTTCAGATGGTCTGAGTTGCTATTTGTATTTTCACATAGATCAGGGGGTGGGGGTCAAAAGATACTATCTACCTTTAAGGGACACATTTCCTAGAAATCTGTAATGTATGAATGTATGAACTGAACACATCTTAGGGACAGCTGTAGCTTTCTGAACAGCTATTCCAATGGTGCATCTTTTTCATTCCCAGGATCACAGGTAATGAATTTAATAAAAGGTCACATGTAATCATATGTACTGTATCCTTGCTGAAAATTGGTAGAAAATACATGCTCAAACAACTTGAGAACTTCTCTAACCAACCTACACCTTCTCATCCTCTTCAGGTGATCCATGTAGGGACAAGTTACATAGCCAGACAGGGTGTGGTCGAGATCACCAGGGACTCTGAGACATTGGGAAAGAAATTCAGGGACCAAAAGGCCCATATGGCCTTCTCTTACTGCTCTGGGGATTTTGCCCAGGCAGGGAAAGTAGGGTCACCAAGGTGAGCGACTGGCTTAGGGTGTGGTGCAAGAAGGAATGCCTTGGGTTCCTCGACCATGGCATCCAATTTCTTGCCAATGGACTTCTGGCAAGGGATGGGTTGGACTTCACGAGGATGGGGAAAAGTTCCTTTGGAAATGCTCTAGCAAACTTTGTCCGGAAGACTTTAAACTGAGCTGGGGGGGGGGGGCGTTCAGGCCCCACAGAAACTTGTCCACACTGGACAAGCGTGGGGAGAGGATCAGGGCTCTGGAACCAGGGTGTTAGAGGTACTGCAGGGCCTGACAGGACTCCTATGAAGAGGGGGTTGGTATCAGGGAAGATGGAAGGAAGGAGGAGGCTGGGGATTCCACACAAAGGAAGCTGTGGGAAGGAGTTGAGGTGCATGTACACCAATGCTAGGAGCATGGGTAAGAAGCAGGAAGAGCTTGAAGCTTTCTTGGGAATAGGAGGGTATGACCTGGTAGGGATCACAGAAACTTGGTGGGATAAAAGGCAAGACTGGAATGTAAACATAGAGGGGTATCATCTGTTTAGAAAGGACAGGAAGGGAAAGAGGGGAGGGGGCATAGCTTTATATGTCAGGGAAGGGATAGGATGCAGTGAGATAGAATGCAGCGCAGATGGGGATTTGGTAGAGGCAGTCTGGATGAAACTAAGAGGTTTTGACAGGGAGAGGGACCTGACAGTGGGGGTATATTATTGCCCTCCAGGTCAACTTGAGACCCTGGATGATGTCCTGACAGGCCAGATTCTAAGGATAACTCGGGGGAGGGACACGGTAACTATGGGAGATTTCAATCTCCCGGATATTAATTGGGAAACTCACTCACTGGTGACAGCCAGGTCACGTCGCTTCCTAGATGGTATAGAGGGAGGGTTTTTCATGCAGAGAGTCTGAGAGGTGATGTGGGGGGGGGGGGCATCCTTGACTTGATCTTGACCAACAGGGAGGAACTGATATATGAGGTACAGATTAGGGGAGCTCTGGATGCGAGTGATCATCCTTTGCTTTGAGTTCAGGGGAATGGGGATGTGCAGCAGGTCAAGCCCTAGAAGCTGGGACTTCAAGAAGGCCAACTCTGGCCAACTGAAGGCCAGACTGGGAAAAGTCTCCCGGGATAGGTTACTGGAAGGCAAGAGAGTTGAGGAGGGGTGGATGGCGCTCAAAAGGGAGGTTTTGGAGGTGCAAGCCTTGACGATACCTCCAGTTAGTAAGGCGGGAAGCCAGAGGAGAGTGCCGCCATGGAAGTGAAAGGAGATGGTAAGAGGGATTAGACACAAGAGAAACCTCGGTAGGAAATGGGTACTGGGGCAAATAGACAAATGGGTATACCGGGAGGAGAAGGCCCGTTGCAGAAGGATTCTTTGCAAGGCTAAGGTTGATTATGAGCTGAGATTTGCCAAGAATATCAAGAACAACAAAAAGGGCTTCTATCAGCATGTAAATAGCAAGAGGAAGGGGAGACAAGCCATGGGACCACTAAATAAGGAGGAAGGGGATCCAGTGACTGATGCGGGGGAACAGGCACAGATGCTATATGGCTATTTTGCCTCTGTGTTCTCCCCAAAGCAGGACAGGGAAGATTCACATGGGAGATTAGATGAGGCCAGGGACTTAGGGGCACACATTAGAGTCACCCCCCCTAGAAGTTGAGGGGCTCCTCAGGGCATTGGACATTAGAAAGGTGCCAGGCCCTGATGAGTTACACCTGAGAGCACTCTGAGAGTTGGCAGGGGTTCTCTCACGCCAGCTGGCCTCCATTTTTGAGGCCTTGTGGAGAACGGGTGAAGTTCCAGAGGACTGGAGGGTGGCCTCAGTGGTCCCAATTTTCAGAAAGGGTAGTAGAAGGGAATTACAGACCAGTTAGCCTTATGTCCATTGTAGGAAAAACAATGGAAAGGCACATTACTGGAGAGCCAGTGTGGTGTAGTGGTTAAGAGCATGGGACTGGGACTCAGACGATCTGAATTCTAGTGCCCACTCAGCCATGGAGCCAACTGGGTGACTTTGGGCCAGTCACAGACTCTCAGCCCAACCTACCTCACAGGGTTGTTGTTGTGGGGATACGATGGAGGAGGAGGAGGATGTAAGCTGCCTTGAGCCCTTTGTAGGGAAAAGGCAGGATAGCAATCGATAAATAAATAAATAAATAAATAAAATCATAGCGAGAGATCTTGTGATGCTAGATAGGGAAGGGAGGCTGGCGGCCACACAACACGGCTTCCGCAATAACAGGTCCTGCCAGACAAACCTTCTGGAATTCTATGACAAGGTTTCAAGATGGCTAGATGGAGGGGATGCAGTGGATGTGGATTACCTTGATTTCAGCAAGACCTTTGAGAAAGTGCCGCATGATATCCTGGTTGAGAAACTGAGGAGTTTTGGGATAGACCAAGCACTTTCCAATGGATTAGGGCATGGTTGACTGACTGAAAGCAGAGGGTAACCATTAGTGGGGAATCATCAGGATGGTGGGCAGTGACATGCAGGGTCCCCCAGGGTTCTGTCCTGGGACAGATCCTGTTTAATCTTTCATCAACGACATGAAAGAAGGGGTGAACTGTCTGCTGATCAAATTTGATAACAGAGGTAGCACACAGCCAGCAAGGCTAGTAGCTATTGATAGCCTCCTCCTGTACTCATTCACATTTCTTTTCCATTTGGTTCCTGTATAATTCTTCAAATCTACAAAATCTTCACAAACTTTTGAATAATTAATATCTACCTACATTGAATTATTGAATGTATTCGAGCTTAGAATCTATTGGAATATATGCTTTGGAAGAAACCAGTTAATGAGTAAGTTCTAATCTTGCACATTGTGAATCACAATTCAGTTTGTTTTTGAATTCATGAAGATTAAATCCTTGAAATCCCTATAGATTGCTTCAAGTCTGTGGCTTTCATACAAAGGATACTATGTTGGTGCAAAATGTTTTACTTTCAGAACTTTTGCATAAGTTTGTTGCTGCTGAAGTATATAATATCCCAAAAGTGTGCAAGGATTGTCTTCTCTTTGGATCATGGAGTGATGGGAAATTGTCAGTATTCTCTAGTCATGTCCAGGGTTGAGATATTTTTGCCTGAGCAGGGTGAGAATAATTCCTGTAACTTTTATTGTAATAACTAGTTAGTCATGCTGTTCCAGAAATATAAGGTTTTATTATTTGTTGTTATAAGTTAATCTCAAGGAAGGCAGAACAGAATTTTAAAAATTCTAACAATTTTACTATGAAACACATATTCTAAAAAATGTGATCTGTTGAAAATATAATCTCATTAATTTCATTTGGCATTTTATATTCAAAGGATATTACTAAGGATTTTCATAGCAAAGGAATTTCATGCTAAAGTTTTACCCGTTCTTGTTTTGCAATCTGATGAGTATCTCTATATATTTTAAAATGCAGTAGATATAGTTTCTTCAGTAACGCACTTTTCAGCATAAGATTGAAAAATATGATTGGTTTGAAAGCCCTTAAAGGCATGTTGCATTTGAGATGGTACTATGGGTGCATTATGCATTAATAGCAAATGTTATGAAAAGACCACATATTAAACAACTTCCTCCCCACTCACCCTCATTCCCATAAACCTTCTCTAAAATAATTTTTCACCAACAACTAGAAGAAGACAGTGGTGCAAGAAGATTAAAAAAAAAAAAAACAGGAATAACACACTGAAGCTCTTTTAAGTTCAGTCTGAACTTGAGCTTTCAGTACCAACAGCTGCTTTGTGACCTCAAGATACCTTAGGATACTGTTAGTGAGTGCCTTGTCTAGGGAGAAGATGGTCAATCCCCTTTGGATAGGACTATACATCTTAGAAGAGGAAATAATTGTTCCAGTTCTGCTGCTAATAGCTCAGGTAAGCTCGGGTAGAGTGTGCTCAGTGGCACAGAGCTAGCTGCAGATGCTCCTGTATCCAGCTACTCCATGCTCTGGTAACTGCCAAGATAAAGGTAAAGGTAAAGATTTCCCCTTGACATTAAGTCCAGTCATGCCTGACTCTAGGGGGTGGTGCTCATCTCCATTTCCTAGTCGAGGGAGCCAGCATTTGTCCGCAGACAGACTCCGTGGTCATGTGGCCAGAATGACTAAACACCGAAGTGCATGGAACACTGTTACCTTCCCACCAAAGCGGTACCTTTTTATCTACTTGCATTTGCATGCTTTCAAACTGCAACGTTGGCAGGAGCTGGGACGGAGCAACGGGAACTCACCCCATTGTGCAGATTTGAACCGGCAACCTTTTGATCTACCAGCACAACGATTTAAACCACTGTGCCACCTGCAGTACCAACTGCCAAGATAGACCACTAAATTGCATTTCATAGAGAAATTTCTAGAAATTTCAGTTGGTTTGTAGCCAAGCAGCTCTGTTTGAACAAGGTTGGGGTAATGGAAAAGCATTTTACCAATGCTTAAAGGACATCACTGGCTATTTCACTTTGGAATTTGCTGGCTTCTATCTCAAGCATCTTTTCAAATGGTTTGTCTGTCTTCAGATGGGTTTCATTGTTCCTGCATCATCCCACTGCATTCATCATGAATATGAATGTGTAAACAGGGCTTTCGATTTTCCAAACATTTCTGCAATAGCCGAACCTGTTCCTGCTGATGTTAGTAAGGACTGAGTTCCACTGAAAACAAAGAGTCATCCTTTGCTTTTAAAAGGACTTACCACACAAATCTATACATACCTCTTTAGAAATAATCTTAATAGATATAGGATTACGGCCTTAGTGATGCTTAATTTTAGTGGAATTATGGGCTTACCCAATGTGTAGATACCTACAGAGGACTTTTATATTTGCTTAATCAGGTCCTGACACTACTAAGGTCACATCAGAAGAGGGGCCTAATATAATATAATGTTTCATGCCCTTTGCTCAAGTAAAGAAACATAAAAGTTTAACAAGTCTTAACTTCAGGAATGTCCTTTAGTTCTCCCACACAAAGAATCTGGTGTGCCTTTTATAAGACCAAGTCTAAAGCCCTGTGCTCAACCCTGACTGCTCTTTAGAAGGCCAGATAGTGAAGATGAAACTCAAACACTTTGGCCACCTAATGAGAAGGAAGGACTCACTGGAGGAGAGCCTAATGCTGGGAACAATTGACGGCAAAAGAAGAAGGGGATGGCAGAGGATGAGGTTGCTAGATGGAGCGACTGAAGCAGTCAGCATGAGCTTAAGTGGACTCCGGGGGATGGTGGAGGACAGGAAGTCCTGGAGGAATGTTGTCCATGGGGTTGCGATGGGTTGGACACAACTTTGCGACTAGCAACAAAGCCCTATGCAGGTTTTCATCTACATATGTGAGGGCTCAACCATGTAAGGTGTATATAGGAAAGAGCTTTAGTTTCCTCTAAAGACCTTTATACATTAAGTGCAAGGTCACAAGGGTGATAGCTGGATGGAGGGTAGTGCCATATTGAGTTGACATTAGGAGAGCTGGGTCTTTTCAGCCTGGAGAAAAAACTCAGAATGGATCTCACAGCAACATAGAGGTATGTTGAAGGGGTGTTGCGCTGTAGAGGGTAATGACCTGTTCTTCCCTGTGGTGGAAGAAAGGGTATGGTCCAATGGGGCAAAGCTGAAGGAACCGGGTTTCAGGTTGGATGTCAGGAAATACTTCCTGACAGTTAGGAACCCTAGGATATGGAATGGACTTTCACTGGAGGTGATGGGGGCCCCTTCAGTGAAGGTTTTCAAGGAAAGATTGGACAACCACATGTTGGGGATTACATGAGTGGAACTGGCTGGAGCTGGGGGTCAGACTAGATGACCTGGGAGATCCCTTCTGACTTGCTATGTTGTTATATTTCTATGTTAAGGACTGAAGGGGAACTGAAAGTGTATTTGGCTGATTGCACTTACAAGCCTCCCTGTAGTCATGACCCCTGCTGTGCATATGTATTCTTGTCCCACCATATTTTTATTACTTGTGTCAACAAGCTGAATGCTTGCACAGGGCTTAGGAGGAAACATGTAGTTACAAGCCTTTAGTTTCATGTAGTATAAGCCATTTAGACCTTAACTTCTCGTTCTGCATCCAATGTTCCTCCAACTTGTTCTTGCAATAGAGCATAGGCCCTCTGTAAAGCTTGATACTCCATTGTCAACTGCCGGAATCTTAATTCTGCTTCTTCTTTTGCCATGCCCTGAAGTGAAATGCAACAAAAGGCAGTATGTCAAAACAAAACAAATGATTACAGGTTATATCATTTTCTTGACAAAGCAAATAAATGGCACCTGTAAATGGCAATACAAGTCTTCTCTATAAAATAATACTATGATAGATTTACAAATTACTTTTGCAATTGCTATGGATTTCACCATATTGTCCCATGAAGCATGATTCAATTTCTCTGTCTCTGTCTCTCTCTCTAAAGAGAAATGAAGTTAGAAAAAGATTCCTGTAGAATCTTGAAGACTAACAAAAGTATTATGGCATAACCGAAACTACAAATCAATCTCTTCATCAAATGCAAGATTTGTTTTCAAAACATTTCCATACACAGACTTAAAAATAGTAATGAAATTTGCCCCTAGTTAGACTAATCCACTAATGACAAAACATTTCCATGATTGGTTTGTAGAAAAATGCAGTGCTTTAACAAATAGCAATAATAGTCATGTTCATTACATGTAATATTACAAATTTATGCAGCTTTCCCCTATCTTATGATCTGACCCAGAGGACTGAATTCAAATATTATACATGCCACAAATTACCTCTTCTAAGTCATCTTCGGGTGTGCAGGGTGTTTGATCTGTACGGTCAGTTTGATATGAGATAGAAGAACCATCAGACTCAAGCGAAGCTTCTTCGTCATACCCGAAAAATGTCTCCACCACTGGCTTCTGACCAAATGACATTGTGTAAGTAAAAGCAGCTAAGATAAGCAGATCTGACAATGCAAGCCAACTACTGCAATGCTATTTAATTAACCTTAGCTAATTTATTATTTTGGGGGGGTGGAAATTTGGGAGATTTGCCAGATGAATGCTGCATTGCCTGATTATGCCTGATTGTCAGGTATAATCCATGGTGAGTACTATTTCTTGGTCATCAAGAAATGTTGTACTGGTTCTCTGTCCTCTTTCCCCATAATTCTTCCTGGACTGCAGAAGACACATCCATTGTTTAAAAAGAAGTATATGGAGTTGATGGAGAAAAGGTTTGATTCTGTCTTCCAAAGATCTGTGTGCTATCCTTGAGTGGTTTCAATATTAATCTAGAATAGCCAAGGTTGTCAGCTTTATTAGATTCATTTTCAAGGGTGAGCAGCTTACTGCTTACCTTTCCCAAAGCACAACTTGAAATGGATGGCATCCTACCTGAAGGTTAGACAGTGACTATTCCCATTTAAAAACTTTGCAGCACTTTGTACAAACAGATTGCATTTGGGAAAAATGATTTCAATAAGTCTTCTCTAAGTATGACTAAATAGATCCAACTAATTTGTTTAGTTTTTTGTTCTCAGATTAAAAAACAAGGCACAGTTGGAAGGCCTTCTAACTGTATTTTCAGTTAAAACTTTAAAAATTTATCTGGATAATTTAAGATTAAGTTTAATTTATATGACTGTAAAATTTTGGAACAGGTGACTTGAATTTTTGTTCGGCTTATCTATATTACTCTACATTGTAATTGTGGTTCTGCCTTGCCCTATATGGTGCCCATTATCTCTGAGCTGTAGTCCAAAATTTCTCGAGAGTACCTTACTAGGAAAGGCTGTTGTGATTGGTTTTATGAACTGATTGCAGATATATTATCTAAATAAAATATACAAGTTTAGAGCCAGAATACTTCTGAAAGCCAGCTGTTAGAGCCAAACAATAAGATGTTTTCTTTCTTCTGCTCAGAAGGCAACTGGCTGAGCACTGCTAGAAACAGAATATTGGGCCTGATAGACATTTGGCCTAAGGACATCAAGGACAAGGCGATATGTGTTAAAATAATACTTAAAAAAACCCATTTATTCTCTTACCTTGGGAAATTTAGCAAATTTCTTTCTCTGTTTCCTGTATCTCAAAAGCTTGTCACGTTCCTGCAAAGGAGGGTATATGTGTTTGAGATCTACAAGCTTGCTCTGAATTCAGTTAATATAAGTAATCATCAACTTGCAAAAGAAAGAATGTTGTCATAAAGTGTGACATTGGAATTTATTTATTTATTTATTTATTTAATGGATTTATATCCTGCCTTTTTCCTACGAAGGGCTCAAAGCAGCTTACATCCTCCTCCTCCTCCATCTTATCCCCACAACAACAACCCTGTGAGGTAGGTTGGGCTGAGAGTCTGTGACTGGCCCAAAGTCACCCAGTTGGCTCCATGGCTGAGCGGGGACTCGAACCCAGATTGTCTGAGTCCCAGTCCCACGCTCTTAACCACTACACTACACTGGCACTGAATTAAACCTGGCAATCAAACTGCACAATTTATATGTCATGCAAAGAGAATATTTTCAAAGAGCCTTGATGCTAAAAATATGATATGCAAGCTTTAAAAGCATTGTTTGCATTAACTTTCAAGCTTCTGCTTTTGGGATCTCTATTAAAAACATTGTGTTAAAAATGATAACTGAATAGGTATTTTGTGAAGCTTTCATAACAAGCTTTTAATAGATTCACTTTGCTATTACTACATGAAATCCTACATTACAACTGTGCTGTATGATTCCAGGGATAATGCACATAAACACAGATAAAGGCAACATCAAATACTTACTATTACACTCTTCACATAGCCAGCAGTTTCTAGGGTCTAGTTTAAAAGAATTAGAAGAACATGTTATATGCAAGTATGCTTGTCTTATTTTCTTCAGCAGACTCTCAGGGCATATTTTTATTGTACAATCTCCTCTAGATATTGTAACTTCATATGGTTAGTGTTCTGTTCTTAGAAAATTAAACACAGTGACTACTTATTTTCCCTAGCAATTTGTCAAGTGTTGGGAAAGCTTCTCATAGAACCTCCTCAGCCTCTGTTCTCTCCTACAACATTTCAGCAATTCCAGAAGATTGGGGTGGGTAGAGAGCATAATGTAAGGTACCTTGAAATGTTCCTGCTGAAACTTTGAATAACTGTGTTGGCTGAGAATAATGGAAATAGAAATTCAGCACATCAACGGAGGCACTACCTCAGGGGAGGCTGGTGTAAAAGATGTGCTACCTCTGCACCCCCCAGCTTAATGCTATTATTCAAGATGCCTGTGCTCCTTTCCATGTCCATCTTAAGTCTCAATGATTCTAATTGATGACTTACTTCCCCACACAACTCCACTTCCAGTAGTTGTCTTCACAGAGTAATGATAGGCTCAGCCCATATGACATTCACTTACGAATTGTTATACTGATTGGTGGATGATCTATTACCTTTGAAAGTTCATCTATGATGTTTTGCTGCTCAATTATTTGTAGTTTCAGAAACTCAGTTTCTCTTTCTTCTTGACTCTGATCAAGGTCGTTTAAAGAACTTGGTCTTCGAATTGTCCGCACCCTTTGTCTCTAAAGTAACAGAACAAATGTTAAGAGACTATTTAGAGAAGGTTTTCAACAAGCATCATATTAGTCTATCCTAGGACATGACAGCTGACACTG
Source organism: Varanus komodoensis (assembly GCF_004798865.1). Classification (NCBI taxonomy): domain Eukaryota; kingdom Metazoa; phylum Chordata; class Lepidosauria; order Squamata; family Varanidae; genus Varanus; species Varanus komodoensis. The sequence goes on from NW_025335317.1 coordinate 30,368,791, forward strand.
TCACCCACATATAACCCCAATATGTAATACTGAAGAACTACACTGACCATTAGCTACCAAACGTTGTTATACATTTACTGTTGACATAGAAAGCTTTGACCAATTCAGAACTAGATGATCATCTTCCCTTATATATACTCAGTCAGATCCTGAGATCTTCTTAGAAGTCTTTACTGATTTCTTTGTGGCCAAAGGAATATTGCCAGGAAGCCCTGCACAAGCAATCCTTTGCAAGTGGTGGCACCAGGCCTTTGGACCACTTCCACATGTGGTTTGAGAGGCAGTGTTGGCAATAAGTATTAACACTTCCTAAAAACCTATGTATTCAGCTAGGCTTTCCCAGAACTGTGAGGGACTCATTTCCTTCCCTGTTGTTATTCTTATAGTATTGTAATGTTTTAGATGTTTCACTTATGTATTATTTTATCTGGGCTCCTATTATTATTATGCTTCATTTTAATGTGCAGTACTTAGTATTCTTAATATATAGAGTATAGTATAGAAGTTTGTGTGTGAGAGAGAGAGATCTTAAAAACAATAAGAATAACAAATTTAAAAGCCATTTTAAAAAGCTGTGTCTTGACCACCTTCCTGAAACCCAGAGATGTGTGGGGAGTGGCTTCATGACTGCAAATGAGAGCAGATTCCTATCAATTACATGGGCATGATATCAATTTTACTTGGAGTGACTTGCATGTGATGTATTTATTAGTGACCTTCAACAGATATATGGCTTAAATAATAACTTTAAACTGATCAGGCTTTAACTGAATCAGTCTGAAGAACTATCTTAGATGTATATTCCACAGTATCACAGAAAAGGTAAATAATAACAACCCCATTATCATTTTAGACAATAATAGTATTTTGCTCAAGTAAATACTGAATTGCTTATTCATACATTAATGTAAAAACTTACCATTTCTAAATTCTCTTGTGTTACAAATTTTAGTTTATTTTCCATCCTACGTAAGGCATGGGACAGATCCTCATTCTTCCTACTTAGGCGCTTATTTTTGTCTAGCAGAGGTTTGTACTGGCTCTCAGCTTCTCTTAGACGTTTCAACTAAAAAAAAGGAAAAAATACATTTACACAAAATGACAAATCTTGCTGCTAACCCATGTGTTCATGAGCCTTCTGTTGCTGGCTATGGTAAATTGGTGCTCCATTTATATACAAGGTGCTGCCAGTTATCTAAATGATTCTATTCTCTCCATACAATTGTTACCTGTGACCCTTTGCCTTCAAGAGATTGTATCCAGTGCACCTATACTGATTCTGTTTCGTTGCTGCTGATTCCATTTCACCCCTATGAATCCTCATCCAATCCACATCTGGTACACGGGGCTTGTGCAATTAAACATTTCTGGGGACAACTGGAAGTGACCTGAATTGCATATTTTGGGGACAAGGACAGGCTAGTGGAGCTTGTGGGTATGTCCAAGAGGAAGAGCGAGAGAGAAGGGGAGGGGAGGGAAGGGGGGGAGGGGAGGATGAGGATGAGGAGACATGCAAAGGCAGTCTTTGGGAGAAGGCTGGAAACTGCTGGTGGTGGTGCAACATGCAGACAGCCAGACAGGAGCATCAAGGGCAGACCCAGTGCCCAAGATATGCAGCTCCCCACTGCCCCAGCAGTGACACTGACCTTTGCCTTAGAACCAGGGTGGAGGAAGAACCCAGGCGAGGAGATGGCTTTGGCAATTTGGGCAGCGCAGCTGCAACCAAAGCTGCAAACTACAAATAAAAGGACCTGTTGGGTGAAGCTTGCTTCCTCGCAAGTTTTACATGGAACAAGGTACCTTCAACATGACCCTCCCTCCTAATCCTGTTATACTGACAGGGAATGTGGGCAGGGTGGCAGGGAGTTCCATTGACAACCACGATCGTGGCCAGGTTGCCACATAAACATGATCATGATCACACCCATCTTCCCTCCTGAGCATGATCATGATCACGCCCATCTCTCCCACCCCCTAGAGCACGATTGTGGTTGTGCCTGTCTTCCCTGCACAAGCACAAATGTGGCCATCTCCCCCCGAGCATGATCACACCCGTCTTCCCCCCCACCCCGAGCATGATCACAATCGCACCCATCTCCCCCCACAGCACGATCACAATCATGCCCGTCTTCCCTGAATGAGCACAATCACAATTGCATCCATCTCCCCCCACACCCAAGCACAATCGCTATCACATGATTATTCCTTGGACTCTCCCTCCAAACAATAACCTCCCCACCCCACCTAGGTTAGTGTTCTCTACTGTACTGTACTTTGTTACTTTGTTGTTCTTTGTTACTTTGTTTCAAATTTTTGTGATGAAAAAATATTTACAGAATGGATTAATCTTATTTACATTGAACCTTATGGGGGGAATTTGACTTGACTCATGACCAATTCAGGTCGTGACTAGAGACGTGGAACGGATTAAGTTTGTGAGCCAAGGTACTACTGTGTATGCCCTTTGGGTTGCATGGGGCAGCTGCCATCTTTCAGCAGCTTATGGACAATGTCTTACGGCACTTGTCTCGTTGTGCAGCTGCCTATACCAACAATATTGTGATATTCGGTTGCACTTGGAAGGAGCATTTAGACCACCTCCAGCAAATATTAACTACTTTAAGGCAAGCAGGGTTGATGGCTAACCCAAGTAAATACAAAATAGATTGACAAGAGGTGGCTTGAAACTCAACATTAAGAAACTAAGATCATGGCATCTGGTTGGAGCACTTACTGGCAAATAGATGGGGAAGAAATGGAGGTAGTGACATATGCACCACAGACGGTGACTGTGGCCATGAAATTAAAAGATGCTTGCTCCTTGGGAGGAAAGCTATGGCAAATCTAGACAGCATAATAAAAAACAGAGACATCACCCTGCTGACAAAAGTTCGCATAGTCAAAGCTATGGTTTTCCTAATTGCAATGTATGGCTGTGAGAACTGGACCAAAAGGAAGGCTGAGTGCTGAAGGACTGATGCTTTTGAATTGTGATGCTGGAGAAGACTCCTGAGAGTCCCCTAAATTTGCAAAGAGATCAGATCACTCAATCCTAAAGTAAATGAACCCTGACTGCTCTTTAGAAGTCCAGGTACTAAAGCTGAAGATCAAATACTTTGGCCATCTAATGAGAAGAAAGGACTCATTGGAAAAGACCTTGATGCTGGGAACAATTGAAGGCAAAAGGAAAAAGGAATGGCAGAGGTTGAGGTGGCTGGATGGGGTCACTGGAGGGATGGGTGTGGGCTTGGGTGTTCTCTTGGGGATGGTGGAGGACAGAAGAGCCTGGGGGAACATTGTCCATGGGATTGCAAAGAGTCAGGCAAGACTTTGTGACCGAACAACAGTATTGTCCCTAAGGCACTTGATTTTTATAGATTTCTGAGGTCATTCCATAACTGCATTGATACAGCGATTTTTCTATTGTCCAGAAATTAAATAAATACGAACTAAACTGATATAAAAATACTGCATTATAACAACTGAGCTAGATCTTGTATAAAATGACACCTTTCAGGTAATTTTGGATTTCAACTCTGATCAGTTTGATGAGAGACATAATCAAAGGCATATATCCAGATTGGTAAAGGTTTATCAGTGAATGAAAAACTTTATCTTATTGCAGTTCTAAGTGCAATACGTGTATCAATAAAATGTAACTGAATGATATACTCTGGTCAGAAGTTATTTTATGAAAAAAATGCTTTCTTACAAGCTCATTGCGTTCCTCTGACAATAATGCATTCCGATCTTCCAGTTTCCTGATGATTGCACTTAGTTCAGCAATTTTAAGTTGAAAACGCCTGGCATCACGTTCATCCAACTGCTGTTCCTAAAACAAAAAATAACTGCAAATAACTGTTCCTAGATGAAAACATATCTTAGAACATTTTATAGACCCCATCTTGTTCCTTGCTTTGAATCTATCCATGGCTGACTAATCATAAAAAATGTACTCAGTACCTTAATATGAAAGATGAGATGAACAGAAATTTAAGCCAGGAGATATGTAAGATAGGAGGCTAATGCAAATTCAAAAAAAGTATACATATGTAAATACAGAGTCACAAATGCTATACTTGAAAATATGAAAGAAAACATTGATTTCAGAATTACTGCAATGTTTCCATTATGTGCCACTGTTGAATTTAGTACTTTAAACAAGTAAGCCATTTGCAATTTTGTTATGGAAATGCAATATTTGTAAATACTGAGATATAAAATGTGATAGGTATGTACAATTCTACGATTGCATGTGTTGCTTTCCCATGGAGCTGAGGATTTACCTGAATACCTAAGTGGGTCACTTGAAAATCACAGGATTGTGTTTTAATCAATCCACAAGTGAAAATGTTTAACTCAAATAAAAAACGAATAAAAATATAAGAGTAGGTGCCTTCATTTTTAGAATGAATGAACAAATTTCTCTTGTTTTTATTGATTATTTCTATTTCATTGGAAACATTTATGTAGAACACTTTAATTCAACCCAACAAAAGACTATATTTGGCCCTATTAAAACTCAACAGTGCTAGGATTCTTCATTCAACAGGTGCAGGAGAGGCTTGGAACAAAGAAGAAAAAGGATTTTGTGCTTATGTTTTTGAAAAAAAAGTCTACTTCTCAAATTAAGCAGCAGTACAAAAGAAATCATGATGAGGATCCACAATGAAAATAGGTTTTAACAAATGTCACAGAAAGAAATTTCAATCATTAGCAAATTAATACAGAAGCTGGGAGAGTGGCATACTTACAAAGAAAGTCAGTATAAAAGGTGAATTTAGAGTTAACGGCATAAGAGATTGCATAGTATGAAAGAAAGAGGAGATAGTATGCTAGTTGGTATCTCATTCACTTTCTGGAGCATTGGATAAAATCAAAAGCATTGATCAGCATTTCACTGCTATTAGTAATTATGCCTAAAATAATTATGGAAATGGCCATTTTACTCTTTTTTCCACTGGTAAACTCTCCTTTGTCACTTGCCACAGGTATGGGAAGTAATCCCTAAAAATGAACATACAGTCATCAGTTATGAATTTGTACGGCACAGTCCTCTGACTAAATTCCCTCCAGATGTCTGACAACTCCCTTGGCACCAACTGGTATAGCAGGTAATGAGCAAGTCAGAGGTAATGAGAGTATGGTGGTACTGTGGAGGGTTGTTTAATCCAAGTGCAGTCTAAAAATGAAGAGCCCTAAGTATGCAGAGCAGCAGGGGCCTTGAGGGTGCCCATAATTATTCAGGACCAGGACAGTGGACTGTGCAGGCACAAACTGCACTGAGTTACAGTAACTGAAGCACCTAGTTATGACAGGGAGAGGAACTGCATTTGCACTTAAATTATAAGAGAGATCTCTAATGCAAGTTGTATGAAAACTTGCATCTTCTGTCCTCTTCTTGGTGATATATTTCCTCTTTTTTGATAATGCATAAACATCCACCCAGAATGGGAGTTACACTTCAAAACATCTGGTGGACATCATGTTGGGGAAGGCTGGCATGGAGAGATTTGGGACTTCTCTACATAAGGGGAATTTTAACCACTGCTTTGTTGAGATGTCTTCTTCATGTCCATTGCGGAAGTAAAAATGCATCTATACACAAGAATTTCCTGGGGGTTTTCTTTCTCTGACTATCTGTATTTTATATCAGCCATGCCCAAGGTGGTGTGGTGGGATAACTGCATTATGCCAGTTTTGTCACTCCTTGCGAGGCTTTCATTCCAGTATGTTGTGGTTTAAACATACCTTCCTTGCCCTTAAGCATGTGCGTGTGCACACACACACACACACTAAAAAGGCAGAAAAACATGGGAGAGGCCCTGAAGAATGAAGATGTGGTGAAAAGGCCCTGCAAACTTCTATGAGTGGGGGATCACAACAGCACCATAAATAAATGCCTCCACGTAGAGAAGCCCTTAAAAAGAGCATTTCGAAGCTGCCAGACTAAGGCAAGAGTTTCATGTAAGCTAGGTTTATAAACTAGGAAACTGACAACCTGTTTTGTTTTTAATCTGCTAGTGAAATGAAACAAAACAAAAAGCACAAGCTGTCACATGACCAAATGAGAACAGATACCTTGTTGGTTGTCTCCACAATTACTAAAGGGGGCAAAAAACTGTACAGGAATGTGCACTCACTAATCAAGATTTTGGCATATTTGTTTTAGGCAAAACTACTAGAAAGTGCTTACAGGACTTCCTGAATGATCTGAAGTGTCTCCTGCACCACTTGGATGAGGAAGTTCCCGCTTGGGGCTGCTCAGATGCCGGTCAGCCTCTCTGAGCTGGGAAAGTTGTTCATCTAAAGCCTCCTTTTGGAGCTGAAGTCTCTGAGCATGCCCGGCTTGAACCCCTAACTCTCTTTCCAGCACGTAGACTGCTCTGTCTTTAAATTTGATCTCCTCCATCTACAAGGAGAACAAAATACAATCACACACGCTTGCACGGTACAGTTATGGTGTTGCCATAGCAACTGGCAGCATCTACTGCCAGTGGAACATTAAATAGACTACAGCAAGAGACAAATGGCACTATATTCAGTTTTGTGGATTTCTTATGCTTACAGGCTGAAAAGCAGCACCAGTTTTGGAAAATAAAACACAGAAAAAGAATATTTTGACAGTGACAAGTTAATAATAATAATAATAGCAATAGTAATTTTCACTTCTTATTCATTACATTTAAACTACATAGCAGGGGAAAGAAAATAAGTTTTCATTGAAGAACCCCTTTGGTCATTTCTTATAGCTACCAGTTAAGCCCCAGGCCTGGTTCTTTACAGACAAAAGAAACCTGCTAAACACATTGCAAGTACATAATAAAAGATTACCAGTAATTAGTTGTTGCACTGAAAGACTGTTAGAAATCTGCATTTTGTAAACCAAACAAGAAGTGTTTTTGATCTGCATGGCTCAGTTGCTGACCAATGATTGTTATACTCCCACATTTATCATGCTGTCTGTCATCAATTTATCTAAAATGTACTAAATATTTTTTTAATAAAAATAATCTTCTAAAAGATGTTCATCAGCCAGAGTTACAAAGCACAGTCCCTAGATAATCATGCTGGAAGTTATGAACACTTCTTTTTTTCATATTAGGTGCTCTGGCTCACAAAGTTACAAAGATATGCTGCTTAGTTTTAATTATGTTCAGATACAGATAATATTTGCATGTTAGATTTCAAAGTGGGTATTTTGGGGAGAGGCCACTAGAACTTTGATACCAATACTGGAACATTGATACAGATTTACAAAAAGTATACATCACTTGTTTTTATTATGTAGCTATTGAAGCAGTAAAGAATAAGTTTAAACAATTGTAAAACTGAGTATATCCAATGATAATATAAAGAGAACTATACTATAAACAGCAATATAAAGCAAAAAGCCTTGGAATACTATTCTCCAGAGAAAAATATACACTTAAGGAAGTGAAGCTGGTTTTTACAGTTCCGGCCCTCCCATTAGGCAGAATAAGATGGACATTTTTATGTAACATATGATTAGCTATTTAATCATTATAACTATATTTTTATCACCAGGGAGGGGGGAAAATGCTTGTGGCATTTTCTGCCTGAGGTGTGAAAATAACTTGATCAACTTTGGTTATGTGAACTTTGACTTGGGGCAGGATTACTGTATGCTGCTCGGTCTTGGTCTGGCCTTGTTGCTATAGGAATATGTGTATGCTTCCAGATGGAGAGCTCCTATGCTATCACTGAGGCACTGAGCAGCTGTTCCATCTTTTCCTTTTTTCCCTCTCTAAAAGAGGCATCAACAACCTCCTGGACACAGACTAAAACTCCCTCTACAGATTTTCCAACCAACCAAGAAGAGCAAGGATCAAGTAATTAGGTCACAGGCCAGACAGACCCAAGCACCCTGTCAACATCATCAGGCCACAGAAGCTGAAACTCATCCAGTAGAATGGAACAGGATAGCATGCCGAAAACTTCTGTTGATGGAACTGAAATATATTCCTCCTAAAATGTCATAAATGAGCCAGGAAGATGGCAGAATAAAGCCTCATCTGTAACCACCCTTTTTGGGAAGCAGATGTCATTCCTGTGGCATCCCATAACAGATGGCCTTGATTCAAGCCCTGGTGGTTCATCTGGCTTAAATCCAGTCAAAAAGCTGATTATGCACTCAGAGTTTTGGACCCTAACTAGAAACTCCAGTCAATTTTGAATTCTGGATAGGTTTTGGGTAAATCCACATTCAAACATGGAGTCAAAAAATCAGGGTGGTAATGCCCAGAGTGGCATGTGAGAATTTTTCTTCAACTCTGATTCAACTATTACAAAAAACCCAAAATAAAAAGAGATTCAAAATCCCATAACTATACAGAAATGTCAAATCTTTTTAAAATATTCTAATGCAAAACACTGTGGAAATGTTCAAGTAATATTGATTTATTTAGACCAATAAATTCTATAATTAATTCATAGTGAGGGCAAAATAACTGATGGTTTGCCACTAAAATTCAAATGCCAACCACAAGGGGACAATTCAAAGGTCAACATTAGTTTTAGAAAAAGCTAAATTATTGCCTGCCAACCAATAGCAAACTGATGTTCCTCCACTCCCCACTGCCAATGAATTCAAGAATATAAGCCATGGGGTGGTGAACTCCCTGAAGTTGACTACCACTGATTTAGAATGTTACTGTTCAATGATAGCAAGAATCAGAGTATCCAGTGAAGGAACGCATGGAAGGAAAAGATTCTGAGAAACACTAGCCAGAGAGCTAAAACTGTGGTGAGTTTCAGACCAAGCTGTCATGGTTCTATCAGGACACATTATGCTAAGATTCCATCTTTTGTTTCTTAATGGATTGTCCCTGAACAAGGCCATGGAATTACACATTCAACGCCTCATCTGGAAGCAACCAAGGACAGAAGCTATTTTACAATCTATCATAGTAAAGCTGCACAATATTAAATAAAAATTGTTCCATGTTTCAGTGTGGTTCCATTGCCCACCAGTTGCCTTGTGGGAAGGAATGGGAGAGAAAGCAGCAAGCCGAGCAAGCACACTCCAGCTGGATTTTCCATCCCCCATCAGGGGCCATTTACCACCTACTGGGATAACTAAGTGTTCCCTTTTACAGACAATAGTATATGAAGGGCTGTCAGAAGACCGTTCTCTGTTTGAAAGTATCTTGTGTTTGATGAATGCCCAACAAACTCCAATTTAAAGATAAATAACCAGCAAAAGGAGAGCTGAATTTTGAAGTTGCACCTAGACAGCCAATCAAGCAAACATAGATCACCTAGTCACAGTTTTCCACCATGGCACAATGTACTGCATTTCCATTTAAACTATAATCATAGAATACTAGACTTGGAAAGGGCCATGAAGGCCATCAGCTGTTACAGAACACCAATTTACACCATCCCACTCAGATTGCTGTCCAGTTTCTTTTTGAATGTGGGAGAGCCCACCACCTCTGTAGGCAGCTGGTTCTACTGTCATATTGCTCTGACAATGAGGAAGCTTTTCCTGATATCTAACCTGAATCTGGGTTGTTGCTGTTTGAATCAATTATTCCATGTCCTACACTCTGGTAGCAGTAAGAAGGGATCTTAACCTTCCTCTTTGTAACAACCTTTAAGGTATTTTTGCCCCTGCTCAGTCATCTCTTCTCAAGGCTGAACACGCCCAGTTCTCTCAGTCTCTCCTCACAGGGCAGTGTTTCCAAACCCTGGAGCATTTTGTTGCCCTCCTCTGGACCCTTTCTAATTTTCCTGCATCTTTCTTAAATCGTGGTGCCCAGAACTGGACAGAAGATTCTAGCTGAGGTCTGACTAGTGAGGAATATAGAGAAACTACTACTTCAGGATTTGGAAGTAGTACTTCTGATAATGCATTCCAAAATAGCATTTGCCCCTTTGGCAGCTGCATCACATTGCTGGTTCATGTTTAGCTTATTGTCCACAATTACTCCAAGATCTTTTTTCCCCCAGTTCTGTTGAGCCTCATATTCCCTATCTTGTATTGATGCATTTGGTTTCTTTTTCCTAGGTGGAGAACTTGACACTCATCCGTACTGAATCTCATTCTGTTCCTTTCAGCCCAGTGTTCAAGGTTATCAAGATCACCATGGATCACGTTTCTGTCTTCTAGGGTGTTTGCGATTCTACTCAGTTTTGTATCATCTGCAAATTTGATTATCTTTCCTTGTATTTCCTCATCTAAATCATTAATAAAGATGTTGAAAAGCACTGTGCCCAGGACTGAATCCAGTGGCACCCCACTAGTTACCTCCATCCACAGTGTTCCCTTTGTCCATTTGGGAGGTTACCCAGTCAAAAAAGGAGATTAAATTAGTCTGACAGGATTTATTTCTGATAAATCCATGCTGGCTTCTATTAATCACTGCATTTTCTTCAAGATGCTTGCAGTTGAATTTTTTAATAATTTGCTCCAGAACTTTTCCAGGTATTGATGACAGACTAAATGGTCTATAGTTCCTAGGGTCATCTCCCCCCACCACCTTTTTGAAGATAGAGACAATGTTAGCCCTTCTCTGGTTGTCTGGCACTTCTCCTGTTTTTCAAGATTTATCGAAGATAATACCCAGAGTTCTGAGAGTTCCTCCAGTAGCTCTTTTATGACTCTGGGATGGAGTTCACCAGGCCCTGGAGATCTGAATGTTTTTATTCCATCTAGGTATTGCTTGACCTTTTGTCTGTCAATTTTGGCCTGCCATCTCACTTTCAACTTGTATAATACTTCCTCTTGGTTGTAGACTTTCTTGTGGGAGAAGACTGAGGCAAAGTAGGAACTGAGCACCTCTGCCTTTTCCTTGTCATCTGTTATCACTCTACCATCCACTTTAAGCAGCTGGTCACCCTTCTCTTTCTCATGTATTTTGTGCTGGATGTATCTGAAGAAGGCTTTCTTTTTCTTCTTACCATCTCTTGCTAGTCTCAGTTCATTTCCTGCTTTAGCTTTCCTGATGCTATCCCTTCCATCCCTTGCTATTTGTTTATATTCTTCTTTTGTGGCCTGGCCCTGCTTCTACTTCCTACATATGTTCTTTTTTTCCTTTCTTTCAGTCTATCACTTAACTTTTTGTGTAGCCAAGTAGGCATCCTCTGATTTCTTCTACACTTTTTGCTTGATGGAATTGTGCATAGTTGTGCTTGGAGAATCTTCATTTCCAAAATTTCCTAACCTTCTTGGACTCCTTTTCCCATAAGGGTGTATTGCCATGGCACTCTGCTTATCATTTTTCAGAGTTCATTAAAGTTGGCTTCCTTTTTTATTTTTATTATTTACAATTACGTTGAAGAAAAAATACAGAACAAAAAAAAACTAACATAAACAGAACAAACAAATGAATAAAATAAACAAAGTTGCCAAGGGAATTACAAACACAGCCCATATACTGCAGGACCCAGAACCAACTCTCTTCATATCTTCCCATGATCCATGAGAGTTTGCAAAAAGAAAAGAAAGAAAAGAAGAAAAGAAACAAGAATCAATATTCTACATATCAACAGGTTTTCTAACCATTTCAAATTCTAATGCCTTCCTTTTTCCCTTCCAAATTCCTGCAAACTTCTCATTCTAAGCACAATAAAATTTCCATTTCTCATTAAATTCTTCTAATGGTCTTCTGTTTACATAATTAGTTAGCTTTGCCATCACTGCATATTCTATCTGCTATCTATTTCTCTATTCTTCAATGGTTGGGGGTTCCAGTGATTTCCTTTTTGAAGCTATTGTGATTCTTGCTGCCATAGTCATATACTTAAATAACTCTGACATATTTTTAAAGGGTCTCCGGAACGATATTCAAAAGCATGTTCTTGGGACTCATAGGAAACTTAATTTTAAAGATTTTCTCCATGTATCAATTTCCAGAATTTTTATGTTATTTCACAAGTCCACCACATATGATAGAAGGTCCCATCTACCTTGTTACATTTCCAACATTTTACATTATAATTCTTATCTTTTTCCCTGCTATCTTTTGGAGTAATATACCACCGATAAAACATCTTATACCAATTTTCCCTTAGTGCTTAACTACCTGTGGATTTAATATCTTTCTTCCCACTGATCAGATAGTATTTCTTCACCAAGATCCTGTTTCCAGATTGTCATGTGGTTTTTCTCTTGATGGCTTTCAGTATAGTATAATAACAGTTTGTAAAGTCCTCCCAGTAACTGATCATGCTGCTGTGTAATCAGCATTTCAAAATATTTCAGATCTCTTAAAATGCCTTCTTCTGGTTGAGTTTCCCCCTTTAGTCTTGAAATCAATTGATGGCAAACAAGCCATGTTATATTTTTCCCTTCATCTTTCAGTTGTTGCCAAGATTTAATTCATCCTGATTGGTTAATAACATCTTGATAAGTTACAAGATCGTTATTTCTCCTTGAGTGTTTTACATATGCTTCAACTGGAGACACCAGGGAGGAGATGGGAGGACTATTTTTTTTTCTCATGGTATACCAAATTTTAATTAAACTATCTCTTAGAGCAAGATTATTATTTAAGATCAAAGACTTCTTAACTGATGTTTTAGTCCATAAAAGATTATGTATTCTGTCTTCAAGATCAGCCAGTTCCAACTTCACTCACCTATCATTAGCATTTCCATCCCGCACAAGAGCGAATCTTCCACAACTATCACTCTTCTCCTTTCATTGCAAACTTTGGTATTCTTTTCCTTTCTTGTCTCTTTTTCAGAGTTGCACAATGTGTCCTATAGTTCTTTCACAGTGGGTTTCTCACATCTCCCCTTCTCAACTAACTTGGGAGTGGTTTGAGAGTTCCACTGCTTCCACAGGTGCAGAGTGTTTTCTAGGTCTTCTGCACTTAACTGCCACCCTATTCCAGGAAGTTTCCTCATCTTCCCTTCCCTCAGGGTTTTCTTCTGCTGCCTCAGCTCGCTTGATGCTCTTCTTGCTTCTGGAGTACACTTAGCTGTTGCAGCTGCTCTGCTCTGTCTGAAAACTCTTCATTTTCTTTTATTATGTGGAGGGTGGACACTTGCTGCTCCAGCGCTCTCACCTTTTCTTGTAACACAACTTCGAGTAGGCAGCTGTTGCTGTTGCTGCAGGCCACCACCACTGTGGGGTCTCTTTGGTTCATTGTTTGTGCAACCTTAGTGATCCTGCCTTTGGGGGAGGGGGGCTGTTGTGACAACTGGTGTTTTTGAATGTCTTCACTAAAGGTTAGCAACACATTCCAACTAGTAAATGGGAGTGTGTTACAAGAAAACGTGTGTGTGTGTGTTTTCCCGGGGTGGGGAGAATTAAGGTGAAATAAAGAGAAGAGACAAATGAGGAAAAAATATTAGGGACCTTCTCCTTGACCTCCCCTGCTTAGCTTCTCTGCCAAACTCCTGTTTGCTCTACCTGGTCGCTTGCTCCCTGGTAGCTTGGCTGCATGTATCACAGGGGCCCTAGCCCAGCTGGGGCAGCTTGTTGCTAGCAGATCAAGCCACTCCCCTTCAGTTAATCAGCAATCAACAGCTAATCTGGAACTTTCCTTCAATTTTCTCTTAGAAAAACAAACAAAAAAAAACCTTTTAGCTGGGCTAGTGCAGGCCTGTCTCTGCTTGCCTCTGCCTGACTCTGTCTCCTCTTCCACTACACCTCCTCCTCTGCCAAACTCTTGTTAGCTCTCCCTGTTTGCTCACTCCCTGGGAAATTGGCTTTTTGTATTGCAGAGGCCCTAGATCAGCTGAGGCAGCTTGCTCTGATCTGCTTTACCCTGTGAAGAGTCAGGAACCAGAATAATTATTAATTATTAATTAATATTATTAATAAGTTTTTCTAATTGTCCATCTCTATGTATGAGTTGAAATATGTGAACCTGTGTTATCTTTCTCCCCTGCGTAGGTGACGCAGTTTCCTCCCTCCCTCCCTCCTTCCCTCCTTCTGACTAGCTCTGTTTCTATGTTTCCTTCTTTTTTCTGCAATGCATAAAGTGGCCACCAAGCCAGCTCTTACCATTTTAAATCTTGACCTTCATGGTCTTATGGGGTTGCCTCTCAATGGCCATTTTGCATTACTCTGGTTGTGAAGCACACAGTTAACATTTTTCTTTCTCTGTCCCTCTTCTTCCATATTTATTAGAAGCTTTTCTATTCCATCCCCTACAGAACATCTCAGGATGATTGACAATAAGTAAGTAGAATAAAACAAACCCCATCTGACTATTAATATACTAAAACCCAGTTAAAATCAATTAAACATTAAAATAATGGAACAATAAAAAAGATTTTGCCGGATGCCAAAAAGAATATAACATCAGCACCAGGCAAACTTTCTGGGGAGCGTATTCCATAGTCTGGTTATATTACAGAAAAAAATCAAACAAAAACCCTTTGAGTATGTCCATTTTAAGTTCACACCATAGCGCTGTTGTAACTACAAGAATAAAACTGTGTTTCTTTCTCTTTCCTGATACTAACCATACTTACATGGAAGGTTACCCCAATTTTTTGCAAAAAAGATAAAATATAATATCATATATGATAAAATGTACATTTATAATAATCTACATATCCAGTCTGATGCACCCTTATGATACAATACTTTTAGAAGAAGTAGAGGAAGAGACACCAAACTGCATCCTGTCAGCTCCAGTGGGCCTTGGGATTCCCATGCTGGCCCAACTGCTAACAATCGTACCACTGCTCCCATCAGCTGCCACTCTGTGGGTGGTCAGCTGGGGCACTGGGTTTGGAGTCATGGACTTTGGCCTGGACGTCTAGCTGTAACTGCACTGCTATCCCTCAGCTAAGTGTGAGAGCTGATCTGTGATCCATGTGGTACTCATTCAGTTTAACTGAGATGGAAAAGAAGATGGGCTGAAGGTCAAAATTATCTTGTGGCAATGGGAACTTACTGTAGGACAGTGGGGTTGTTTCTCTGCTGGGAGTGCTTATGCCGTCATACCACACCTGCTCCATTTGTATATTTGTAAATAAACCAAACTTACAAATCATCTAAAGTCTCTGGTGATCTCTCCTTCAAAAGAAAACCAAACCTGGTGCTGCTCCCAGAAATCGTCATTGCTCTGTGATGCAGGGAGCACGTAAGAATATTTAAGGAAGCACTTTTAAATAAACCCAGTAATCCTAAAACCTTTAAATAAAACCAGTACTTTAATAAATCCACTTAGTGCTTTTTAATAATTCCAAATAGGGTTTGGAAAAGTCTTAGTGTTAATCTGGAATACAGTTTGAAAACTACTGCATTCAGTTGTGTTGGAAAAGTAAACGCATCTTTACTGCAATATTACATTTCAACCAATATACTTGCTCTTGTCATAAACAGTCTGGTATCAATTCTTTTCCCTTCTGTGCATCATACACTCTATAGCTGACCCTTTGTGGGGATATTTTCTTCTCCAGAAAAGTCTTCTTTTTCTCTTTTCCTTTCCTTTTTTAAAACTCTCTCTATATATGACGCAAGCTTTTTCCTCAGAGCAGCTACATAGTTTTGTTTTGAATGTACATCAGGGAAAACAACGAACATAGGAGTACATTTCAAGTCATTCATCCAAGGGAAAAAATACACATGAACAAGAATGGGAGGGGAAAATGCTCTTTGAGACATGCAGTAGTCATAGTACATAATGGTAGAGCACTGTTATTATATTATAATTTAATTCTAGTACAACAGTAAAAATATAGTCATTGTAAGATGACATACAACAAGAAATGCCTGCTATGCATTTATCTTGAATTATATATGCAAGCTGCAACACAGAGATACTTATAAAGGCAGCAAATGGTGGGAAAAGAGGATTTAAAAACTTGAACAGCTAAATCTCCAGGCCTTCGAACACACGAAGTTCTCACAAGAAGCCACATTTTAGTTTAGGCAACCCTCAGCCACATATACATATGCTGTACATATAAAGAAAATGAAAAATAAGTTAAAAATAGTAATAGAATTGCCTCTTACTAAGATTTTCCTTTCTACAAAGAAAAAATAACCCTGTGAATATTTTTTTTTAATGTGAGAAAGAAACAAAGCAAAATGCAATTGATGATGTATTTAAGGAACCGACATGACAAATGATACCATTTTAACAGAATGAAAGATTACAAGATACAGCAGGAAAATGAACACATATAAACACAGAGAAGCACAGACACATACTCTTTTGCAGGCTTTTTTGCTCCATCCTATAAACACAAAAGAAACGTTAGTGTAGAAAAGGAATTAACTCACTGGGAATGCTGTGTCAGTATCCAGATGTATATCCCCAACAGGGTAGCTCACATGTTTGTTTCAAGACTCTAGGAAGTGGTGCTCACTGTGCCTTGCCTTCCTTATCATTTTACCCTAGTTACTTTCGATAATAGAAGGCCTACTTGTGTGAAACAGTACCTACGAATATACATGAGCAGGATAACCAATCATCTTAAAGAAAATGTCTTGCTTAACATCATGGAATATTTTCGCTTTACGTTAAGCAGGTTGCGCCTACCAAGAATGCATTTTAATCATTTATTTATTTATTTATTTATTTTTCGATTTATATCCTGCCTTTTTCCTACAAAGGGCTCAAGGCAGCTTACATCATTCTCCTCCTCCATCTTATCCGTACAACAACAACCCTGTGAGGTAGGTTGGGCTGAGAGTCTGTGACTGGCCCAAAGTCACCCAGTTGGCTCCATGGCCGCGCGGGGACTAGAACCCGGATCGCCTGAGTCCCAGTCCCATGCTCTTAACCACTACCCCACACTGGCTCCCAGCTGTCAATTATGAGAGCATCATGCCATGAAATATGAAGATTTCCCTCCTCACTGCCAGTCCACCCCGTGCCAGTGTCTGCTGTTTAAAAATGCAATTTCTAATACTGTTTTGACCCAGTTGGTTGTCAGAGCTGTGCTTATTTGTTTCTTAGACTACATTAAAACCAACATGTAATGCCTTGCAGAACTGTTTATAGCTTGGTAGCCTTCATCAGCATTGTTAATATGGCATTTGTAGCAGATGGATGAAATGGAAGGCTACATTTTCAAACATGCAGCATCTGGGTTCAAAAAGACAAACAGACCATTTCTGGGCAGTGGTTTTAATTGCAAATGAGAGAATACATGCCACTCTTTGGCAAATATGTGGCTTCCACATTTCCCATAGGCAAGCTGTTAACTCCTTCCTCTATCAAAATGCCATTTTTCTAGACTAGTTATGCAGGTAAGTAAGTTTTAAGTCATTTATTAGTGAAGAGGAAAATAAAGATCTGGTAATGAAAGGGGGGAAAGCATTCTTCAGTCAACATGCCAGCTTTCTCTAATCATGTACCCTGCAGATGTTTTAGACTACAACTTCCAGCATTCTTGATCATTGCTGATGCTGTCCAGGGCTGATGGGAGCAAAATTCCAGCACATTTCAAGGACTGGGGAAAGCTGCCATATTCCATTGTTGGGCATAATAAAAGATACAAGGATACCTTATGAAGTTACTCTACACTGAATCAGGCCATTGGTTTACCCAGCATGGTTATCTCTGGAAACAGCCCTCCAAGAGGTTTTGTTTTCCAGCAATTACTACTCAAAATCAAAACCTTAGAAAACAACCAAACAAAAAATCAATTCAACATGTGTGTATGGAGTGCTGGACTGGATGGACCTTTGGTCTGATCCAGCATGGCTTTTCTTATATTCTAATGTTCTTACGTTATAACATTCTTGCATTCTTATTTTCTTATGAATCTTATTTTCTTACAGTCTCAAAACAAATATCACATTTTAATAACAGGAAAAGTTGTGCTAATGCCATCCTGCGATTTACACCATTTTTCCACATTTTTTCTCCATTACCCTCTTGTAGAGAAGTCTAGTAAAAAGTGGTTTCTCATTTTAAAAAAATGTTATTCATTATTAGGTTTTACAGAATTACTAAAAGAAATGTTGGCTAAACAGCATAACAAATGCATTGTGACATGAACTTCCAAATTATACATAATAGTTGACGCATGCTCTGTAATTATGCTGGTATGAATTAAATTGTTTGCTTGGAATTATTTTTCTCCTGTTAAGCAGAACTGTGCCATTAATATGTAGCCTATACTCAACAAGACAAACAGAAGACATGATAGCTACATGGCTAAATTATAGCTAAATTAAAAGTTCAACACAGTTGTTAAAGGGCACTTATGGTCCTCTGATGCTGCCAAAATATATCCTGGCACTTCTGTTTGGATATACATGTATATATATTTCCTGCAATCAGATGCAAGCAATTCTCTAACTGTTGTATTGGGTTCAGTCCAAGGTTTATGATGGGACAGGGGCACTAATATTAACTGGAAAATGTCACTCTGCTGTTTTATCACTAACATGCTACTCTGTCTAATAGGTTAGCATTGCCTGTTGGCAAACATTAACAGTAATGTTTTCCTCACATGATTTATCATTTATGTATGTGAGATTTAAACACCCAGACTGGGTAGGAAACTGTTGGGGCTGAAATAAAGGCAAGAATCTGTATGCAACGACACATACACATGCACACACAAACCCCACATTCAAGTTTTATTTTGTGCCTCCATTTTGTGAAAGCTTTGCCCGGAAGCAGGTTGTGAAGCACAACAGACAAAATAAGCCACTTAGCTTAAAATGACAAGGATTTGTGAAATCAGGGAGAGATTGTCCAAGAACTGGTAGTACAGCACACGCATTTGTAATCTAAACTGGCCCAAGTCTCAAACTGCAG
Source organism: Varanus komodoensis (assembly GCF_004798865.1). Lineage (NCBI taxonomy): Eukaryota > Metazoa > Chordata > Lepidosauria > Squamata > Varanidae > Varanus > Varanus komodoensis. Next base: position 30,387,501 of record NW_025335317.1, read on the forward strand.
GGGAAGGCTTAACTAATATCTTGTGGAAATGGCAACAATTCCAAGTGTTGATTCAAGAAAACACAGGGGCCAAGGCTGCATGAGGACCAGATAGGGCTTGGGAATGCAAGAGGAAAGATACTGTAAATTATAGCTAAGGACAGGAGAATTTGCACTCCCCAAGAAGCAGGACACTAGGGGCAATAAGGGCAAATGATCCTCACCTGGAATACATCAGGCAATGTCAGCCCAGGAGTCATCTGATGAACGAAGTGAGGACAAAAGAAGGGAGTAGAGAAGACTTGGGGTCCTCTTCAATTAGAAGTTCTCTTTTCTGTGGGAGGCTCTGTTGAAGAACGCTGTGCAACCTTGTATATTGGAAGTATAGTATCCTGTGTTTAGAGCTAGGCTAGGGAAGGTTTGTTGTTCTGTGTCTGGGAGGCCATCAGGGCTTGGGGTTTGTGGGGTGGGGAGCTTTGATTGCTCATTAATTCTGCCAGTGCTGCTCTCCAATTCCCCTTTTCTTTCCCCTCCTTCTTTGCGCATGATTGTGCCTTTTGGGAAAATCTGGTTAAATCCTGGCAGAAAAAGGTTCCTCATGTGTACTTTTGCGTTATAAAATCAAGCCTGCACTCTTTTTCAAAAGCATCGACTTTCCGAGCCAAGTCACTGTTTAAAATGGCACTCCTCCCCACTCCTTTCTCTGGCTCTTCTCGCTGTAAGCCAGAGCAGACAGGCCATTCAGTCGAATATACATTCACTGCTACAATGTAGCTACATAATCCCTTCAGGAATTCACAGTTTACCAGGAAGTATCTATTTTGCTAGCCCAGAGTGCTCCATGCACCTTAGCCAATCAGAAAGGTGCGGGTGCATTACTAAGGGTCTCAGCCTTCCTGATAATGGAAAGTAACACAGGGGCTTATGATTTCAGGGAAGATTTCTCAATAGCTTGAATTTACACATCTAAGCAGACCTGAAGATGGGTTCAGGTTTCTGGAATGTACTCAACTGAAATGTCAATACACTGCAATTAGAAATAATGTAATCTTATTGTCATTTGCATGTTTGGCTGATCTTCCTTATTTGTTCTGTATATGATGACCTCAGAATTTCATTGTAATGTCTGCGTTCTGTCATCAATTGCTCTGTACCTGTGTACGTGACCGGGACAGTATAAAATGCTCTGTACTTGTATTGAAACCTTGCAGTGGAGTCTACCTCTGCCCAGTAATGCATTATCGTGAGTTGAACCTGCAGGGAACCTGGGCTTATGTTAACAAAGCAGCAGAGGTTCAAACAGCTGATCTTTCCCACGAACCCAAGTTTTTATTTCCTCCTCACAAATTGAAAACTGAGATTCTGTGATGCCTTATGTGTCTTAGTGGTTTTAGACCCTCCACTCCTGTTTTGTTTTGTTTTTTTTTTTTAATAGAAACACAGAAGAAACATAGAGAGAGTCAGAAGGGACCTCCCTGGCCATCTAGTCTAACCCCCAGCTCCAGCCAGCTCTGCTCATGACATGCCTACCATGTGCATGTCCTGCCTATCCTTGAACACCCTCACCAATGGGACGTCAACTACCTCTCATGGAAGCCCATTCCATACCCAATCATCTCCCCTCAGTGCTTGGGTTGTCATGTACTGAATTCAGTGTCTGATCCAAAATGGGACCAGGGAGTCTCTGGGCAGAGGTTACAGCCCAGTGGGCTGCTGGGTGGTGGGGACTCCAGGGAGGCTGACCACTACAACACTTTCACTAAACTCCATTATAGTGACTGCTGTTTCAGGGCCAAACCATACCTTGCATGTAAACATGTGAAACTGTAACCTGATGGCTTAAGGTGAAAGAATTTGAAAAACTAATTTGGAAGGAAGTTATTTTAAATGGAGGGATGCCTGATTCTTTTTCTCACCTACTGTCTAAATCACATCAATTTCCCACTGCACTAGATTTGAAACACATGTCTGGGCAAGTCTATAAAGGCTGCAGGCTGCAGGTGTTGGGAAAATTTGGATAAATCCTGTCTGAAAAGCATTACTTCTGTGTGCTTTTTTGCATTGTGGGATCAAATCCTGTCTTCCTTCTCAAAACCAAGCTGTCACTGTTTAAAATGGCATCCCCCCTCCTTTCTCTCACCTTTAGCTGTGGGCTACAGTAGACAAGCCATTCAGTCCAAATATACACTGTAAATAGTCATTGTTTGAATTCAGTTTACAAGGAAGTATCTTTTGATAGCCCAGAGGCTACATGTGCCCTGGCCAATTCAGAATGTCTAGAGTCTAGATAAGAGTCTTTGAGTTCATGCATAGATTCAGTAGCTTGAATTTATATGTCTAAGCAGACCTGGAGATGGGTTCAAGCTACTGAACTAAAGTGTCAATACAGGCAATTAGAAATATTGTAATCTCATTGTTACTGTGTGATTGACTGACATTTCTTTATCAGTTCTGTATGTGATGACCTCAGAATCTTATTGTAATCTCTGCATTCTGTCATCAATTGCCCTGTACCTGTATGTGACTGGGAGTGTATAAAAACTCCCTAGTTGTGTTGAAGCTTTGCAGCAGAGTTCACTCTGCCTGTACAGTAATGCATTATCGTGAGTATGGACCCTCGAGGAACCTGGGTAAAACAATAATGCCTCAGATGGTCAGGACACTTGGTCTTTCCCACGAACCTGAGTTTTATTCCCTCTTCTCAAATTGAGATTCCAGGTTTCTGACACAGGCTACAGTTAGATAATAATGATTATTAACTTACATTAATGTTATACATTGCGTTCTTCCTTTTGCAAGGAAATCAAGGCAGTTTACAAAATTTTCTTCCTGTTTTATCCTTCACAGCAATGCTGTGAAGTTGGTTAGTTAGAGAATCAGTGAGCAACCCAAAGTCACCCAGTGAACTGAGAGGAGACCAGAACCCTAATCTCCTGAGTTTCAGTCCCAGATGCTAATCACTACACCACACTGATTGTACCCTGAACCACTGAAGAAAGATACAAACTTCTGTGAGAAATTAGTTCTATAATTATGGTCTCTGCTATGTTTGAGGTGCAGCAGCAAACAAATTTCTGCTGTTATGATCCTGGAGCTACTACAGGTCACATACTAAGACTGTCCATACCAGTGCAGTCTTCAGAAAACATTGGTTAGTTTTTTCAACACGTGCGATTCTGGTCAGCATTCAGTCTACAACACTTTTTAAATTGGAGATATCACATGTTTCTTGTGAGAAAATGGAAGCAAATTCCTCATTCTTCTCTGAAGCTCCTTGCACCATTCTCACACTGCCTCCCCAAGCATCTGGAGAAGAATTTTAGGGGCACAAGGAGGGGGAATGTGAAAAACAGCATTAAGGAGGCTATTAGAGAGAAGGCTTCCTTCATAAAACAGAAGCCCTGGAAAAAATGAGGAAACAGAAGGGACCACAGGCTTGCACAAGGGAGATCCAGGCTGATAAGAGATGCAAAAAAGCATTTTGAGAAGCACATCATTAGCTATATAAAGGTTAACAATAATGAGTTCTCTTAATATGTCAGAAGTAGGAAACCAGCTAGAAAGGCAGACTATGGGATGATAATGGAATGAAAGGAGTACTAAAGGAGGATAAGGAGATTGCAGGAAAGCTGAATAAATTACTTTAAGCTTTGCAGCAGAGGATACAGGACAGACACCTGTACCCAACTGTAGCTATTCAGGAAAGGACTCTGAGGAATTAAAGCAAACAGAGGTGACAAAAGATGAAATTCTCAACTTTGTTGACAAACTGAATATTAATAAATCACCAGGCTCAGATGAAATCTCAGATGAGCTCAAATAGGAAATTACTGAGATTAGCAAATATAAATACCATTTTTAAGGGATCTGGTGCAATCCTGGAAATTACAGTTTCTACGTAAATTGGTTGAAAACATTATTAAATACAGAATACAGAGGGACAAGCTCTGCTGAAAAGGGATTAAATGGCTCCTGCAAAGGTAAGTCCTATCTCACTTACCTAGAATTCCTTGAGAGTGTTAGTAAGCACATGGGCAGGGATCTGTAGGCACTGTATATTTGGGTTTTCAAAAGTCCTTTGACTAAGTCCCTCATCAAAGGCCCCAGAGCAAATTTGGCAGCCATGAAATAAGGGGAGGTCTTGTCATGGATCAGTTACTCATTAAGAAATATAAAGCAGAGTGGGAATAAATGGTAATTTTTCCCAATGGAGGGAGGTAACCAGTGAGAACCCACAGGGTTCTGCATTAGGACCAAAGCTTTCCAACCTATTTCTGAATGATCTGGAATTAAGAGTGATCAGCAAAGTGGTCAAGTTTGCAGATGACACCAAAATATTAAGGGTAGCCAAAAGGGATTGTGAGGGTCGCCAAAGGAATCTCTCCAAGCTGGAAGGATGGGCATCAAAAGAAAAATGCAGTTCAGTATAAGTAATGCATGTTGCAGCAAAAAAAGATACTTAAAGTATATGTTAGGATATGAGTAAGTGGTGAGTCACCAAGAAAAGGATCTTGAGTTGTGGTTGGCAGCTTGATGAAAATGTTGACCTAGTGCAAGCCTGCTGTGGAAGAGGCAAACTCCATGGTAGGGAAATTTAGGAAAGGAATTAAAAATAAAACTGCCAGTATCATACTGTGTTTATACAAATCTAAGGGGTGACCACACTCAGAATGTTGTGTAGAGTTGTGGATGCTACACCTAAAAAGATATTGTAGAGTTTGCAAAAGTGCAGGGAGGGGCAGCAAAAATAATCAAGTGGTTGGAGCCACTTCCCTATCAAGAAAGTTTGAGTGGAGACTCTCTCCCCCCACCCCCATGAACATCTGAGACTGTTTAGCTTAGAAAAAGGGCCCTCCAGAAGCAGTAGGAAAATTGAGAGCAGTGGGAAGGAGAATGACCAGCATCACCCTTGCTCATGTTGGACCCATGTGAGTTGTACTAGGATTGGGTTTACGCAGAGTGAACAGGGAGGAGATCAACTGCTGCTGGCTATAAGAAATCTGTTTGCTATTTTCTGCAATGTCATACTCTTAGGGCAGGTGTTTGCCATTTCTATTGTTTATTTATGCCTTAATAATTAAGAAAAGGTTATTTGGTATTTTTGGCCCCAGTTTACACAATACTGAAAAATAATATTTGGTATTTTGTTGGAATTATTGCTGTTACCCATTCTGTAATTTGAAATATGATGCTGATATTTAGGAAGTAAATTGTTTGCATTGTTTTTTGTTGTAATGATATAATTATTGTAATTAATGTATTAGGAGATTTTTTTTATTGCTGTGAGTTGCCTGGGGAGCTTCAGCTGCTAGTTAGTATAGAAATCAATGTAATTCATTCATTTCAATAAAGTGAATGTAATCAATTAAAATTATGCTTTATATTGACCAAATAGATTGTCATGAAGATAATAGCTACAGTTTTATCCTATTCTTGCTTTGCATAATATCTCCATGCACAAAAGGAGGATCCAAAGTACTGGGTTATGTAAGAAAAATATGGAGCTAGTCAACCAATGTCATCAAACTGCACAAATTCAATAACATGGGATTTAACTCAGTAAGAGTCACTTATCAAAACAATTTATTTTTCAAATAAAAATGCATATTTTCCTTTGGAAAAACACAGAGGATCCTGAGCATAAACTTTGAGAGCTACATCTCCCTGAGCAGATCTTATTTCTGTGAAAAAATGATTATTTAATGAGGTTCATTTGTGTTTGTCATTCTGATCATAGAAATCAGCAAACAAAAAAAGGCTCAGTAAAGATAATAAATCAGCTGAAGTTCTAGAATGGATTTCATGAATAATTAACTGCAGAAGGAACGCCTTACTAGAAACAGTTTCCCACAGTAGTTTTAGAAGACATTAAGACTTCAATGTTAAACCAAATTTCACAAACAGTAATGTGCAGCTAAGATTATGATTAATGTGGAACAGAGAGGAAAATTGGATTAGACAAATACCTAACTAACACATGATTTTCTAAAGTACAAAATTCAAAGTGTTTAAAACTCATTTAAAATGAAAACATTCTAACTAGATATTTAAAGAGTGGACTTATAAATAAAATGTAACAATTTATATAACACAAATCAATTATTCTGGAAATAAAAGCCATATAAGGTTTACTTTATGAATTACATTTTTCTTACAAAGAAAGCATTCTTTCTGTCTATATATCTATCTTTGGAACTGAACTTAAAAAAACAAAACAAGCCCCTACAAAAAAAAAACCCTCATAGTAATGCAACATTCATCTCTTGTGGAGCTAAAATGATCATTTAAACATGACAGCAGGGGAAGAGATAACCTTGAGCAGAATCTTGTAGCCTGTTACTTACAGTGAACATATGTTATAGAGGCAACCTCATCAAAGACATTTTCATTAGTGCTGGATGAACCTCAGAAAGATCAGAAATTCTGTCTGGATTAGCCAAAAGCAGGATGCTTAGTCATTCTTGTGCATTTAAACTATTCTTAGCATAAACATGATAGCAATTAACATGCCCTGCCTTCCTTCTCATAAAATCATTGAAATGATTGAAACGGGCACATACCAATCTGCGGATTTCCCGCTCGCATTCTCGCTTGATTCTGGTGATTTCTTCTTGGTGCAGATGATACACACTTCGGATCTCTGCTGCTTTAATTTTGTCAGCTTGAATGACCACAGATAAAGCTTCCTCCACTTGCTTCTTAGCCCCCTTAAGCTCTGAAATTTCCTGTTGCATTTTGAATTTCTCAACTTCAAATCCTTTCTTGGCCTCTTCCTTTGCTTCTGAGAAAAGCATTGTCTTTACCTTATCAGGCGTCCCATCTCTTACAACATTAAGTAAGGCCTGTAGTCTTTGAATTTCATTGTCTTTAATTTTTATAACTCTAAGAAGCTCAGCTTCATGCTGTCTTAAAAGTCCTTCTCGAACAGCCTGAAGCTCCTTCATTTTTTCTTCATGAAGTTTAGCCTTGAGTTCTGTTACAATCACTGTGTTTTTATGTTGTTCGTGTTCTTTGATCTGCTTAACTTCCTGATTCTTCTCTCTCTCTAGCTTGCTGACCTAGAAGAAAAAGACGACGAAGAAGAAGAGATCACACAATATATTTTAAAGTAGGAACGGGCAAGTTGTGATCCTCCAGATGCTTTGGTCTTAGCCAATGTAGCTAAGTCCTAGCCGGTATAGCTAATGGTGAGGAATGATGGAAGTTGTAGGCCAAACTTCTGGAAAGCCACAAGTTGACCATTCCTGTTTCAGAGTAACCTGATCACCAGGTAATATATATTGGACAAGATACTCTTAACAGTGAAATCAGCAGATTAATTATTGCCAACTAAGGGCCAAAAGAACCATGATACTAAATGAGTAAATATATTTAATTCATCTGTTTTTTTTCCCATTAACATCAACCATTAATGTGAACGTATGTGTGTGTCAGAAGGTGTGTGAAGAGTTGAGATGGCAGATTTCCAGGCAACACAGAGGGCTGCAGAAAGAAAGAAAGAAAGAAAGAAAGAAAGAAAGAAAGAGAGAGAGAGAGAGAGAGAGAGAGGAAGGAAGGAAGGAAGGTTCCACTGTGCAGCTTTCCTGTATTGTGTAAACAGTATATTCCCCCCACCTTTTCTGTTTTGTTTTATTGTTTTTAATTGCACGTGCTGTGAGCCATTCCGAGATGCCGAGGCATGTGGCGACAGCATATAAAGGTTTTAAATAAATAAATAAATAAAATATTTTTTTAAAATACAGAGGGAAAAAAAGCATAAATACAGACACATCACAATATCAATAATATAATGTACAAAAGTGCAACTAATAAATGAAAAAGTAAATAACACAGTGCCCCCACCAGCCAGGAGACCAATAATACCTCCATTTTAATTCATATAGTATAACAATTAATAATATATAATATACTTCAATTATATCCATATCCCCTCCAAAACTTCATATAATCTTGATTAGGTTTACAACCTTTACCTTCTATCAGTATTGCTTTTACAAAATCTTCCCAAATTTCATTGTATTTATTTGCTATTATTAACCCTTTTAAATTTATTTCTGTTGTCAGTTTATCATTAATTACCATATTCCATATTTCATTATACCATTCATGCCTTTGCAAGCCCAATTCTGTTTCCAATATTTAACTGTCACTAACCTAGCTGCCATTATCAACCCTAGGATCAATTCTTTCTTAATTTCATGTATATCTTGTTTTTCAATAACAATAACACAATTCTTCGTGAAATTTCTAAATCTTTATCTAACATTTCTCTAATTTCATTACACACCATAATCCAAATTTGCATTTGCCAATACTTCCATCATTAAAGCAAATAATACTGGGGATAAGGGACAACCCTGTCTTGTCTCTTGGTTTAGAGTTATTGTTTCTGTAATATACTTCTGTAATTGTTTCTGTGTGAGAGACACGCTGGGACAGGGTGGGGCACAGGGAGGGGCCCTGCGGCCTACAAAGCGCCGGCTGCGTCCGGGGCCGGCCCCCGGGAGCAAACCAGCGCGTTGGATGGTGACGGCCTAAGGGCGATGGCCTAAGGGCGGTGACGCCGCCGTTTGGGGGCCATTCAGGGGCCGAGCAGGGGACTGGGCTGGCCGAGGGCTTTGGTGGTTGGCTTTGGTTTCGTTTGTGGGCTAGCAGCGGATTAAGTAGGATGTTTTTAGTAATTTTAATTGTCGGTTTTAGGTTGCTTTTAATTGGTGCATCTCGTGCTTTACTATGATGTCGCCTGGGGAGCGCGTGGGCGCCGCTATCGGGGTGGTGATGGGCAATGGACATTATGGCGTTGGGGGTCTAACGGGTCTGCATAGAAGAAGGAGGGACAGATGGTTAACACCTGTCCTTCTTTCTGGTTATTCCCCCAGCCGGCGGGTTCCAGGTAGACTTGTCAGCTGCCCCCCGGGCCTGTCGATGCTGCTGCTTAATGCCAAGTCGGTCCAAAATAAGGCAACACTCATCCATGATTTGATCATGGATGAGAGGGCCGACCTGGCTTGTATCACAGAGACCTGGGCAGGTGAGGGGGGGATGTCACCCTCTCACAACTGTGCCCACCTGGGTACCTGGTCCAGCACTGACCACACCTGGAGGGGAGGGGAGAGGGGTCGCTCTGGTTTATCGAGCTTCTATCTCCCTTGTGGGGCTTTCTGTCCTCTCGAGGCTGGGGCTGGAGTGCCTCCACTTGGTGTTGGGTGACCGAGACAGATTCTGTTGGTGTACCGTGCACCCTTCTGCCCAACAGACTCCCTGCCTGAGCTGACGGAGATCGTCTCAGACGTGGTGTTGAAGATTCCCAGGATGTTGGTCCTGGGGGACTTCAATCTCCATGCCGAGACGGTTTTAACCGGGGCGGCTCAGGACTTCATGGCCTCCATGGCAGCCATGGGGCTGTCTCAACACATCAGTGGCCCGACCCATGAACGTGGACCTGGTTTTCTCGACAGGGCAGGAAGAGGGTGATCTGAGGGTGAGGAATTTAAGTTTGATGCCCTTGTCATGGTCAGATCACTTCCTCATAAGGTTTGAGCTCGAGAGCGGCCTTTCCCTCTGTAAGGGTGCAGACCAGATTGTATTGGTCCGCCCCCGGAGCCGGATGGATCCTGATGGATTCCTGAAAGCTCTGGGGGATTTTCCGGTTGACAAGGCTGGTGATCCTGTCGATGCCCTGGTTGAATTGTGGAATGGGGAGATGACCAGGGCTATTGACACGATCGCTCCCAAGCGTCCTCTCCCACCTGGCAGAGCCCGTTCATCTCCTTGGTATACACCTGAATTATGGGCAATGAAGCAGGTTGGGAGACGTCTAGAGCGTAGGTGGAGAAGATCACGGGGTGAATCTGACCGAACACACTTAAGAGCCCATTATCGGGCCTATGCTGTGGTGGTGAAGACAGCGAAGAAGAAATTCTTCTCTGCTTCCATTGCCTCCTCACAATGCCGTCCGGCGGAGCTCTTTCGGGTGGTGCAAGGGCTGATACATCCAGGCCCAAAGAAAGATCTCGTACCACCCTCAAAGGCCCGCTGTGACAACTTTGCCAGGCATTTCAGAGAGAAAATCGTTCAGATTCGTCACGAGCTTGACTCTACTATTGAATCAGATTCTACTGAGGAGATGCCAATGACACCGTCGAGTCCACAATTAATGGATGAATTTCAGTTGTTGCAGCCTGATGATGTGGACAAGGTGCTTGGACAAGTACGCCCTACCACCTGCTTACTAGACCCATGCCCATCTTGGCTCCTTAAGAAAGCCAAGGGCGGGATTGGGACCTGGATCCTGGAGGTGGTCAACGCCTCTTTAAGAGATGGTCAGGTACCTTCCTCTTTAAAAGAGGCGGTAGTCCGGCCAGTCCTAAAGAAGGCATCCCTGGATCCAGAGGTGGCCGCCAATTATAGACCGGTGGCCAACATCCCGTTCCTGGGCAAGGTGCTAGAGCGTGTGGTGGCGGGACAATTCCAAGCATTCTTGGATGAAACTGATTATTTGGACCCATTTCAGTCCGGCTTCAGACCTGGGTACGGCACTGAATCTGCCTTGGTCGCCCTGTACGATGACCTGTGCAAGGAGAGAGACAGGGGGAGTGCATCCCTGTTAGTTCTCCTGGACCTCTCAGCAGCTTTTGTTACCATCGACCATGGTATCCTTCTGAA
>NW_025335317.1:30398244-30407717 GCF_004798865.1 Varanus komodoensis
TCTACCTCTCATTTTCCATCAATCCAGGTGAGGCAGTGGCTGTGCTGAACCGGTGCCTGGCCGAGGTAATTGGCTGGATGAGGGCCAATAAACTGAAGCTCAATCCAGACAAGACGGAGGTCCTGTTGGTGGGTGGTTCGGGCCTGGGGACGGGGGACTTGGGCCTTGTCCTAAATGGGGTTGCACTCCCTCTGAGGGACAGGGTTCGCAGCTTAGGAGTGCTCCTCGACCCTGAGCTGTCTTTAGAAGCTCAGGTGACAGCGGTGGCAAGGAGCGCTTTCCTTCAGCTTTGGCTGATCCATCAGCTGCGTCACTTCCTGGAGAACGACTGCCTGGCAACAGTGACACACGCGTTGGTAACTTCCCAATTAGATTTCTGCAACATGCTCTATGTGGGGCTACCCTTGAAGATGGTCCGGATACTTCAATTGGTGCAGAATAATGCTGCCAGGCTGCTGATGGGGACTGGGCGTTGTTCTCATATAACCCCAGTTCTCCGTCAGCTCCACTGGCTCCTGATTGAAATCCGGGCCCAATTCAAGGTGTTGGTTATGACCTATAAAGCCCTCAACCGCTTGGGTCCTGGGTATCTAAAGGAACACTTGTGTCCATATATGCCCTCCCGCCCCCTGAGATCAGCAACAGATACCCTTCTCCAGGAACCCTCTGTGAATGATATTAGGAGGGTGAGTACGCAGAGGAGGGCCTTCTCTGCGGTGGCGCCCCACCTATGGAATGCGTTCCCCAGAGAGGTCCACCTGGCGCCATTGTTATTTGTTTTTCGGTGCCAGGCTAAGACCTTTTTATTTAAAACTTATTTTAAGTGTTAATGTATTGGTTATTTGTAGGATTTTTTTAAAAAAAATTAAGCCAAGATGCACTGGGTTTTAATATTTTTATTGTAATATTTCGTTCTTGCTGTGAGCCACCCCAAGGCTTTGTTGCAATGGGGGCGGCATAGAATTTTTTTAAATAAATAAATAATACCATAATTTACTATTATTTTTGCCATATTTTCTGAATGTAATTGATTTATTACTTTCTTAAATGTTATTCCAAATCCCATCTTCTCTGTTAAGATCTTCATTGTTGGCCATTCCAAATAGTCAAAGGCTTGAAATATATATAATGCTAGTACACTTGCCTTTATATTTTGCTTCCCAATATAGTAGTTAATATTTAATACACTTACTACATCTGACATTTGTTGACCTTTTATAAACCCACATTGATCATTCCTTATATATTTATCTATAAATTTATTCAATCTATTTACCAATATCGCTGTAAAAATCTTAGCATTTTGATTAATAAGAGATATCGGTCTATAAGATCCAGGGTTTGCAAGGTCTTTATTAGGTTTTGCTATCAGTGCTATCATGGATTGTTTCCAAGAGTTTGGAATTGTTTCCCCTTAATAAATTATTTTATTAAACATCATTTTCATCTTAGGGACTAGTAATTTTTTGAAATTTTTATAATATTCAACACCCAATCCATCAGATCCTGGTGCTTTACCTATTTTTAATTTATTAATAACTTCCAATATTCCTTCTTCTACTTGAGTTTCCATAATTTCTTTATCCTCTTCTCAAATTTTACAATTTAGATTCTTTTCTACATATATCTCATTTTCCTTCAAGTCTATTTCATTTCCCATATATAATAATTATATTTTGCTCTTTTTGTTTTTTATATTATATGAATATTTTATTCCTAACCCTCTTACCACTGCTTTCATTGTATCCCATATTACACTTATATTACTATCTTTTTTTCATTTATTTCCCATACTTCTTTTGATTTGTTTTCCGTTTTTTCTAAAATCTTCTCATTTTAAATAATCCTTAAATCTATCCTCCACCTGTTTACCCAGTTATAATCACTGTCTATTTCCATTTCCATTGTTATCATTGCGTGGTCTGATATTTTAATTACTTTTATATCCACATTTATTAGACCATATTTCTGGTGTTACAAATATATAGTCAATTCTTGCAAAGTTTTTATGTCTGTCTGAATAAAATGTATAACTTTTCTGTTTACCATTTAATTCTCTCCAAACATCTTTTAATCTATGTTTATTAATAAATCTACTTAAATCTGTATTATTATATTTTAACTTTGATGGATTGGATTTATCATAATCACCCACCATTATCACATATCCTTTTTTCATTTCTTCTATTTCTTTATACATCTTATCATAAAACTCCGTTTGATTTATATTAGGTGCATATATATTAGCTAAAGTCACCTCTTGTCCAAAAATCAAACCTTGTATTATAAGAAATCTCCCCAAATGATCTCTTTGTATAGCTTTTGTTTTAAATTCATATCTTTTGGCAACAATAATTGCAACACCTCTTGATTTTGATATGCCATATGATTTTTCGTGTACACCTGCCCAGTATTATTTTAATTCAGTCACTTCATCTTTCTTTTGATGTGTATCTATATAATATCTTCTTTTTCCTTATAAATAGATTTTTCAATTCTAGCACATTTATGTCCGTTTAAATTCCAAGTCCCTATCTTCAATGTTTTTCCCATTCTTTCAATACATCAAATGTTCTTTTTGGTCTCCATATGTGATTAAATAAACACTCCAACAAAAATGTAACAAAAACCCAATTAAACATACCCCTACCCCCACCATATTCCCCACCACATTTATATATGAAAAAGCCCTTATTCATCTTCAGGAGATGTTCTCCTCCCTGCCGCTTCAGGCTTTCGAGGATGGGGGGAGAGGAGCCTCCCCTGTACAGACCCCAGACACCCACTCCACCCTCCCCGACCATCTATACCCATTTTATTCTATACTCAAATTTCTGTTATAATTCAGTAATTATTTAACAACCACAACACTACCAACTGCAATATATTTTCTATATCTATCACATGTAAATTTGCTTCTCTCTTCTTGCTTCCTTCTTCTGTCTCTCTTCTTCTTTCTGTTTCTACAGAGAATCTGAACCTCCTGCTGCAAAACCCAATTTCTCCTTCTCTGGCCAATCTTCTCTCTTCTTCTCTGTCATCCATCTTGGAAATGTAAGCATATCCATTAATTTCTGCATTTGTGCTGCATATTCATCATCACCAATCATTCCAAGCTCCTTTAATAACTTCAGTGCTTCCTCCTTTTATCAACTTTATAATGTTTTCCATTATTTGAAAACCTCAGAAAGATTGGAAACCCTCAGCTATATTTAATGGAATTCTTCTTTAATATTTTACAAACTTGGAACATATCTCTCCTCCATTGCAGAGTCTCAGTACATAAATCAGGATACACTTGAATCTGGTAACCTTTGAACATGATTGATGTCATATTCTATAATTTCCATCTCAATTGTTCTTTTTTTGCATATGACCAGAATTGGACTACAATGTCTCTTGGTGTTTTTCTTCTAGCTCTTCTTGGCCCGGCTCTATGTATTGCATCAATGTCATATCTTGTAAAGGAGACATGTTGGAGAATAGATTTAGCCCAGTCCAGTATTGATTGAATCAGTTTATCTTCACTCTCATTCCCAGCCTCTGGATAGCCTTTAAGGCTTCATTTGGTCTTCATTGTCTATCCCAGATCTCAATCACACTTTTTGATCTAGTCTAGTCATCTGATTTTTTAACTTTTTATCTTGTTCTTCCATCTGAATTTTCACTTCTGTGATTGTTTGTTCTCTAGAGTTTAATTAAATCTTCTATTTCTACACCCATATTATCTATTTTGACATTTAATTTCTTGATATCAGTCTTCACTTCTCTGAATTCTTGTAAAACTATATCAAGCTTGTCTGGTTGTGTTGATGGTTGAGATGCTGGTACTGATTTTTCTGGTGATGATCTCTTTTTCCCATTTTCACAACTTTTCTCTAGTCTTTTCAAACACAAATCCAATGGGTGCTTTGCTTTGGATCTTTGCCAAACAGTTTCTGCACTCTTGCTGTGTTTTGACATCCAGCTACCAGAAAAAATCTTAAAATCGTAATAAGAATTTTTTTATGATCCACTGTTATTTAATTTCCAACTAGGAGGAGAGAACTCTTGAATTTAGTAATAACTTATATACAGACAATGAGACAGGTTAGTTTTAGCCTACTGATGATGTATCGTTGCGATAGTAATCCTGCTCAGCATGAGAGGAACCACAGTTTCAGACACTGGGTGTATGTGCATGGCTGAGGAGCCAATGGGGTGAAGCTACCATTTGTGGGATTATGACTGAATGCCTGTAAGTCAGAATCCCTGCTAAAGGTAACGATACCGCAGCACCAAGGAGCCTCGGTTGGCCTTGGATAGCCGGGCCGCTCGGCCTGGTGCAGAGAGCCATCCGTCTCGGGAGCGGAGCATGGCCACAAGGGGGCCGCCTCTTGCCCGTAGCACACCACACATTCATGGGAATCTGATGCTAAATCATTTGTAGACGATCTGATTGTGACCCCCAACTCTAGCCAGCTCTACTCATATAATCCACTCATTTAATTTTAGCATCAATATTGTTCAAAGGTTTTTGAAGATATTCACTCCTTTTCTTTTTTACTGTTATGTTAATGTTGGTTTCATGTTTACCCATATAATTATACTCTATAATGGTTTTATTTCTTTAGCATGTTTATATACTTTGTATAGCCACATGACTGTGTAGACAGATTACATAATAAAAACCAACAACATAAAACTTCATACATAAACAATTAAAACCACAGCATCAATAAATAATAAAAATAAGGTAATGTCACCTTCATAGCACACCCAGTAATAGTTTAACAGCAGATTGGAAAAATCTTAAAACATCACAATTATGAATACTAAAATTTACTTTAAAATACGAATTAAAATCAAATTCCAACTAAACTAATCAACAATTAAAATGTTCTTTGAATAAAAATGTCTTGGTCTGGCACCAGAATGTGTATAAGGACAGTGCTTGACGAATATCGCTGAGAAGTCAATTCCATGGATGGGGTGTCACAACTAAGAAGGCCCTGCCACAGGTTGCCATCTTCCTAGCTTCCTTTAGAGAGAGCTCCTGGAGCAGGACCCTGGCTGATCTTAGGGTCCAGACAGGCTTCTGTGGATGGGGACAGTCTTTCAGATAGCTGGGTCCTAAACCATTTAGGGCTTTATATGTTAAAATGAGTGCCCTGAAGCAGGCTTGGACTACAATGGGCAACTAGTTTAGTTTGTAGAGGACTGGTATTATGTGCTTGGTATTACCAGTCCCCATCAGCAGCCTAGTTTTGATGGCATCATATCAGAAAAGTTTTGTTTGTATATTATAGAAAATGTCTAATGTTCTTGTTTGAAGTGCTCTGAAAAAGAAATATATTTCAAAATGCTTTGGGTATTAAAATCCTTATGCAAACTTGAGATTTCATTTTTCTCTTATTTTCCTGCCTCCTGCTATTGCTGTCTTCCCTCCTTTGCATTCTCTTATCATTAGAAACCCAGATGTTTCTGTGATATGACATGCCTTATTAACTATGCTCACTCTTGGTCAGAGATCACCTGCATCACCTTATCTTTATTATTGTAATGCTTTGAACATTTCCTGCCTTTAAGACAACACAGAGCACTAAATGTGGCTAACTGCAATTAGGCATGAGAAGTACATTTCATCAGTTCTGAAACTGCTACATAAACTTCTGGTCCATTATTTGTCGTGTTCAATCTTAGTAGTGCTGCTGGCCAATTTTAGACCCTGGATTTAATGACCTTATGGGGCCTTTTAGAAGACCAGCTGCATTGCTTCAGCTGTGAAGCACACAACTGACATTTTTCTTCTCCTCTTCCCCAAACCAACACTATTGATGTTATAGAAAAACAACAAGAGTAAAGTTGTTTATTTATCTGACTAGTTATCTATCTATAAGTCCACACACATACTGAACATATGTAGTATTGCAGTTAGAACAGGAATACCAAGTGCATGGCACCTTACTTTTTTAAGGTTCAGGCCAAACTACATCACTGCTTAGAATCAACCCACTGAAATGAATTGGACTTACCTTAGACTAATATCGGATGTAACACATTCAGTACATGCCTCTTGCAATTCCAAGTGCAACTTTGCACTTTAAAGTCCTAAATGGCTTGGACTTTGGGTTCTCTAAAATATAACCTCTTCCTGCATGAACCTGTTATAACAGAAAGGGCTTTAAGCCGCAGAGGGAGAAGAAAGGATCAAGGGCTGTAGCAAGACAGCCAGGCACAGGTGGCCATTTCAAGGATGAGTAGGCACCTAGGTTGGGCCAAGGGAGGAAAACATCTGAGGGTATGGAGTTTTTCAAGAATAGTTACAACCTTCCCAGGGGTGGGTCCCAGTTGGAGACGCCAGAAATGACACCTTATGGATCAAACAGTCCTGATTGCTTTGTGCCTCCTCAGAGGGCAAATGGTTTAGATATTTGATGTCACCCCAGAGAACACAGGATTCTGACTGTGTAGGGAAGGGATAACAGGAGGGCTTGGAGATCAGGCCACATACGCTTCTGGGGTGGAAGGAGGAATGCCTGCTGTCGGACACTCAAGCCCCTGCAGTTTGGGACAGTCACTCTTGAGAAGGCTGGTTAGGTACAGTGGGAGTTATTAGGTTTTAGCCTAGCTAGTGTTTGTTGTTTTAGGGTCTGGGGTAGTCAAATGATCCAAGGGGGGTGAATATCTGCAATTGTATCTTATTAACTAAAAGCTGCTATCCCACTTTCCCCTTCCTTTCCCCTCCTCCTTACCCTTGTGCAGTTGAAGTTGTTGTACTTTTCCATTTGGATGGTGTGTGTGTTGTAGTTTAACAAAGTTCCTATTTCCCCAAGACTTGGGTCAACGTGCACTAGTCCAGTGCCATTTCTTTTGCTAAGGGCAGAGATTGGGTTTTCCTGGCCCGACAGACTGCCAGGAGGTGGGGAACTCTTGACAGTGTTGGTGTTGGGGTGTTGCCTCACTGTTACACCTGTTGCCCTTGCTTCTCTCATAATTAAGGTGGATATATTAACCACAAGAAGGGCCTTCTGAACTGTGATGCACTGTTTTAGCATTCCTTTCCTGAAAAGATTTTCCTAGCACCACCTTTATTTTCTGTTTCGAATGGGATGTGGATGAGTAGCCAGTATTCCAAGGGTTACCCAGTCCAAGTCTGGTTTAAAGATAATGAACCATAAGAAGGGATAATAATAAGAACTTGATAATAATAAACTGAGCAAAGAACCTGGACACAGTGTTCCCTAATTTGGTGAGTTGCATTATATTTCTATTTCAATTAAGTATTTATAAATATTTTTACATATATGTGAACGTATACAAAGATTATACAAATTGATGTCCTCTTTTGCTATTTTGGTAAAACTGGTTGCCTTTTTTTTTTTTTGGACAGCATTGAAGTGGTCATTTATAGATTTCCAGCCACCATTTTCAGGTGTCATTAAAAATTGAAACATAGAAACAAACAAACAGAGCGAGTCAGAAGGGGTCTCCCAAGCCATCTAGTCTGATCTCCAGCACCAGCTGGCTCCGCTCAAAAATGCCCACCATGTGGATGTCCAGCCTATCCTTGAACACCCGCACCGATGGGGCCTCAACGACCTCTCATGGAAGCCCATTCCACACCCTCAGGGTCCTGACTGTCAGGAAGTGCTTCCTGGCATCCAAATGGAACCTTGGCTGCCTGAGCTTTGCTCCATTGGAGCTTGTCCTGCCTTCCTCTGCAGGGGAGAACAGTCTCTACCCATCTCCATGTGACATCCCCTCACATACCTGTATGTCGCCAACATATCCCCTCTGAGTCTCCTCTTCTCCAGGCTGAAGAGACCCAGTTCCCTTAGTCTCGCCTCATACGGCATCCCCTGCAAACCAGCCACCAACCTTGAGGCCCTGCGCTGCACTGACTCCAACCTAGCTATATCCTTTCTGTAATGAGAGGCCCAAAACTGAACACAATACTCCAGTTGCGGGCGCACAAGAGTTGTGTAGACTGGTATTAATACCTCTCTTGATCTAGAAGCCACACTTCTGGCTATGCAACCAAGGGTGGCGTTCGCCCTCTTGACCACCGCATCACACTGCTGACTCATGTTTAGCCTGCAGTCAACCAGTACCCCGAGGTCGCTTTCACAAGTGCTGCTCTCCAGCCACTTGTCACCTAACCTGTACTTATGACAGCTATTCCTATGCCCCAGGTGCAGGACCTTGCACTTCTCCACATTGAACGCCATCCTGTTGTCTCCTGCCCACTTCCATAATCTGACCAGGTCCTTTTAGATCTGGATTACCTGCTCCTCAGTTGTGGCCACTGCTCCAGTTTTAGTGTCGTCTGCGAATTTGATCAGCAGACTGTTCACCCCTTCTTCCATGTCATTAATGAAAAGATTAAACAGGATCGGCCCCAGGACAGAGCCCTGGGGGACCCCGCTTATCATCAGCCGCCATCCTGATGATTCCCCGCTAATGGTTACCTTCTGCTTTCGGTCAGTCAACCATGCCCTAATCCACCGGACAGTGCTTTGGTGTATCCCAAAACTCCTCAGTTTCTCCACCAGGATGTCATGGGGCACTTTGTCAAAGGCCTTGCTGAAATCCAGGTATACCATATCCACTGCATCCCCTCCATCTAGCCATCTCGAAACCTTGTCATAGAATTCCACAAGGTTTGTCTGGCAGGACGTGTTTTTGTGGAAGCCATGTTGTGTGGCTGTCAGCCTCCCTCCCCTGTCTAGCATCACTAGATCTCTCTCTATTATGAGCCTTTCCATTGTTTTTCCTACAATGGACGTAAGGCTAACCGGTCTATAATTCCCCATGTCCTTTCTACTACCCTTTTTGAAAATTGGGACCACTGATGCCACCTTCCAGTCCTCTGGAACCTCAGCCGTTCTCCACGAGGTCTCAAAAATGGAGGCCAGCGGGCATGAGAGAATCCCTGCCAACACTCTAAGTACTCTCGGGTGTAACCCGTCATGGTCTGGCGCCTTTGTAATGTCCAATGCCCTGAGGAGGCCCTCAGCTTCAAGGGGGGTGACTCTAATCTGTGCCCCTAAGTCCCCAGCCTCATCTAATCTCCTATGCGGATATCCCCCATCCTGCTTTGGGGAGAAGACAGAGGCAAAATAGTCATTTAGTATCTGTGCCTGTTCCCTCATATCAGTCACTGGATCTCCTTCCTCCTTATTTAGTGGACCCACCACTTGTCTCCCCTTCCTCTTCCTAGTTACATGCTGAAAGAAGCCCTTTTTGTTGCTCTTGATAGTCTTAGCAAGTCTCAGCTCATAATCAGCCTTAGCCTTGCGAAGAATCCTTCTGCAATGGGCCTCCTCCTCCTGGTATACCCTTTTGTCTATTTTCGCCAGTACCCATTTCCTACGGAGGTTCCTCTTTCGTCTAATCCCTCTAACCACCTCCTTTCGCATCCATGGCAGCACTCTCCTCCACCTTCCCACCTTACTGACTAGAGGTATCGTCAAGGCTTGCCCCTCCAAAAC
>NW_025335317.1:30407817-30542356 GCF_004798865.1 Varanus komodoensis
TTAGAGGGATTAGACGAAAGAGGAACCTCCTACGGAGGTTCCTCTTTCGTCTAATCCCTCTAACCACCTCCTTTCGCATCCATGGCAGCACTCTCCTCCACCTTCCCACCTTACTGACTAGAGGTATCGTCAAGGCTTGCCCCTCCAAAACCTCCCTTCAGAGTGCTATCCACCCCTCCTGAACTCGCTTACCTTCCAGTAACCTATCCCAGGAGACTCTCCCCAGTCTGGCCTTCAATTGGCCAAAGTTGGCCCACTTGAACTCCCAGCTTCTAGTGTTTGACCTGCTGCATGTCCTCAGTCCCCTGATCTCAAAGCAAAGGATGGAGTGATCACTCGCATCCAGAGCTCCCCTAATCTGTACTTCATCTGTCAGCTCCTCCCTATTGGTCAAGACCAAGTCAAGGATGTTTCCCCCTGTCATCGCCTCTCGGACCCTGTGTGAAAAATGCTCCCTCTATAGCTATAGCTTCTAGGAAGTGATGTGACTTGGCTGTCAACGCCGAGTGAGTCTCCCAAGTAATATTCGGGAGACTGAAATCTCTCATAATTACTGTGTCTCTCCCCTGAGATATCCTTAGAATCTGGCCTGTCAGGACATCATCCAGGGTCTCAAGTTGACCTGGAGGGCGATAACATACCCCCACTGTCAGGTCTCTTTCCCTGTCAAAACCCCTAAGTTTCACCCAGACAGCCTGTACCGAATCCTCATCTGTGCTGCATTCTATCTCACTGCATCCTATCCCTTCCCTGACGTATAAAGCCACGCCCACACCCCTCTTTCCCTTCCTGTCCTTTCTAAAAAAGTGATACCCTTCTATGTTCACATTCCAGATTTGCCTTTCATCCCACCAAGTTTCTGTGATTCCCACCAGATCATACCCTCCTATTCCCTGGAGAGCTTCAAGCTATTTCTGCTTGTTACCCATGCTCCTAGCACTGGTGTACATGCACCTCAACTCTTTCCCACTGCTTCCTTTCCTTGGAGTTCCCAGCCTCCTCCTTCCTCCCATCCTCCCTGATACTGGTCGCTCTCTGTAGGAGTCCCGTCAGTCCCTGCAGTATCTCTAAAACCCTGCTCCCAGAGCCCTGATCCTTCCCCCACACTTGTCCAGTGCAGACACGTTACTGGGGGGCCTGAACCCCCCCCCCCGGCTCAGTTTAAAGTCTTTCGGACGAAGCTCACTAGAGCATCTCCAAAGGACCTTTTCACCAACCTCGTGAGGTGTAACCCGTCCCTTGCCAGAAGTCCATTGGCAAGAAAACAATTGCCGTGGTCGAGGAACCTGAAGCATTCCTTCTGGCACCACACCCTAAGCCAGTCGTTCACCTCGGAGGCCCTCCTGTCCCTTCCTGACCCAAATCCCCGGACAGGTAAGATTGATGAGAAGGCCACTTGGGCCTTCAGCTCCCTGAGTTTCTTCCCCAAGGCCTCAAAGTCCCTGGTGGTCCCAACCACACCCTGCCTGGCCACATCGTTTGTGCCCACGTGGATCACCAGGAGCAGGTGATGACCGCCGGAGCGAACAAGACACTCCACTCTGTCCATCACATGCCGGATTTGTGTGCCCGGCAGGCAGCAAACCTCCCTTGTCTCCAGGTTGGGGCGGCACACTGCCACCTCAGTGCCCCTCAGCAGGGAGTCCCCAACAACAATCACCCACTGCCGTACCTTCCCGGTGCTCATGGGCGGCCGTGTCCTGGCCCTCGCCTCTCCCGCAGTGGCCCCCTTGCCGCCTGACGTCCCAGGCCGGGGGTCCTGCTGGTCCCCCGAGGCCTCATCAGCCCCAGCCTCCTCAAGTGGAGAGAACCTGTTTCCCAGCTCCAGATTGGTGCCAGGAGAAGGAGGAGGCCGTGCTGGCCTCCTCCTCCTGTGCGTGACATACCTCCATGTCTCTGCAGCTGCTCCTCCCGTGGCCTCTCCCTCAACCCTCCGTCCAGAGGGGGGCTGCTCCGGGGGGCCCTGGAGAGCTCTCTCGGCCCTCAGGCACCTCTCCTCCTCTTCTAGCAGGGTCACCATCTTGCACCGAGGGCAAGTGTATCCCTGCCTCTCCTGGGGGAGAAGGGCGAACATGTTGCGGCTCTCACAGTGGAGAGCAACACCCATGACTCCCGCCAAGGCCCTCTCCTGGTCTGCCATTGGTATCCCTTCCAAGACCTTACCTTGGTCCCCTGCCTTGTTTGTCCTGCAGTTCCTCTCACTCGCCCAGTTCTCCCAGACAAAAGCCCACTCGCACACACACACAAGGATAAAATAAACTTACATTTAAATTGGAAGAAAAACAATGCAAAGCATAGCATAGCACAGCACAAACAAAACAAACAAACCTCTGTGTCTCAGGGAAGGGAGTCTCTGGATAGCCCGGGCCGCAGCTAAGGGATGCAGACAAGGGACGACGCCTTATCAGTCCCTCAGGCCGGTGGCCCCGCCTGTCGGCTTCCTCCTGGCCCCTCTAGCCTCTCTGGCCCCGCCCCCTTCCTCTCCGCTGCTCCTGGCCCTCTGCTCCCCTGCCCAGCTCCTACCTTGCCTTTGCCAGTTCCCTGGCCACTCAGCGCTCTCTCCCAGCCTGTTCCTCTGCTGCTCTGCCAAGAGGCCAGAGCCAAAAGGGCTTGCAGTGGCTGAGTGCTGCCTTATCAGTCCCTCAGGCCGGTGGCCCCGCCTGTCTGCTTCCTCCTGGCCCCTCTAGCCCCTCTGGCCCCGCCCCCTTCCTCTCTGCTGCTCCTGGCCCTCTGCTCCCCTGCCCAGCTCCTACCCTGCCTTTGCCAGTCCCCTGGCCACTCAGTGCTCTCTCCCAGCCTGTGCCTCTGCTGCTCTGCAGAGCAGTTAATTTGAAAGTTAATGCAAACCAGAATTTTGAGCAGGTGTAATTTGTCTCCAGGTTTGGTCGGCTACCCTAAATCAGATACATATTCCTACATTCCAGGCTGTCAACATAACACATTAAGCATGAATAATTTAATTTTAGAATTAAGAGCTAGATTGTGCTCAACAGAAATTGCCAAAACAACCTGTTTCATGTATTTATAGATTTACGCCATCTTTCCCTGCCCCCAAGTATTCATAAATACTTCTTGGTGTATAAACATGCTGACAATACAGCTGCTCTTGCCTCCATAGGGGACTAATTAGAGAATATCTAAATAATTCATCAAAATGAGCATTGATAGAAAGAATAGATTTTAAATAACCTTCATGCTTCCTTCCTCAACAATAATATTGAGAAAAGGATCCTGCTTAATATAGACTGCATCTTTCTAATGATCAGCTACCCAGTTTACAGATCCAGGACCATGCTCAAATCCTATTACCAAAATGAATCTAACATATTGACACACATTATGCTATCACAGGCATAGTTCTTTATTAAAACAGTCATGGTTCTTTATTAAAACAATCATGCTGTGATGCAATATGCAAAATTATGTGATTTCATTCAGCACAGGAAGAGAGCTACAGAATACTTATGTAAGGTTTATTTCTTCATGGTAACAGGTGAGTGGAAACCAGCGGTACTGGGATGGTTTTCCTTTTGAACAATGGGGTAAACAAAAATATGCACACCTTACTCTTTTCTTGCTGGAGTTCTATTTGAATGTCTGTGAGCTTTGCCCTGAGCTCTTCATTAGCAGCTTGCAAGGCAGCTAAACCATCCGGTCTTTCTCCTTTGGCTCGAAAGCTGGAACCCTTCTTTGACATCGTGAGACGGCGTGACAAGAGGGGTAAAATCCCAAGCAGAGAGAACCTTGTGTTCTCGTTTATTCCTTGATTCTATTCCAAGACATTTTCTTATGTGCCTGCATAAAGAGAAATGTCCATTGTAATGATTTGCAGAGGGTCCCAAGGTAGTGAGTTGCATAGTTAAGCATGCAAAACCATGGTGAACTTAAGCAGAAATGAAGGGAAAGACAACACCATAACAGAGCTTTTTCCAGGGATAATGTATCTTTTGTTCATCTGCTTAGTTATCAGTAGATATTTGAACTGTCAGATCTCCTCTTAGAGCAGTGATGGCAAACCTTTTAGAGACCAAGTGTCCAAACTGTAACCCAAAACCCACTTATTTATCACAGTGCCAACACTGCAATAAAACCTGAATACTGAGGTTTTAGTTTAGAAAAAACAACTCACAGCCAGTCCAGTGCACTGACCGGCCATGTGAAAGCTTGGACAAGTCACAGCTAATGAACTGCAGCTGACATCATCGCCTGGTGTCGCTACTCGTTTCCGAGAATGCGCATGGCCCCTCTGTGCGCTGTTATCCGATGCTCAGCTGCTGGGGTGATGCTGGGCCGACTTGGCTCACGTGCCAACAGAGAGGGCTCTACAGGCCTGCTGCGGCATGTGTGCCAAAGGTTCACCACCACTATCCTAGAGTAATTGAATTGTTGAAACTATTCAAATTAACATATGGATTATAAGCACAAGAGACTAACTGTGATTCATCATAATACTGCCAAACCATTGTTGAGTACTGCATGAAACCAGCTTGTATGCAGGCTCACGCAATCATGATTAATCATGGTGGCTTAAATAGGCAATTCTGGTTTACAGTGCATACCATGTATCTCTTGGCAGCCAATATAGAAACATACCTAGTCAGAAGGGGCCTTCTGATTCATCTAGTCTGACCCCCAGCTCCAGCCAGATCTGCTCATGTAATATCCATGCGGTTGTCCAATCTTTCTTTTGACACCCTCACTGACAGGGCCCCCATCACCTCCCATGGAAGCCCTTTCCATATCCTACAGGTCATACTTCCTAAGTACTTCCTGACATCAAACCTAACATCTGATTCCTTAGGCTTTGCCCCATTGGACCACATCCTTTCCTCCACTGCAGGGGAGAACAGGTCATGACCCCCTACTGTGTAACATCCCATCACATACCTATATGCTGTTATAAGATCCCCTCTGAATTTCCTCCAGGCAGAAAAGACCCAGATCCCTCAATCTTATTTCACATGTCATTTCTCTCAATCCTGCTACCATCTTGTGACCCTACACTGAACTGATTTTAGACTAGCTATGTCACTCCATGGAGCCCAGAATGGGACATGGTACTCCAGTTATGGGCGAACCAGAGTCTTACAGAGGAGTGATAACACTTTCCTCAACCTGGAAGTCACCCTCTGGGCTATACATCCAGGCATGATGTATGCCTTTTTAACTGCCATGTCACACTGCTGGCCCATGTTTAACCTGCTATTCTGAGATCCCTTTCATAGGGGCTGCTCTCCAGCTACTTGTCCCCCAACCTGTACCTATTCCTGTGTCCCAAGTGCAAGACCTTCCACTTACCCACATTAAACACCATCCTGTTGTCCCCCACCCACTTCCACAGTCTGTGTAGATCCTTTTGGATTTTGAGTACCTGCTTCCCAGATGTGCTCAGCACCCCCCACTTTGGTATTGTCTGTGAATTTGGTCAGCAGACTGATTCCCCTGCTCCCCAGGTCATGGATAAAGAGGTTGAACAGAAATGGGACCAGAACTGAGCACCGGGGAAATCCTCTCATCAGTGACTGTCATCCTGATGACTTCCCACTGACAGTTACCCTCTGATTGTGGTCAATCAGTTATGCCCTAATCCATCAGAAAGTCCATCGATCTATCCCAAAGTTCATCAGTTTCTTAACCCAGATATCATGTGGCACTTTCTCAAAGGCCCTGCTGAAACCCACCATGTACCATCTGTCTAGCCACTTTGAAATCTTTTCATAGAATTCCACAAGGTTTGTCAGGCAGGACCTTTGACAAATGTTGTTGTGTGGCTACCATGTTGTGTGACTACCAACCCACCCTCCTTGTCTAGGGTTTCTAGAGCTTTCCTTATGATGGAAAAGCTCATAATTCTTTCCCAGAATGGGCATTAGACTAACTGGCCTGTAATTCTCCTTGAATGTATGGCTGTGAAAGCTGGACCATAAAGAAGGCTGAGTGCCAAAGAATTGAGGTCTTTGAATTGTGGTGCTGGAGGAGACTCCTGTGAGTCCCTTGGACTGCAAGGAGATTAAACCAGTCTTAGAGGCGATCAACCCTGACTGCTCTTTAGAAGGCCAGATATTGAAGATGAAACTCAAATACAAATGAGGCCACCTAATGAGAAGGAAGGACTCCCTGGAGAAGAGCCTAATGCTGGGAACAATAGATGGCAAAATGTTCCCCATTCCTTCCTTGTTTATGTGTGTTCCTTGCTTGGTTCAGCTGAAAGTCTTCTTATCCTTTTAATGAATTCTTTATTTTAATGCCCACTCCTTTTACAAGGTATTTCATTTAGACTTGAAAAATGATCTGAAATGTGGGTAAATGTGGAATGACTTTAGGCATTTAGTAAGTGGTTGTGTGAATACTTCACGACAAATACAAATCATGTTTTCTTTTTCATTTGAGAAGACTGGGACAGCTATTCAAAGCTTCTGTTGCATTAAAATATCTGAGCCCTTGGGCAGGCAATGCTTCCTTCTCTACACACCAGACTTCCATGAAGAACTGTGTGGATTTATGCTGCCCTTGATAGCTACATTGCCTATGGGCCTGTTCACAAATGCATACACATTGCTAATTTTTCATAACTAGATGATAGAATTATCTATATCAAGACCATTTATAGGTTTGATCAGAAATATTTAAATCACCAAGAAAAACAGTTTAAATCAAATTTAGCAGGTTGGATCAGCATTATATTCTTTAAGAGAGAAGGGGCAATTCTCAAAATGGAGGATTGTACTCCCAGAAAGCCTCTTCACTTTTTGTGGATATTCATTTTGTGGATATCCTTCTCTTCTTTATACACTGCAGACCACCCCCTTCCACAAGATCTATTTACCTGTTCATGAATCACAACAAACCACCATGGTGTAATTTATTCATGCAGCTTGCCCATGCACACTAGCCACCATTAAAACAACAACAACAACAACAACCTGAAGCATAGCACTGCAGCTTGACATGGTACACAAACCTGACCTGAGTGGGTTGTTTGTGGGGTTTACAAATCACACACAACCTTAAAAGATCCATAGATAAATTAGCCCATGCTGGGTTGTTGAAAAGACTACACAGAGGCCTGTTTCACATGTTACAAGTGGCTAGAAGAGTTGCTATTGGAAAGAGGGAGCAGAGAAATACATTTCCATCAGTGCAGTTCATCCAGTTTAAATTTGGACCCAAGCTTTATTTTTCAAAAGCAGCCATTTTCTTGATCAAATATACATAAGGATTGGTTGCTATGGCAATTAAAACATACTGGTTCATAGCTAAATAGCACCTGTATACTAACTAGTTAAGATCAGAATCCCAAATCTCTGGCAATGCAACATCTCATATGCCCCTTGCACAATAAAATTTATATCTGCTTGGAGACAAGCGAGCAGTTGTGAAGCTAACTGTTTTTCTTTGGCTCTCTCTGTTGCACATGAGTTAGGGCACTTTATTAATACCAAATGCCAGTAACAGTTGAGAAGTAAAGAGTTAGCTACTGGACAGAATAGAGATGTTATATTCTTAATATTGATTATTTACATAATAATATAGTATACACATCCCATTGCATTATATGTATATCTATGAGCTGAAGATCAGGGGATTTTTTTTGTTCCTGGTTTGTTCTTAAATGTAGAAACAAAATGAAACAAACAAAAACAGTTTTTAATTCATGGTGTTTGGAGGATTTGTTCATAAATTCAATTTTAAATTATAATGTAGACTTTAGTGTGCTATTTAATTCACACTTTTTAAGCCATCTTATTTTCAAATTGGCATTTTAAAAATAGGGATTTAAATAAATGAATAAATAAAATCAACCTGATTTAGTTAAGAAACAAAAACAAAAATTGTGGTGCCTTGGACAATGGCTGAGCCCCTTGGGCCATCCACTGAAACCATTCTGGGGTTTCCATTTTTTCACCTCAGTTCAGTGCTCTGAGCAATTGAGTGACTGTGTCTAACCATAATTTAAATTTTCCACAGTGTATTGGGGGAAATTGATAGGTGGTTAAATCCAAGCACTCATCAATGGTAAAAGCTGCTGCTGCTGCTGTGGTCTGCCACTGCCTGGCACAGCCCATGGATGGATGACAACCACCACCAGAGGGCCTGTATTCTGTTCTTCACAAATCCTTTGAAGAAGAGCACCAGTACAGTTTTTTCTTCTAAAAAGCAGATACACTTACACATGAACTATATTAAATGTCATTTATTTTTCAAAGTGTGCTGCTGTTTACCTTGCTTTCTGATGGGAACAAAATCCCACTGCTGCACCAAGCTGTCAGCAAAACACCAACATGTGACCTGATTTCTTTCTCATGATCACTAATTACACAATAGGCTAAGCACCCCTAAATCTATAACATCATAAGGATTCCAAGAAAGGCTCTTCAGAATGTCAGATTATATCCACTCATGACCCATTAAAAGATGTGGCTTCTTTCAGGATCATTTCAGGATCATTTAATCACATGCCCCAGGTACAATATCTATGCTTCTGTGTTCTTTCCTGTAAACAGAAGCAAGTGCAGTGCAGTTCACTTGACACACAGCTCTACCCTTTGCTACTGCTCCTACCACCTGTCACCTGAGGTGACTTCACCTGTTCAGTGGTAGAGCAGGCTTTGCTCCTCAAACATTCTGTCCCCCAGCCTGTACAAACTGCTTAGGGCATCATATGCCCTTAAAACGGGTCCCAGGTAGCTGAGAATTTAAATAGATAGAGAGCACCTGAAGACCATTGACTATGTTCATTATCTACTCCTGTGAACTACCAGCCATGCCAAATCCTAGAGAGGAAGCATGGCTCACACAGCACTATTTACATTCTTTGGCAACAACTCTTGTTGACATATCAGGCACACTGACATAGTTTTTCTGCACAGTTTCTCTGCACTGTTGTCCACTTGCTGGGATTTCTCTCTGAAACAAGTATGAAAAACTGATTTCAGAGCTCCATTGCTATATCAGTGCTTCTAAAGTTTCAAAACTTAAAGTTACAGGCACTAACACCCATGGCACAGAACCATAGAATCATAGATGTTAGAGTTGGAGGGGGCCATGAAGGTCATCGGGTCCAACTCCCTGCTGTTGCTGGGTACCACATTACACCAGGCCTCCTCTGCAGGAGTGATCTCTTGTTCCCATCCTGGAAAACTCTAATGGGACATATGCCAAAGGTAGCCAGAAAACCTAGGATGTTAATGGGAACCGGTCAGTATTCACATATAACGCTGATCCTCTTTCGGTTACACTGGCTGCCCATTGAAGTCTGGGCCCAATTTAAGGTGCTGATTATGTCCTATAAAGACCTAAATGGCTTGGGTCCGGGACACCTGAAGGGACACCTACTTCCCTATGTGCCTTCCCACCCCTTGAGATCTCAGGCAGAGGTCCTGCTCCGGAAGCCCTCCTTGAGGGAGATTAGCAGGGTGAGAACCTGGAGGAGGGTCTTCACTGCAGTGCCACCCTGACTATGGAATACGCTCCCCAGAGAGGTTCGCCTGGTGTTGACGTTATATTCTTTTTGGCGTCAGGCAAACCCCTTTTTATTCTTCCATTATTTTAATGTTTAATTGATTTTAACTGGGGTATTAGTATATCAATTGTCGGATGCTGTGGTATTTGTTTTATTCTACTCATTTTTTTGTAAGCCATGCCGAGACACTTGTAGTGGACAGGTTAGAAAAGCTTTTGATAAATAAATAAACTTCTCATTCTAAAAAGTATCAATGGGATAGTTAATAAACAAATAGCAAGGAACTGAAGGGACAGCATCAGGAAAACTAAAGCAGGAAATGAACTAAGAATAGCAAGGAATGCTAGGAACAACAAGAAAGCTTTCTTCAGATATAGCCAAAACAAAAGAGATGTGAAAGAGAAAGGTGTTCAGCTACTTAAAGTGGATGACAGAGTGATAACAGATGACAAGGAAACAGCAGAGGCCTTCAATTCCAATTTGACCTCAGTCTTCTCCCACAAGAAAATCTACAACCAAGAGGAAGTTCAAGCTGAAAGTGAGAGATGGCAGTCCAGGATTGACAGACAAATGGTCACGCAATACCTTCACAAAGAGGAAGGTCAAGATCTCTTCTTGCTGATACCAGAGTGTGGGACACAGAATAGCCAACTCAAGCTGCAACAACCCAGATTCAGGATCTGTTTCAATTAAAAATTCAGTCTGGACATGGGTGGAGAGCAACCCTGGCAGATGCCAAGCTTTTAAAGTTTTGAGTTCCAATCTACTTTTACCTCCCTTATCTCACTCTACCCTCTTTCTTTATCCTGAAAGATGATATTTTGCTGTTGCTATTTTATTTTACTTTACGTTACGATACTTTACTTTGGGGTATTGGTCAAGTTCAGATAAGATTATTCTGTTAGTCTGAATTCCTATCTGGGACAGCAGTGTACTCCGAGATTTTATTTCAATACTATGACACTCAGAGTGATGGAAAGAGAAGAAAGTAAGACGAGGACTAGAAATAATACAGAGGGGAGTCTGTGGTGGAGAAGCAACCTAGTGGCATTAGAATAGCTCAGATTTTGGCAAACACAGATCACTGGCAAAACAAACAGGAAATTTTACAGTCTTTTGGCTGTCTTCTTCAGCTGGAAGTCCAAGAGATCAATCTTAAGCATTATGAAAGACTTCCAAACTTGACATTTCAGCAAGCCACTATCCCATTGATGCTTCTCAGAATGATCAGTGTTTCATTTTACAATATCGACATATGTTTTTCTCATATCCATATTACAAACAGGCACGTGATGAGCTCATCATTCTGCTCTTTTGGGATAATCCTATTCTTTCCAAAAAAGCCAAACTTGAGTTTCTTCTATCAGATAAAGATGCTAGGATCATGCATCAAGTAGCCAAGAAATCTTATGCTATTTAGTCAAAAATCTATACTTTTTAAAACAATTAAACTGTAGTGAATTTCAACAAAGGTTCTATTAGTAACACCTTTATGTATGTGTTTGTGATATTATGTGTTTCAGCTATGCAGCCTAAGTTATTTTAATTTTCAGCATCCATTACTCACCTTTTGTCTTTGGGTTTATTTAAAACCGCCATTTTAATGGGGGAAATGGAAAAGCATTGTTTACTTCATTATGGTGGCTCACATTGGTTTATGCTGGTCTATGATTGTAATTAATGAACGAATAAATAGTCCAGATTCAGGCCAGTTATCAGGAAAAGTTTTCTCACTGTCATAGCAATATGACAATAGAACAGTTGCTTAGAGAGGATGTGGGTTCTCCCACGCTAGAGACATTCAGGGTGAAACTAGACAGCCATCTAAGTGGGATGGTGTAAACTGGTATCCTGCAACAACAGGGGGTTGGACCTGAGGGCCTTCATGGCCCCTTCCAGCTCTACTATTCTATGATTCTGCGATTCTATGACATCCTCACAGTGATCCAGATTCCAACCCATAGCAACGTGATGGGAGCAAACTATCCTCTCCCCTTCTTGAGATTTTTTCACCTCATTTCCTGGCATCCTGTTCTGTAGCTGATTCCCTTAGAGAAGACTTTCCCAGGGTAGCTCCAAGGACTATCCACAAGCTGCCCTATCCACATACTGGGATGGGAGGGAGAATTTCTTCTGTAGGCAACATCCTGGTAGAAGGCATGTAGCCTATATATTTGTGCACAGGGGAAAGCATTGTTGGAGGCCATGAAAGAGTTGGTGTTTGCTTGTTTTGTGTGTTTTTGTTTTCCCTCCTTTATGCTTCAGCTTTGTTATTTATTAAGAAAGAGTGTGGTGCTTATTTGTGCATGGCTGCGCTCATAGATGATTAATCAGGGCCATCTGAGCACTCATGGATATGTGCCAGCAGTAGAAGAATATTGCTTCCAGACATCACATGATAGACACTTGTTATGACAAAATGGCAAAAATGCATTGTTTAGCCTAACAAATGATTTGGCCACAGCCTTCAGAGCTAATTATTAGAGACTTATTTCCTCTGCCTTGAGATACCAATGTCCATTAAAGCAAATAGTATTCATAGGGTGAATGACAACCCCCTACTTTTTAATCCTGCTTTTTTTTCTTCTGCAACTTTGTACAGATGTAAATTCAGAATTAATTATTGCAATTGAAACTGAAGTACAATATGTCTCCACCGAGTGAGGAAGACTGTGACCAGGTGAGCAGCATGCCCACCTGTTCAACCTGTTGTCCAGCTGCTAACTGCTGATGGACATTTATTGCTATGGTCCTTTATCTTTAACTAGATGGGAATTGAACAGGTCAGCACTTCAAACAGAGGGCTGTTCTCTGTAAAACAGAATACCTGGCTACCCAACAAGAGGAAGAGACTTGTGCAGATTCATCCTTCCCCCTTCAAGTCCCTCTCAATGTTCCAGAGGGTTCCCTAATTTTCTAGGGCAGATTTTCAGAAGACTGTGAAGGGAAGAGGAACTTGATGTCCCCTTTCACCAGTGAGAGAGCCACTCAAGATCCTAATCAATGTATTTTATAAAGAGTTTGGCTGGATCTTTAAGACAGCTGGTTTTCAAGACAGACATATGGAGATAAGACAAAGGATGCTGCTTTTGGAACCACAGAAGAACCCTTTTTATTGGCCATGAGGGTGGAGTGGGGGTAGCCTTGGTGCTCTCTTCTTGTAGTGCTCCATCTGCAAGGAAGGGTGGTTACTAAGCAACTGCCTGTACTACCTGTTAGGATATTCAAATGAAGCTGGAAACCTCTTAGCTATAGGGAAAATACATTATGCACATGGTAATACCTATTACACTGTGTTAAAGATAGTGGCATGAATTATACATTGTCATTACCTTGAGACAGATTAACTTTTTTGCCACCTGTCTTGTAAATGGCGATAATTCCCTTTCTACAAATCAGTAAAGGCATGTTCCAACCCCATTTTTGTATTTGTGCAAAAAGTTTTGTATTTGCTATGGCAATACTCTTCTGATGCCTCCTTCCTCTCTTTGTCTATTTAAGTTCTATATTTTTATTATTAAAATACATACATGTCAGCCCTTTACTTTTGGAAGCCATTCTGAGCAATATAGGTCATCTTTATCTTCCCTTTTATGTCACTCCAGTTTTACTATGCATTTCAGACCAGAGAGTATTAAGGAGAAATTTGCACACTATGCCAAAGACACCCATCAAAAATATGCTGAAGTATTTCATTTATTTATTTATTAAAACATTTTTATGCCGCCCCATTCGCCGAAGCCTCAGGGCGGCTTACAACAATAAGTTAAAATAATTATAATATAAATCAAAAATATAAACATTAAATCAAAAATACAAAACTGCAGTATAAAATAAGCCACCCTGGCCAGATAAAATCCAATAATATTAACAGTTAAAATGCCGCTTGAATAAAAAGGTCTTCGCCTGGCGCCGAAAAACAAATAACGACGGCGCCAGACGGACCTCTCTGGGGAGCGCGTTCCATAACTTAGGCACCACCGCAGAGAAAGCCCTCTTCCGAGTACCCACCCTCCTAATTTCTTTCATGGAGGGTTCCCGGAGAAGGGCCTCCCCCGCCGATCTCAAGGGGCAGCTGGGCATATATGGATGCAAGCGCACCTTCAGGTAACCAGGAGTATGACTCCTCTAGTATGACTCCTCTACCCTGAAGAAAAGCAACTACGCAAGGGACCAAGCCAGACACCAGCCCCACTTTTTAAGTCTGAAATCCAGCATACACTCAATTAGGAGTAAGACCCACTGAACCAAGGAAGCTTACTTCTGAGTAAACATAAAATGATGCTGTAAAATAGCTAGATCTGTGCTCCTTGTGCCCAATTTACAGAGAGCAGTCCTCTATTTGAGGGGGTGTCAGAGGAGTTTCTTCAATTTTGAAAGTGTCCTTTCTCCAAAGAGCTATCCAGCTGAAGTCCAGTTTAAAGACAAATAATCACCAGAAGGAAGACTGGGCTCTGAAGTTGGGCATCAGTGAATACACAGAGAGCATATTGAGCAGGGCACATAGGTCACTTGATCACATTATCCCACATTATGGCAAGAAGTAAATAAAATAATAATTGTCCTTTTTTGTTTTATTGTTAGTGGTGTATTTGCACTTCATAAATGCAGCCCTAATTCCCAATCAAGGGAGAGGAAGTCCTTAATTTCCAATGAATAAATTAGAAATTATGGAAGATGGTGTGAACTGTAGGGACTGAATACAGCTGGAGTCAAAGGGCAATGAGCATTCAAAACTACTTACTTGAATTCTCAAATGCAGATAAAATCAAGACATGTTAAAGATTTTAAAATGTATGGTTTCTATAAGGAACAAAATACTTTTGATCAATTAATTTTAAAATCAGATGAAAAAATGATTAAAAGATTATATAATTTTCTTTTAGAAATGAAAATGGAAGATGAACAAATTAAAGAAAAAATGATAACATGAGCACAAAACTTTGGTTATAACATTGAATTGCAGAGGTGGCAAAAGTTGTGGGAAAGAAATGTTAAGATAACTTTGGCAACTCCCTATAAAGAAAACTTGTATAAAATGTTTTACAGATGGTACCTATCACCCAACAGATTAGCTAAAATGTTTCCAAATATGTCAAATAAGTGTTGGAAATGTAAACAGAAACCTGATACCTTTTATCATATGTGGTGGACCTGTGATAAAGCAAAAAAAAAACAAAAAAAAAACCTGGGTTAAAATACATAGATGGGTTGGGGAAATGTTGCAAAGATCAGTAATGTTTAAACCAGAAATATTTTTGTTAGGCATTCTCCGTATCTTGATAATCTTGATAAACAAACTATATATTTGACTTTGCATGTAGTAACAGCAGCAAGGATCGCATATGCGCAAAGTTGGAGAAATGAAGAGTTACCGACTGAAGATTTGATCTTGAATAAGATATTGGACTGTGCAGAAATGGATAGACTGACTTTATCTCTTAAGGAAAAAGAAGATACAGTTTACTACCAAACATGGGACTTTTTCTATCAATGGCTACAGAATCAGAACTCTAATATGGGCTAAAATACGTAGCATTTTGTAAAGAGAAATAAGACTTTGTACACAGTATGTCTGAAGTCTTTAGAATAATTATTTGTTTAGTGAATAGAAAACAATAAAACCTTTGAATTCAGGAAAACTACTTACTTGAATTCAAGGTTGACAGGCCCAAATATACTCATCTGTATATGCAGTTCCTAGTTGAAAATTGGGCATGCTGAAAGATTAATGGGTAAAATTCCTATCTGATCAACATGAAATAAAGAGAAGATGGAAACAATATTCAGAAGAATTATACAGAAAAGAAAAAAAGATGACAGACTCCTTTGATGAGGAATCCTATGAGGAAGAACTTGCAATAGTAGAAAGTAAAGTAAAAGCTGCTCTGAAAGCACTTAGAAAGAATAAAACACCAGGAGTAGACAGGATACCAATAGATGTATTCCAAGATGCAGAAATGGAATCAGCCCTATTCCTAAGAAGAATATGCCAGCAAATATGGAAAACATCACAATGTCCCACAAATTGGAAATATCCAATACACATTTCAGTCCCTCACAAGGAGTTACTAAGGAGCATCTACTATAGGACCATTGTACATATTTTCCATGCAAGCAAAGTCATGCTCAAGGTGTTGCAACACAGAATTTTACCCTATATGGGATAAGAAATTCCTGCCATTCAAATTGGATTCTGAAAAGAGAAAGGCACTTGGTTCATATTGCACATATCCACTGGCTACTGGAATGTACCAAACGATTTCACAAGTTCAGTCTATTCTTTATAGACTACAGAAAAGCCTTTGACTGTGTGAATCATGAGAAGTTATGGATGGTTCTGAAAGAAATAAATGTGCCTCAGCACTTTATTATCCTGATGGTTGGCAACTTATTGTGGACAAGAAGCTATTGTTAGAACCAAATATGGAGAAACAGAGTCATTTCCTACAGGCAAAGGCAGCAGGAAAGGGTTAATTTTATCTCCCTATATGTACACAGAACATATATAAGGAAAGCTGGATTTATGTACACAGAACATATATAAGGAAAGCTGGATTAGGATCAGAGGAAGGAGGAATGAACATTGGCAAAAGATATATCAATAATTTAAGATATTCAGATGATATTATGTTACTGTCAGAAAGCAACAAATGAATTGAAATAACTCCTGGTGAAACTGAAAGAAGGAAGTATAAAAACAGAACTGCAGCTCAACATTAGGAAAACAAAATTATGACTGCAGAAGAATTAAATTACTTTAATTTCAACAATTAGGACATTAAAGTTTGGCTCAATCCACAATTCAAAAGGAGACTTCAGCC
The DNA here is from genome assembly GCF_004798865.1 of Varanus komodoensis. NCBI lineage: Eukaryota > Metazoa > Chordata > Lepidosauria > Squamata > Varanidae > Varanus > Varanus komodoensis. Next base: position 30,424,105 of record NW_025335317.1, read on the forward strand.
AAATAATCAACAGGGGAAAGTGATTTGAAAGGGTAACAATGAAGAAACAAGAGAAGATCATTAAGTGTAAAGATATTTGACTGGAACTCAGGACCAAGATCATCCAAGATTGTATACCTTTGTATATGATACGATTCGATACAATACGAAAATACATCAATAACAACGAGAGAGACAAAAATTTTAAACAGAAAAAATGCACACTGGGACCATGGTTACATAATAACTAATTCTTTGAAAGGCTAAGCCTGATTATGAGCTGAGACTTGCAAAGAATGTCAGGAGCAACAAAAAGGGCTTCTATCAATATGTCAATAGCGAGAGGAAGGGAAGACACGGGGTGGAACCACTTAATAAGAAGGAAGGGGATTTGGTGAATGTTGTGAGGGAACAGCCACAGATGCTGAAGAACTATTTTGCCTCTGTGTTCTCTCCAAAGCAGGATGGGGGAGATCTGCATGGGGGAACAGATGAGGCCAGGGATTTAGGAGCACAGATTAGACTCACCCCCCGAGAAGCTGAGGAGCTCCTCAAGGCACTGGATGTTATGAAGGTGCCAGGCCCTGATGGGTTACACCCGAGAGTACTTACGGAGTTAGCAGGGGAACTCTCACATCTACTGGCCTCCATTTTTGAGGCCTTGTGCAGAATGGGTGAAGTACCAGAGGACTGGAGGGTGGGGTCAGAGCTCCCAAACTTCTTCAAAATGGAGTGGCAGAGGGGACATGGGGAATTACAGGCCAGTTAGCCTTATGTTCATTGTGGGAAAGATAATGGAAAGGCTCACAATAGGAAACGCTCTGGAGTCCCTAGATTGGTGGTGGTTGGTGGCCACACAACATGGTTTCCGCAAAAACAAGTCCTGCCAGCCAAACCTTGTAGAATTCTATGACAAGGTTTCAAGGTGGCTAGACAGAGGGGACATGCTGGATGTGGTTCATCTGGATTTTAGCAAGGCCTTTGACAAAGTGCCACGTGATAACCTGATTGAGAAACTGAGGAGTTTTGGGGTAGACTGATGCACTGTCCAATAGCTTAGGGCATGGTTAATGGACTGAAAGCAGAGGGTAACTATTAGTGGGGAATCATCAGGATGGCGGCCAGTGACAAGTGGGGTCCCCCAAGGGCTCTGTCCTGGGGCCAATCCTGTTTAACCCTTTCATCAATGACATGGGAGAAGGGGTGAACAGTCTGCTGATCAAATTTGCAGATGATACTAAAACCGAGGCAGTGGCCACAACTGAGGATCAGGTACTCCAGATCCAAAAGGATCTGGACAGACTATGGAAGTGGGCAGGAGACAACAGGATGGCGTTCAATGTGGATACGTGCAAGGTCTTGCACTTGGGGCATAGGAATGGGTGTCATAAGTACAGGACAAGTGGCTGGAGAGCAGCACTTGTGAACAGGATCTCGGGGTGCTGGCTGACTGCAGGCTAAATGTGAGTCAGCACTGTGATGCAGTGGTCAAGAGGGTGAATGCAAGGCTTGGAGGTGCCCTCAGTGGGGGGAGGGGTTGTCAGCCTCTGAGAGGTTGACCATTGTAAGGTCCCTCTTCCACAGGGTCTGGTGGAGGTGAGTAGCCCTCTGCCTGTGGGTCCACTTTTTAAAAGCCTGGCAGTGGGAGCAGGTCTCGACAATGTGCCCCTCACCGAGGCAGAGGAGACACTTGGAGTGCCCGTCAGCAGCGGGCATCCAGACTGCACAGGAGGAGCAGCAGTGAGGAGCTGAGTCAGCCATATGGCTCAAATGGGAATGTATGTGGAGACAGAGGTGGGGAAAGGAGTGTAGATTCTCCACAGAAGAGAGGGAGGAGAGAGGCAGTAGGATTCTCTCTGAGCGGCAGAGGAATGGGGAAAGGGTTTTTTTTTTTTTAATTGTAGGGAAGGAAGATAGGAGAAGATAAGGAAAAAAGGGAAGTTGGTGAACCAGGTAAGTGGTGAGAGGAAGGTCTGATCAGCGAAGCAAATCAAAGTGTGGTTGAAATGGAACTGAGGGACTGGGCAGGAGCTCCCCACTTTATGCTACCTGGATGGGGGCAAGGTGGGCTCCTGCCCACTCCATGGTGCCAGTCTTTGGAAGTTTCTCTGATCAAGGTCTTGCACTCCACAGCAAAGCCCATATGTGTGATTGCACAGAGACCATGAAGAAGAACTGCATACACTTTAGAGGTAAGCAAGCAGACACAAAGACAAATGAGGAAGGAATATCGCTAAGGAAGTATAATACATTTGCAATTCCCCAAATGAAGACAAGGAAGCAAAAGATCCAAAATACTTTTGGTTTCCAGAACAGACAGCCACAGCAAAGAGGAAGAATAAAGCACATTCTGTTGCCTGCACTGTACTCACTGTGCTAGCAAAGATGTTGCTTGATATAGACTATATGTGTGTGTCAGCTTGAGGGAAAATCATTTAAATTGGGGATTGGCAACCTTATTTTCTCTGAAGAGCCACATTCCCTCATTGGTAATCTTACTGGGGATCTTATTTCAGCAATGGTCAGGGCCAAGGCTGATAGTGACTCACTTGTTTGCTCTTTTTTTTTCCTGCAGCCCTGTTTTCTACTCTTCCTGCAGGCTGCCTAGGAAGGGAGGAACTTCTCACCCAGGAGCTCTTGAAATTAGACCGAAGGCTGCATGAAATTAGGTCAAGGGCCACCGGATGCCCCACCCTTGATGTGAATGCTGGGTTTTGGAAATCTCATTGTTTGTTTTCTGTTGCATCAGCAGTTCACAGGTGTGCCAAGAGAACAAAAGAAGTTAGAATAATTTCTTTTTCTCATAAGAGGAGAAAATTATTGTTTCTGCAGAGCATATAGTTCATATGTCATTGAAATCAAGAGCAGAAGTGATAGAAGTTATGCAAACAAATGGACAAAATTATATAAAATTGTATTGGTTGATGGCACCAACTGTTTAAAGAAAATAAAATTAATAATCAATATAAAATAAATACATAAAACAAAGCTCATGTCCCTCTTTTCCTAGTTCTGAAAAACAGCACATTGATAATGCAGTTGCTTTATACTAGTGTTTGAACATTTTAAATGCTTTAAGCAGGATGCTGCTAACTCAAAAAAGCAACTGTGCAAACCATGTATCACTTAAGACTGTTGAACCGCTCATGAGAACAGAGGAATGCTTGATAAATTTTTAGTCTGTTGATTTACTGTCCTTTCTTTAAAGGAAATAAATCCTTCATTGAGCTTCTGGAATTTGCCTGTGCCAGGCGTAGGCAATGTTTCTGGGCCATGGGAACATGCAGCAATTTGAGAAAGCATCCTGAGTACCATCACAAAATTATTTATTTATTTAAGATATTTATACCCCACCCTATATGCAAAAGCATCTCAGGGTGGCTTACAAAATTCAAAAACAGATAATTTAACAAGTTAACAATAATTAAATATACACATAAAATCAGTAATTCACAAATGAAAGAAAACCCAAACATAATCAAAATCATGAATAAAAACAAAATCAATCCCAAAAAGCGACTGTGAAGTTAAAACTTGATTAAAATTCCTAACAATTAAAATGATGGGCAAATAAAAAGGTTTTCACCTGGTGCCAAAAGGAATAGAGAGACGGTGCCAGGCAAACCTCTCTGGGCAGCACATTCCACAGTTTGGGTGCCACCGCAGCAAAGGCTTTCCTCTGGGTAGAAACCATCCTCACTTCTTTCAGTGAGGATTCCGGGAGTAGAGCCTCACCTGCAAATCTTAACGGGCATAAGGGCTCATAGGGAAGAAGACGTACCTTCAGGTATCCTGGTCCCAAGCCTTTTAGGGCTTTATAGGTCAACACCAGCACCTTAAATTGGGCCCAGACTTCAATCGGAAGCCAGTGTAGCTGGTAGAGGACCGACATTATATGAGAATAATGACCGGTCCTCATCAGCAATCTGACTGCTGTATTCTGAACCAACTGAAGTATCCGGACCATTTTCAAGGGCAGCCCCACATAGAGCACATTACAGTAATCCAATCGTGAAGTTACCAGTGCATGTGTCACCGACACATAAATAGTTGCCAGTGAAGGTATTGAGAAGAAAAGGTAACCTGCCCAAAATGCACAAGCTGGGAATAAGATCCAATACATTGAACAACTACTTTTAAAGCATAGTTTAAGGCACAAACCTACTTCACAGCAACCTCAGATGGTGATTTAAAGAAAAGCAAAGAGATATGAAGGAAGAGGAAAAGGAAAAAGAAATAGGGTAGGACACTTTGGATTCATTAAATATGTGTCCTGCAAAGCACTGGTGCTCACGGGTACAATTTTACCTATCTGCACTGCATCTTACCTATACAAATGCATGGACAATTGAACCAAAATTCATGCCAAGGAGTAGTGCATCCAACAAACAGAATGGAAAAGGAAAAAGCGAAATATCTGATCTCTGTGTTTCTGGGCAGATCTCAGTGCTGATCAATGCTGTGATATTGTTCAACAACCAGCACTGCTTCTATCTTACCTATTATTAACCCTTAGCTAGACCGATTATATTCAAATCTCTAAGAGTGAAGTAACACTTTAGACAACAGGAAACAATATGTTCCAGGTCTAATGAAAAACAGATGTGGTTGTCCTCAGTATGCTAATAGCAGCCCAGGCCTCAAGCCCAGGCATATCCCCCTCAAGCCTTCCAATGATCATAGAATCATGCAAGTTAGTAAGAAAGAACTCTGCTGGAACCCCCTTTAGGGGCAAGAACAAATTATCATGTCTTCTAATAACAATATGCTACTACTCACAAGTAATCACATCTATCACATGCATTAGGGGAAATATAAATCTCATTTTAAAACTACAAAATATAACCACTGACACAAAATTATTTTTCCTGGATTTATGAGTAATAAGCACTAGACCTCCCAAAGAAGGGAAAAAATGTTTAAAGAACAAGAACCATTTCAATATCTTCCCAGCTTTCCCGTTATGTGAATGATGTTAAGAATGTTCAATGAATGTACACATCCATGCATGAGAAATTCCTTTAAAAATGTGAACTTCAGCATGTTTATTCCAAAATGAGTTCTCCTGAGTTTAATGAGATTTATTCCATGCTGATTATGCCTGATGATGAGATTGATGAAATTACCAATAAACTCAACAGAGTCTACTCTGAAGTAACTGAACAAAACTGAAGCCTTCATTAACAATCATGAATTTGTTAATTCATTGTGGGAGCAATTAAGCTTTTCACAATAAAGGATCCATGATAATGGTAACAAGACACATATGAAGCACAAATATTTATTACATAGACCTGACAATGTTTACTGAATCCTAACTAACAATCCTAACTACTGGAAATGGTGATGGCCACTAATCTTTAAAAGGAAATTGGACAGACTCTTGAAGTAGAAGGCTACTAGTCTTCCTGGCTGTGTGCTACCTCCTTTAGCAGAGGTGGCATGCCTGCATCTACCAGTTGCTGAGGAGCTTGGGTAGGAGGAGATCTTACAGCCATCCTGCTTGAGAGATCCTGTAGGCTGCTGTTTTGTCACCATGAATAGACCTTTGGTCTGATCCAGCATGGCTTTTCTTTTGCTTTTATGTTCTTAATAGAGTTCAATAGAACCTTCTAATACAGTGTGACCCAGATGACATGATCATAATATGGTTAACAAGCTGTAGTGGCTTGTTGACCCTACTGCATATACTGACTTGATTTCCCAACCACATTACCCTAACTGTCCATGGTGGCATGGCTTGTCATGTCCTCTGAACCTGGCTTTCACTTTTTATTTGAAGAGGCAGAAACTCTCAAAGAACTCATAGACTATTGTGAGAGTTATTGTCTCTTCAAACAAGCCATGTTGCCTGGGTTCAGATGACACTGCAAGACTAATTAGTCTGTAGTTCCCAGGTTCATCTTTTTTCCCCTTTTTGAAGACAGGGACAACTTTAGCCATTCTCTAGTTGTCTTGCACTTATCTGCTTTTCCAAGATTTATCAAAGATAATAGGCAGTAGTTCTGAGAGTTCCTCCACTAGCTCTTTCATGACTCAGGGATGGAGTTCACTGGGCTGTGGAGATTTGAATGTATCTATTCCATCTAGGTATTCATTGACCATTTGACTGTCAGTATTGGGCTGCCATCTCTCACTTTCAACTTGTACTTCCTCGTGGTTGTAGATTTTCTTGTGGGAGAAGACTGAGGCGAAGTACGAATTGAGTGCCTTCCCCTTTTCCATGTGCCTCACTGTGCCCTGGTTTTCTTCCTACATTTTTGGGAGACTGGTGTTGGGCCCTGCTTGGGCTCTGAGAGAGGGGAGAGGGTGCTCATGGGAGATTGTGTCAGCTGCCCGGGTCATCTCCACATTCCACAGAGAGACCTGGGCTTTGACAGGAGCACCTATGATGCCAGTCAGAAAATCCCCCAGAGCCTTCTAGAAGCCTGCAGGATCCATTACACTCCAAGGGCAGACCAACTTAATGAGTCCCCCATGCCTGCAGAAGGAAGAGGAAGCTGAAAGTTCAAACCAAAAAAGCAATTATCTGTCCATGACAAAGGGGTGGTTGCCAAACCTTCAACCATCAGATTATCATCAGGAGCCCAGTCAAGAAAAACAGGTACAGAATGAGTCCCTTCTCTTGCATCAGTCAGCTGACATGTTTAGACAGCCCCATGACTGTCATGAAATCCTGAGCTGCTCTGGACAAGGCAGCCTTGGCATGGAAATTGAGGTCACCCAGGACCAACATCCTGGGAGTCCTCAACACCAGGTCTGAGACAACCTCCGCCAGCTCAAGTAGGGAGTAAGTTCAGTAGCAGGGTGAGCAGTACACCAGGAAAATCCCTAATCTGTCTTGATCACCCAACTTAATGTAAAGACACTCAAGGCCTGGATTCAAGTGGACAGGAAACCTAGGGAGGGAGAAGCATCATATATAAGATTACATTAATGATCAATTCAGCAAAAACGAAGAATTACATGAATTTATTTTTAAGATTTCATTTTGCCCTACTTCTCAGAAAAGTGTCGAAAGCAAATTGGCAGAACATTATTTCTGCCATCTCTCCCTAATTACTCATCCTTTTCATTTGCCTCATAGGCAGATTTTCCTATTAACAGACATCCCAGCTGTTCCACACACAAGCAGCTCTGGATAGTAAATGGACTTATGGTACAATCCTATATGTATCTATTCATAATAAAGCCTCACTGAGTTCTGTAGGACTAACTACAAGAAATAGGATTCTAGACTAAAATACCAAAAGACAGACAGGTTCATTTGCAGGGGAGAAAAGTATTTGATATACATGAAGTAAGGCTGCAAGTCCTATATACACTTTCTTAGGACTGGGATTAATCCCCACTGAACACTGTGGGACTTGCTTTCAAGCAAATATGCACAGGATTGCACTGTAAGCATAGCAGCAATAGAATTTCTGACATATCTTGTAATGCAATTGTCTGCCTGTTCTCAATGAAATTCCAGTTAGGATCCGAACAAGAGGACTTTAATATTCTTCCAAGGATTTGTATGTATATGTATGCATAGATGTACATAAAAGCACTAATAGAAATATGAAATTAGACAGGCTGAAGCAATATGTGACATCCATTTGAACATCAGCCTGATTCTGAGAACTTGAAGCTCTCCTGGGAATAGGAGGGTATGACCTGGTAGGGATCACAGAAACTTGGTGGGATGAAAGGCAAGACTGGAATGTAAACATAGAGGGGTATCACCTGTTTAGAAAGGACAGGAAGGAAAGAGGGCTGGGGGCATAAGTTTATATGTCAGGGAAGGGATAGGTTGCAGTGAAATAGAATGCAGCGCGGATGGGGATTTGGTAGAGGCAGTCTGGGTGAAACTAAGGGGTTTTGACAAGGAGGGGGACCTGACAGTCGGGGCATGTTATCACCCTCCAGGTCAACTTCAGACCCTGGATGATGTCCTGACAGATCAAATTCTAAGGATATCTCGGCTGGGGTGGGGGGGGGGGGAATGACAACGACACAGTAATTATGGGAGATTTCAATCTCTTCCTGTTTCTTACCCATGTTCCTAGCATTGGTGTACATGCACCTCAACTCCTTGTATCTAATCCCTCTAACCACATCCTTTGGCATCCACGGCGGCACTCTCCTTTGCCTCCCTGCCTTACTACCTAGAGGTATCATCAAGGCTTGTGCCTCCAAAACCTCTCTTTTGCATGCCATCCACCCCTCCTCAACTTGCCTTCCAGGAACCTACCCCAGGAGAGATTCCCCAGTCTGGCCTTCAGTTGGCCAAAGTTGGCCCTCTTGAATTCCCAGCTTCTAGTGTTCGACCTGCTGCACGTCCCCATTCACCTGCTGTCAAAGCAAAGGATAGAGTGATCACTAGCACTGAGTGAGTCTCCCACTCTGGGCTGTAGGCAGAACTTTTAAGAAGCTGTCCATGATTCTGAACCAATTTTGAAACTAGGATTCAGCACCACAGAGTGCTTCTTTAGAGTTCAGGCTCAAACTTGCGTGGATACATCAGGCAACTTACACTTTAGGCACAGGCCTACAAAACATCAAGTTACAGCTTTTTCACACAGGACATGGTGAGTACATTATCCCTACTCAAGCACACTGTCTTCTTGATCATTGCCTTGCCTCTTCCAGGCATGAGCTTTGGTTTAAATTAAGTCCTATAATGTAGTTACTAGATCAGTATGGTTTGCATCAGAGTTGCTACTAGTGCAGCTCTAGGTTTCTGAGAGCACCTGAAGAAAGATAACAGAATCATAGAAGAGTTGGAAGGGGGCCATGAAGGGCATCAGGTTCAACCCCCTTCTGTTGCATGTCACCAGTTTACACCATCCCACTCAGATGACTGTCCAGTTTCTTCTAAGCCTACCACCTCTCTAGGCAGCTGGTTCCACTGTTGTATCGCTCCGACCAGGGCCATCTTAATGCATGGGCCTGATGGGTACTTGCCCGTGGGCCCCATACTAATCTGTGTGTTAACCCTTGGAAAATTGGAAAACTTCCAAAATTAACAGTAGTTGTAGTTGTTGTAGGGGCCCCCATACACTGCTTTACCCGGGACCCATAATGCTGTTAAGATGGCCCTGGCTTCGACAGTGAGTAAACTTTTCCTGATGCCCAGCCTGAATCTGGGTTGCCACAACTTGAATTGATTATTCCATGTCCTACACTCTGGCATCAGTGAGAAGAGTTGTACTTCCTTACAGAACCCAAGTATTTGATCAGAAGCCAAAAACATTGAAGGTCCTTTCTCATGTTATTAAAGCATAATACCAGGTGTTCTTGATTGTCAGTGATATCACTTATTTGAAACTCCATGCAGAATGGAGAACTTGAAAAGAAGTGCAAAAGAAGAGAATGAGACAGTTTGTAATCAGGAAAGAGGAAAGCATTAAGAGGAGAGAATAAATGTCTGAGATAGATGGGGAGAGCAACATGGATCCAATGCTTTAAAGGGGAGGAGTGACACAATGGTACTAGGGAAAGATAGTTTTGTGAAGCGAGGGAAGATGTCATGAAGAATGCCAGGAAGGAGAAAGAGAACTGTTGAGTCTTCTCCAGATGTTCTATTTACTGTGTTGAGAGAATGCATTAGGAGAGGAGCCCTCTACCCTCACCTCCTCTGTGTCTGCACCTGTCTCACCTATACTTGTGGAGGGTGATGCTCCTGCATCCTTGGAGGGTCTCCACACATTTAAGAACCCTGGAAATTCTTCATGCATTCTTTTGACATGATATATAGAATACCTAAAGAGTGCTATGGAGAAACAGTATACAGGCAATAGTAGATCAAAGATACTGTTAACAGAAGATTTTTATGATCTTGATGTCACTGTCAGTTTCTTCCCCACATTACATTTCTCCATTTGAACACAACCCAAAATAAACCACATTGTGCAGACATGAACACAGAAAGGACAGGTGTAAAATGTTAGGGCACATCTAAGAAACAACCTAGGTGCCTTGTGGGTATTGGGAAGAGACAGGATTTCAATGTGGGATGATATGATGGATATCATGATTTCCTCTTTAAAAGATTGGCAATTGCTCTGACTTGAACAGAAGAAGGAGCAAGGAATCATGTTATGCTACTGATGAATTTCTGTCTACATAAACTCAATACTTGCTTTTAGAAATAGGCATGATAGAGAGACAGGGGGTTGAGAAAGGGAAGATGCTTTTGAAAACTATCTGAGGCCTACTGAAATTAAAGCAAATGAGCTATTTTACTTTTGAAACACTGTGATTTCCCAAAGACAAAAGGATAAAACAACAAGGACAAGAGAGAGTATTAGGGACTCATTCTCACTTTGAAGGTGGGACTTTAACTTGACCTGATTAGATAACTGTTTCAGTAAATTGAACTGCTGACAATCACAGTATAAAGATCTTCTTATTTTGGACTTTAGCATTTAGTTTTAAAAATAAATATTAGGATTGTATTAATTTATGTATAGAAAAGAATTCAGGACAATTAACCATGCAGTTTAAGGGAATCCTTTCAAATAAGGATTAAGGAGTAATCAGTAATCCTCATCTAGTTCCCTTTTTAATTTGTTCGAAATTCTGGGAGCTCTGGTCAGAAGTGGAGGGGAATCCACCACCAAGAGAAAGAAAAGAATTAAAGAAGAATAGGACCTCAGGTTTGTGAGCTGGGAAGATAATAGTATTGTTAATCACATGAAAATTGGAAGAAGGAAAAGAGGTGGTGCTTTTCAACCAGATGCTTTCCACATAGCTCTGCTATCTAGAAGTGATGGGAGTTGCAGTTCAATGCATCTGTGGGAAAGGCTGACCTATGCTATGATCACCTTGAAAGGCTGGTTGGACAAGGCCAATCCAAGAAATCTTGCTGCCTGAGGCAAAGAACAAGTTCATTCCATATACAGCGGCTAACTGTTGGAACTTCCTTCAACACTGGCTATGTAACAATGTTTTCCACTACTTCTAAAGAAAGAAGGCTTGTTTAGGGGCCTCAAAACAGGCCATGTAGCATACAGCTTTCTCTTCCAATAATTTGTACCATATCGAAGTGTGTATTACCTGAGGCCACACATGACTCTGGTCAGGCTGGCCTTGGGTAGAACATCCAAAATGCAACAGCATGAAGGTAAGGCATGGCACAGTATTTTGTTGTGTTTAACAGGTCACCTTTTCATAAAAGCAGCATTGCACTGTCATTTGCTGGCGCAAAACTGACAGAAGATTTCTCCCTGTAGGTAAAAGAGCAGTTTGTCCTCCTAGTCGGATCCTGACCCACAACTGTTCAGAGTTACTTTGCAACTTCTTGACAATGGCAAAAACAAAAATTTGACTCAGAAATGAGACACAGGATTTCTTTTGTATTCTTTGGATTGCATACAACCAGCTTAAAGATTCAGCACAAAGTAAAACCTATTTGACTTATTCAATAAAAATGGTTTGTGGCAAGCCAAAAGTGTAATCAGTCCAAGAAAATGAAAGAAACAAATTGAGTCTGAGATTGAGATTCTTTTAAAGATTTAATTTAGTGTGTGTTTATTGTTCTAGTCATTTTCATAATAAATTGGGAAACAACCTCGCTGGTTTTATTGTAAGAACCTTTGTTCTGCTTTTTGTAGTTTGTATTTTTTTTTATTACTACATACTTCCAAATACTCACTGAGTGGAGGGACAGTCCAAAAAGTATTCTAAAATAGTCTGAAAACATGATGCTACAATGAAATAATTTGCCAATAGTTCCTAGAAGAGCAAATATCAAAGGGATTGCAAAGTTCCCCACAAAGTTCAAAACATAATAGAAATGGTGTTGTGTTTTTGAAAAATGCTTCATGTACCTACTCTCTTTAAACTCAAGTTGTCTTGGTCTTTAAAGCTGACTATTAGTTATCCAAAATTTATCTGTAATGTATGTGTATGTGGGCGTGGATATGCATATGCATATATGTACTGTATGCACAACTGAAACTTGGAAATTCAGTGAGGTAAACCCTTTGAGAAAGTGTCCCATGACATCCTACAATGGGATCTAGGATGTCTAGAATTAAGAATCTAGTCAACTCTGTACCATCAACAAAGGAGAATGGATAGGAGGCTGCTACTGCTTACCTGTATAGTTTCTGCTGCCTGAGGCAGTTGTCTAGACTGTAATGGCAGAGCCAGCCCTGCATATGCCTGAGTATGAAATTTGAAAGTGATGCTGCATGTGACCACTGGATATGATCACATAAGACTACAAAAACAATAAATTGTACATAATAATATAAATTAGATCCTTTTGCTCTGTTACTAGTATCTTATAAAGTATTGAATGAAAAGCCATGGTGTATTTTGCATGCCAACAAATGTTGTAGAACTGTGAAATGCTCTTTTTGTGAGTTCTTTAAAAAAGACAAGGATAAGACTATTTTATAAGAAATAAAATAAACTGTCATGTTTTACAAGAGCCATTATATAGATTTTCTTCATATAACTATTTGCTTATCTTAATATGGCTACAAAAATAAACGATCAATTTTACCCAAAATAATCCTGTAGTAACAGCTGAAGCATATGAACTGCTCAACTCTAAAAGCCTCTTTGATTTCTCTGATTTCCCTACTTGAGAGTAAGTTCCACAGTTTACTGAACATACCTATCTCGTTTTACTGAATTAAGTACACACGTATACTTCCTATGCATGTTTTTGTTGCTATGTGCCATCAAGTCGTCTCTGACTTAAGGGCAACCCCAAAAATGGAAGCCCTCCAAAATGTCCTGTGCTTTCTCAGAATTAAATCCCACAGGATTCAGTGAGGCTTATTCTGTAGTGTATTGCATACATATATCAATATTAGCTCCACAACCATAAACCCCAGGTTAGAATGGGCTTTTAGGCCAGGGGCCATGTTAGGAAGAACTGAATTCAGTAAGAATCCTGGGCTAGCCTATGTGAGAGAAGAATGGATGCTGGAATTCTTGTGGAGAAGAGGTCAGGTGGTTTCCCCTTAAGGAGATCAGGAAAAATAATCCTTCAAGGAGGATGACCCACTGTCCAGAGACACCTGGAAATTATCTCTTCTATGACATCTGGCAAATGCAGGCAAGAAACTCAACTCATATTCAGAGAAACAATATTAATGCTATCCAGAAGCTACCAAGTCCCATTCCAACAATTAGCATGAGCTTGGGAAGCTCATCTTTCCCATAAGCCACATGTTCAGAGAGAAATGGTATAAATATCAGGGCATTAGAAAGGCCTCTCTCTCTTCTTGCTCCCCACTGCAAGAGTTTTGGACAAACAAGCTCTTCTGTTGCAGGACAGGTAATGCCTCCCCCCTCCACTTCTGTTAATAGTTCTTTCTATGTTGGGTAGGAAGCTCTTTTTCTCTTTAGAAATATAGGTTAAGATTGGGATGTAATGGGAATATTTGCTATCTGGATCACATGGAGCTAAAGCTTTTGTCTGCTCTATATTTTTCTGATGAATAAACTGTCCTTTTCATTTCTAAGTGCTGTGTATGTTTGTATGGATGCAAAACTAGGGCTTGTTCTCTCTGGTTACACGTGTTAAATACTCCAGAAAAAGATCCCTTTTTTGAGGCAATCTGGAGGGCAAACACCTCCTTTTGAGGTGTATTGCCCCCCAAGATTACATGGCAAAGCACTTGTAAGTGTGCTTGGAGTCATTGTATAAGGGAACAATCCAAGGGTTGCTTCATCTAGATGAAACAGAAAGTGTGGGAGGGCAAAGACTGCCACACATTACAATGTGACTTGGGTGCACATAAGCATCTGAATTCAGCACCCTACGAATTCAGCATATTGTGCCCTGGACTGCACCCCAGCTTAGGACAATAAAAGGTTTTCTTATGTCACTTACTTGTTTGGGTCATGGTATTGCAATTAATTATTTTAGCTGTTTTAAACTATTTTATATTTGTGTGTGTTTTCTCATGCTTTTAATTTTTGTAAACATTCCAGAGAATATTGGCTATTTGGGCAATATAGAAATGTCATGAATGAAATAATTTTATCAAACCCAAGCCAGAATACTTTAATTCAGTATCATTTGGAACCACTCAACTAGCCCTTCCAGAAAACCAGTGAGTATAACATAAGCCACAAAGTCCCAATGGAATGTTTAAGAATGAAAAAAAGAAAAACTGGGAAACTTCATAAATATTGGTGGACAGGGGAAGGGGGGCAGGGGAACAGCATCAGGGGAACATCAGAAAGCCAAGTTAGGGCCCTAAGTTTGAGGTTCCTTACACCTCAGCAAAATATTATTATGGATTCAAATTATATCCCCCCAGTGAAATATTTTTATTAGTATAAACACCAGTACAGAACTTTAAAAAGACTTCCTTTTAATTCTAGGAATTTTTACTGAGGTTACTTCTATGAAGGATTTAAAAATGAACAGAAAACTACTGAGATATTGTGTTTATTTGCTGGTAGAGAGATGCATTGGAAGAGTATGTTAAAATGAAAGCATAAATAGTTGTTCAAAGGTAATTATCTTTGTAAAACAATCCTATACATTAAAATTTGAATTCATACATGATTAAATAGATTTCATAAACAAAATCACCCAAGGTATGTTCTTGTCAGCTACATGTTGTGGTCCGGGACAAATGATACAGGGTTTCAAAACTCTGCCCTGTGAGGACAGACTGAGAGGGGGACATGATATCCCTCTATAGAAATACCTCAAAGGCTTTCACAAAGAGGGAGGGCATGATCTCACTGATACCAGACCACAGGACACAGAATAATCAAGTCAAGTTGTGACAACCCAGAGTCAGGCTAGATATCAGGAAAAGTTTCCTCATTGTCAGAGCAATCGGACACTGGAACCATTTGCCTAGAGAGGTTGTGTGTTCTCCCATGATGGGCAGCCATCTGAGTGGGATGGTGTAACTTGGCATCCTGCAACAGCAGGAGGTGGGCTTGATGGCCTTCATGGCCCCTTCCTACTCTACTATTCTATTATTCTGTGAACTAGTCTTCCCCTCAGCCTGATTTCAGTGGGACTTACTCCCAGGTAAATGTCTATAGTACTGTAACTTTAAACTGTAATCCTGTACCTGTTTCCCTGGGACCAAGTGCTACTGAACTCAGTGGGGCTTGCTTCTGAGCAGACATATAAATTGCTAAAATTTGCTAAATCAGTTTTTTCCATTGGTTTTCTAATTTTCCATGTAGACCTACATGGTTTAACTGACAGCGCTATTGCAAGATGAAAAGAAACTAAACTTTAATGTGACAGCTCCTATTCCAAACCTTCCTGTTACACCTCTCTCTCTCTCTCTCTCTCTCTCTCTCTCTCTCTCTGCATTCATTCACACAGCCCACACCAAGTATGCCATTTTTGGCATGTAGGCCAAGATCTGTACCTCAGAATGGCAGATGGAAGAACTGAACTGTTCCTTTCCAAGTAGATCACTGATGAAGGTGAATAATCAACATAGCATTATATCACAATTGCTCAGAGATGGAGTGCAAAAACAAGTAAATCTGATTTGTTTTGCTACTTTCAAGTCCTATCTGCATTTCAAATGCTCTGCACCTAGTAAGCCTCATTCATTGGAATGGTACAGCCACTTAACTGGTCAAAGTGACATTGATCAACAAGGTAATCAGTGGCAATAAAATGAGAAGTTCCCACGTAACCTAAAATTAAACCCAGGGGGAGAGTTCATTGCCCATAAAAGGGAATTTAAGAGGTGTCAGTTACAACTTGCAACACTCTTAAAATTATGTCTGCAACTAAATAGACAAAAGGGATGCTAAGGCCTTACATTGGCAGCTTAGTTTAACTCAATCTTGTCTGAAGTATCTGAATCAAGATGGGTGCAGCTCCATACCTTTTGCAGTAGAATATAATGTTGTGGAATTGACAAGGCCTGTTCTTTTACAATGATCACCACCCATGCTGGGGAATAACTTCTATTTGTATTTAACAGCAAAACTGCAGCCATTTGACAAATTATGCCTGGCACTTCATGCAAAACAGGGTACTGGGCAATGGATTACTTCAAAGACACAAGCAAGCTGTTGTATAACAGACTGTGCAGACAGCAATGCCATTTCAATGCAGAAAGAGGCAGAAATATGCACATAAAACTAATCTTACAGACATGTTTTATCTTGATGGACACACTGCTTGTTCACTTTACCTGAAGAAAGTACCATTGCATGTACCGGAGGATACATCACCCTAAAACCTGCAGGCTGTTCCTAGCAGACAGATTTGAAAATATCATGCTTATCCTTCAGCATGTTTTGCTATTCACATGGCAAAAGCCTGACTATCTCCTTCCCTCCCTCCCTCCCTCTCTTTCTCTGTGTGTGTACACACATACAATCACTCCAAATGTCTATGCCATCCTCGCTGACCGAGATTATATTTTCTATCTTCTGAAGAGCTGCAGACCAAAAGAGAGCAAGGAGCTCCAAGCAAGTCCAGGAAAGCATTTACAGAAGAAAAAAAAAAGTCAAGGGGGATGCAAAGGGATGAGGAATTAATCATACAGTAACCCCACCACCACCTCAGATAATCTGCTCACCATGTACACACCCTGTATGTGCAGGATCAGGCCAGCCTGAGGAAGGAGCTAGAGAGGAATTTCACACAGGAAGGTTGGAGTTGCTGGGTGATGCGCTGGATGCTTGCTTTCTTCTCTCCCAAGAAAATGAGCTCATTGCGAGCATCCAACAGCCGCCCCTCAGCCATTGCAGTGACACTGCAGCTAGCAGCTGAGCGCAGGCACGTCATCAGAGCAGCTCACTTACAGAGCCGAGGCCCTCCCTTTCAGGAGCAGAAGCCAAAGGCGCTTTCCAAGAGAGCACCTGGCAAATCGGCACTGCAATGTCCTGATTGTTGTTGGGTTTGGATTTTTGTTCATTTTATTATTTTTAAACCGGTTCCTCTTGAGCTTCCTAGGCAGGGTGTGGATTCCTGGTTTCACTCTCTGTGTTGCCAAGGTTACAGAGATTTATCCCCACCCCATCCCCGTTGCTAAGTAGCAGTTGCAGGATGGAAACTATACTTACATTTATTATCTCAGTTGTTCCTTTTCTATTTGCTAGTATATATAAGTCTATCCCACAGAAATACTTACACAGACCAGGGCTAAATATTAATAGATAGCCTTCATATTTTTTTTAATGGGAGGGAGGAATGCCAATACTGAGTACTTCTGTACTCTGAAACGCAAAGGGGTCAGATAGAAGGGAAGGTACTTCCATGTCCAAAACCAGAAGAACAAAATATTCCCCTGAGAAGAATATTTGATGTTCTTCTTTGCAAAACAACTGGAAGGCCACAAGTTTTCCATGCTTGAGGTATAGGATAACAACACAGTGTCTCGTAACTGTCTGAAACCATTGCCAATTTTTGATTTTTACAAGATTGTGCTAATATTGTGCTAATATTATTTAGGCATTCTTTAAAGAACTTCACCTGTTCTATATGTTCACACATAAAAGATGTCAGGGAGCTGTCTCTTCATGTCCCATCAGCATGCAATAGGAAACCCAACATTTATATTATCTGCTGGAATTATGCAGCATTATGCAAAGGATGTATTTTTCAACCCACTAAGAAACATCACAATAAAAAATAATGTAGGTTTGCCATCAAATTTGCTAGGTGTGATGTTGCTAGGTACTTTGAACCAAAACTTCTTTAAGCCCAGTCCTGTGGACTTTGGAATGTATTGTTTTTAGCTTATTGCATCAATTAATCACAGAGGTCTCTGATGGGAGGTTATGTACTTTATGAAGCACTATACTGAGAAAATCCACATATATTTTTCCCATAACTGATCAATATTGCTACTATACAAACATCAGTGTGTGTAAGCCTTATAAGCACTGATTCCAGTGGCATTTGTTCAGTTCCATTTGTTCAGTTTGCTGTTGCCGGGCAAAACTCTAAAGGTCCACAGATCAGTGAACAGGTGTTTGGCAAGTATGGCTTCCTCTTTAGACTTAGACACTCAGTGCAGTGCAATCAGTTTATTATGTCTGTGCTGAATAAAAGCAGCTGCTTTTGCAGGGAAAAATCAAAGCTGGTTTGTTATAGCTGGCACTGACTTGGTCTTCAGAGAATATGTATAATAACAGAAAAGCAGTTTACATCAATGTGGCTCAAAGCAGAAGTATACCTTGAAAGATGGACATAGTTTAATATGATAGAGATTAAAGATGATCTATAAAATGGCCCATCACGCTCTCCACTAGGCTATAGCTTTATTGCATGACCTTGAGGAAGACACTACCCCACCCACCTCTATTATGGGATTAGTAATACTAGCCTATTTTATAGGTTTGTTGTAAGGTTTGCTGAAGAGTGAGCCAGATGTGTGCATGTCTGCTAAAGATGCACTTCTCATTCTGTGGCCCTTTTTTAAAGCAAGTAAGTTCTCTCATTGAAGAGTTATCAGAATACTGCCCTCTATCTGAAGGGCTGGCACATCCAGTTCCAGTTTAAATATAATGAACTATATGAACTCTTACCCATCAACAGGGAGCACCTGGGCAAGCAGGCAAGCACAAGGTCACCTGGTCACAGTTTGATGTGCTATACCGGGAGTGGCCAGACTTGCTCAATGGAAGAGCCAATACAATGGTAAGAGCACTGAACCAGGACTCAGGAGACCCAGGTTTAAGTTCCCACCGGGCCATGAATTCAGCAGGTGACTTTGGGCCAGTCACTCACATGCAGGCTAGCCTACCTCACCAGGTTGTTGTGAGGAAAATGACAGGCACTGCCAGGGCTTCCTTGGGTTCCTATACTGACCCAACAAAGCTTTCATCACTAGGCTTGGGTGCCCATTGTGCCTCATCCACCCCGCCACCAACAGCAGCAGATACACAGTGCAGCTGCTGGGAAAGTTTCAGAAAGGAACCACGCAGCTGCTACTGGAGCACCAGTTCAGGCAAGGGCCATGGAGCTGCTGCACTGCATGTGGAAGTGCCAACATGTACCAGCTCAACCAACTGAGCATGCAGGTAGGGTGCCCAGAGCCAGGGCGCAACAGCCAAGCAAGTGTCCCTCACCTCACCTTGGGCAGCTGCCTTCAGAGGGCAGGCAGGCTTCCACATCAGAGTGCCATTGGAGGCATGGGGCACTTTCAGTCAGAGGAGTATGAGTAGCGCGTTGGGGTTTCAGATGCCAGAAGGGGTGACTTCTCTCCCCTGGGTGCAAAGCCCTGAAGCAGGGCCTGTGGCGGGGGGGGGGGGGGGGACTCTGAGCCCTTCAGGAGCTGCAAAATAAATGAAGAGGCACATGCAGTTCATGAGCCTCAGTTTGGCCACACCTGCACTATACCATACTTGTATTTAAACTATAATATTTCCTAAATTTGCACTTATACAGATAAATTAATAGGTGCAGTTATGCAAATCCCCATCCTCACTTTGTTTACTAAATTTCATCTTTTTGGGGTGGCCATCCTACACTGCTGCTTAGGTTATAAAATATCGGTGGAGAACTACTTCCATCCTACTACTACTTCCACACTTCCATGTGTGCAGAGAATGCAACCTGCCCCATCCCCTTGCCTTTTCCCCCACTGTTTGAACAAAGAAACATAGAAACAAAGTGAGTCAGAAAGAGTCTTCCAGGTCATCTAGTCTGACCCCCTGCTCCAGCTGGCTCCACTCCTGTAATCCCCAACATGTGGTTGTCCATTCTTTCCTTGAACACCTTCACTGATGGTGCCTCAACCACCTCCCTTGGAAACCCATTCCATATCCTAGGGTTCCTAACCATCAGGAAGTATTTCCTGACATCCAACCTGAAGCCTGGTTCCTTGAGCTTTACCCCATTGTAACGCTTCCCACCCTCCACTGCAGGGAAGAACAGGTCATGGCCCTCCTTCACACGGCATCTCCTCACATACATATAAGTTGCTAAAAGATCCCCTCAGAGTCTCCTCTTCTTCAGGCTGAAAAGACCAAGTTCCCTCAATCTCTCCTCATATGTCATCCCTCCCATCCCAGCTACCATTCTTGTGACCCTGTGCTGAACTGATTCTGAACTAGCTATGTCTCTCCTATGTGTAGCCCAGAATTGGACATATCACTCCAGTTGTGGACACACAAGAGTCATGTAGAGCGGTATCAACACCTCCCTAGATGTGGAGGCCACACTTCTGACTATACATCCAAGGGTGGTCTTAATTTCATCACACTGCTGGCTCACATTCAGTCTGCTGTCAACAAGTACCCTGGAATCTCTGTCACAAGTGCTGCTCTGCAGCCACTTATACCCCATCCTGCACCTGTGACACCTATTCCTATGTCCCAAGCACAAGACCTGGCACTTATCCACATTGAATGCCATCCTGTTGTCCCCCCACCCACTTCCATAGCCTGTCCAGATCCTTCTAGATGTAGATCACCTGTTCCTCAGTTGTGGCTACCGCCCACATTTTGGTAACATCTGCAAATTTAATCAGCGAACTAGTTATCCCCTCCTCCAACTCATTGATAAAAACGTTGAACAGTATCAGTCCCAGAAGTGA
This sequence comes from Varanus komodoensis, assembly GCF_004798865.1. NCBI lineage: Eukaryota > Metazoa > Chordata > Lepidosauria > Squamata > Varanidae > Varanus > Varanus komodoensis. Next base: position 30,444,579 of record NW_025335317.1, read on the forward strand.
GCCCTGGGAAACTCTGCTTGTCACTGGCTTCCATCCTGATGATTGTCCACTGATAGTCACCCTCTGCTTGCCATAGTCCCATCAACCATGTCCTAATCCATTGGGCAGCACATCTATCTATCGCAAAGCACAACGATTTCTGATTGGCCCTGCAAGGGTCTGAGGAACTAGGAACACCCTTGCAGGCACCAATAGGGAGCAGCTGTGGGGTAATTATGCAGTGTAGCAGGAAGCCCTGGAGAGCTGCATAAATGGCTTCACTGCACAGCTGCTTTTTGACACAGCATAAACTGTCCTAGAGTCTGCCTCCTGCCTGGCCTTGCTTCCATCAGTCTCTCTAGTCTGATCCTGTCTTCTCAGGTACCTGCACCCATCCTCCCTGACCTCATCTTGCTCTAGAACATGACTGTATTTCCAGAACTGGACCCTTGGACTTTGCTCTTGAATTATGTATCTTTGACTCTGTTTTCTTGAATCTATTGTTTCCCTGGCTGTTGACTCTAGGTTATTAAACAACATACCTCTGTCCCTTTAAACCTATTACAGGATTCCATCCTGCATCTGCATCATGGACCCAGTGCCCCAAACATGGTTTCTTGCCACCCATGCCCTGGACCGTACACATGAGAAGGTAAGATACAACAGAAAACAAATTCAACAGGCCTCAGGGAAGGGGCAGGAGCTGAACCGCACCACAGCCAGCAAGAAGGCCATGGTGCTGAGGTGAAGCAGGATCTGGGTCAGACAATATGTAGGCACTACAGCCATCAGGAAGACCTGTGCTTGCTAAGGCCAGTTCTTGAGGGGAAAGCTTGCTGTTATATAGCTCTTCCCCCAGGGCTGGTGCCCATCTCCAGTAGGGCTTGGGACTGATCCTGTGAATACTAAGGAGTGCTTCTGGTTCTAACCATTAGGTGAAGTCTCAGAACAGCCTGAATCCTGACATGCTGGAATCTTCAAAGGAGCTTATAAAGTTAAAAGTAAATGAACTGGACAGACATCTGAGTAGTCTGATGTAACTTGGTGTCTTGCATTAGCAGGGGCTTGGACCCAATTGCCTGCTCTGCTCCTTCCAACTCCACAATTTTATGACTCTATGAAATAAACCAGTTATTACTGATACTTTTTTCTGGAAATAGGTGCTCGTACATAACGGTCCCTGAGATCTACAGCAAGATCAATTCAACTGAACCCCAAAGTTGTTCATTTTTCTTTTAGATTCATGTTCTTATCTATGCAGTCACTGTTAGGTAAGCCAAGAGGTAGCCTTGTCTGAGCAGTTTTAGAGAACTGTATTCAGTAAAACAGGGATTTAGTTCATTTAGATTTGATCTTTTTGCTTCCTGAAGCCCTTGCTTCAGGAATGTAATGCAGATCAAATGGAAATAAATGACCAACACTTGACAGTGCTTAATAAACCAAGGCTCAGTCTAAAGAAGGCAAAGGTATTGTAGGCCATGATTTAGCAGACCATAAAAGGAATGTACAAGTGATTCTAGATGAGGTTTAAAAAAAAAAAAAAAAAGAGGTTCACATCTTGGGTGACTTCAAGATTCAGCTGTGTCTACGGAGGTTCCAAAAGAGAAAGATCTCCCACCATGCCATCTACTTCAGTTGGTATGCTAGTTGTGCCCCCTCTGGACAGAAGTGATCATGCCACATTGTCCCATCTGATTTATCTGCACTGCTTCCTACATAGGGTTGCCCTTAAACTGTTCAGAAGCTTCAGTAGGTTCAACACACCTGCTACATTGTTAACTGGAGCTCAACACTGATTACACTAATACAGCGACACTGACTTACAGTTTGTACAATTCAACAGGGCTTGTTTTGAACCTTTGGAAGATGCTCCCTACTGACTTTAGAAAAATAGCTTTGTCTTCAGATACCTCTTAAGACTCACTTCTTCATACAGGCTTTCCCTGAAGTGTGACCCAGTGTAGTTGTAGTATAATTGTTGACCAGTGATTATTTTATCCTAAAATGTTATTGTTTTACTTTTATGGTTATACTATTACTATTAAGTTAGCCACCTTGATAATTCACTGAAAAACAGTGTATAAATCTGTGAAATAATAAAATCCTAAACCATCCTGGTCCAGGGTATCAAAAGACCATTTATCTGAGCCAGTCAATAAAGGTAATCATTTGAGGCCTTTCTCTGTTGCCCCTCATGATTGTAGAAGATAAGTGAGTGACTACTGGAGGGCACTAAGTCTGGAACTCCCTTTTCAGGGAACTTTACTTTTACATCAGTATTGTCACTTTGCTATCATCTACTCCATCCTTTTTATATGAGGATTAGTGGTTCTGCTGGCTTTATTCTTCTACTGCTGTTTTATCTTTATTTTTTGTATTTTTCATTTCAGGTTCTTTGAATTTGTCTTGGGGTCTTTCAGATTAGCAGAAATAGAGGAGAGAAGACTTCTACAGCATAGACCATGAACCCGTTTTTTATTATTTTGCAAAACGTGTTAGGTATTGAGGCTGTGCATATGAAAAGGCTAAACATGACTACTTCCTTTTGAGATCAAAATGATTTCCAGAAACATGTAGCATACACTGTCACTGAATCAAACCTTACTACATACAGAATGTCATATTAGATCTTCTTTATGCATGCAGGCATGGGGATATGTGCAAATGAACCCACATACTATGGGTTCCACCAGGAGTGTAGTCACAATTGGGCTATTCAGGATTTCCCAGATGACCATGCCCCCTTCCTCTGGCTCTATCCCATTTCCCTTTCCTGCCAATTGTTTGGTGGTTTTCAGGCTTTTGTAAATTTCTTTCCCATTCTAGAAAGTTGAAAATCCTTAGTTACTAACAGCAAGAGCTTTAAGCTAAAATATGCTGGTTTGTGTGTTTACCAATCACAACTAAAAGGCTCCCTGAACATTTCTGCAAAATTGAATTAGGCGCTCAAGCTGAAAGCCATTCTGCACTTCTGAGTTGCAGATAAGTGGTACAGCTTTTGCCCATCAAACCAGTGCTGCATTGGGAGACTGTGTTCTGAATGGGAGGAGTGTGGAAGTTTGGGTAAACTCTGGACTCTACCTTGAATTTGGTTGCCCGAGTTTTGGTGGTACCTAGGGGTGCATTCGTGCAGCTGTGGCTAGTGCACCAGCTGTACCCATTCCTAGAAATGTCTAACCTGGCCATGGTTTCACATGCCTTTGCTAGCTCACATTTGTGCTACTGTAATGCAGGCTATTTGGAGTTTTCAAAAATCAATGCAGTCTTCAAAAACTGTAAAGAAATTTCAGCTGATCCAGAATGTTGCAGGTAAATTGACCAGTACAGGTTACAGGGAGCTCAGTCTGTTTCCAGGCAGAATTGAAAGTGGTGCTCTTGATTTATAAAGCCTTCTAAGCATGCCCAGTTCTTAAGATCTTCTGAAGAGGCTCTCCTTTTGAGAAGACTACCCTCAAACATGCACTTGGTGGCAACCCTAGAGAAGGTCTATTTGATGGCTGCTCCCAGGCTACATACACCCCTTACAAAGATGTAAATGAATAGTCAGAAGTATGGCCTCCGCGGAGGGATCACCTAGGCACAGCCCAATTGAAATGAACTACAGGAGCAAAGAGAAGCAGCCGGGAAGGGGCTCTGTGGGTGGGACCAATGGGTAGGTGCTGACACCATGGCAACCTCGTGCATGGGCCAAGGTAAGAAGTGAGTGGGACTCCCAGTACTACCTTGGTGATGAACAGGGGGGAGGAAACCTCCTGGGAGGAGGTAGAACCCTCTGTAAGGCCTGAAAGAGTGTGATTGAGACGTATGAAGGAGTACAAAGTGAGTATGGAGTCCGGATCCATGGTTCCTATCCTCCGCGAGGAGGATGGCTGGAGAAACAGGTGCCGTTTTTTACTGAATGGAGGCCTCGGGAAGGAATAGGGTCATAAGCAAGTGTGGAGTCCAGATTCATGCCTGGAGAAGGACGAAGCAGGTGCTGCTATTGGCTGTTTGAAGGCCTTGGAGGCCTCGGGAGAGAATAGATATAGAGTTTCTCAGATGAAACCAAGGAAGAAAGAAGAAGGAAAAGGAAGGGGGGAACTCTGTCAAAAATCCCCCCCACAATAGTCTGTTAGTGCGGATGTTGTCCCATTGGGATGACCTGCCATATACTCCTGGAGAACTAGGGAGAAAATGATAAAATACTGCTGTTTCATTTGGACCCAGGAAAGTATAAGGCCCCCCGGGTGGCTGTGTTAGACTTTAGCAACTTATGTAAATGATAAAACCCCCTTCCCCAAGGAAGAATCAGAATATGCTGACTGTTGGGTCAAAGCAGTTCCAGCAGGCTTGTACCCCCTCAAATCCAAAGAAAAGAGAGTAGAAACTAGATCCAAGCGATGGGACCCCCTTGAGAACTTGCCACCTCCCTATATACTCCCTGAAAACCCTCAAGAGAACCAGGAAGACAAGTTTGATCAGGGAATAGTGGCCCTACCAGAAGAAAAGGAGGTACCAACCACCCCACCTCTGGAAGGATGAGGGGTGGAAGGGATTGTCAGGAGTAGATATCCCAGATTAGAAAAAGAAGTGAAACAATGCAAAAAGGATACTGACTGCCTGACTCTGGAGGACAGTGTTTGGATAAAAAGGGAGTCAAATGAGAACATGTATCCCTTAAGGGAAGTCCCCATGGGAGGGGGACAAGTGGGATATGTCAATGCACCCCTAACCAGCGGGAATGTGAGAAATTTTAAGAAATGAAATCCGTAATGGATGATCCTGTTGGATTGGCAGAACAGTTAGACCAATTCCTAGGACCTAATGTCTACATCTGGGAAGAACTAATGTTTATAATGAGCACCCTGTTCACTGGGGAGGAGAGAGGAATGATTAGGCAGGCAGTCATGAATGTGTGGGAACGTCATAATGCCCCCGCTGCAGACGTTGAAACAGCGGAGGAGAATTTCCCTAATGCAAACCCCTGGTGGAACCACAATGATGCCACAGATAGAAGTAAAATGAGAGATCTGAGGAATTTAGTTATATGGGGGATACAGGAGGCCACTCCCAAGTCACAAAATTTGACCAAGGCTTTAGAGATCCAACAAGAAAAGGATGACACCCCCTTGGTGTTTCTGTAGTGATTGCGAAACCAGATGCACAAGTATTCCAGTATAAAACCGGATGATCCTGTGGCAGTGGGACTATTGAAAGTCCATTTTGTTACCAAGTCTTGGCCAGATATTCAGAAGAAAGTTCAGAAAATTGATGGGTGGAATGAAAAGACCTTAGAAGAATTTTTGAAAGAAGCACAGAAGGTGTATGTAAGAAGGAATGAGGAAAGTCAGAAAAGACAGGCAAAGGTTATGGTGTCTATGGTTGATGAGGCTGTGAAAGAAATGTGGAGGTATCCTCAGTATCCAAAAGAAGCAGGGAGGCAAGAGGTCCCACACAGGGAAGAAGTTTACTGAGGGAAGGAAGGAGGAGGGAATAGACAGGACAGTCAACAGAAGGAGAGAATAAGATTGGACAAAAGGAGGCCTGAGCATCTCCGAACGGCCAGCTGCTTTAACTGTGGAAGGACTGGACATTTTAAAAAGGAATGCCTGGACCTAAGGAAAGAACAGGAAGTTATACCCCTCATGACTTTTGATGAGGATTAGGAAACTCAGGGGTTCTTTATGTAAGGTCCCACAGGGAGTCCTTGATAAACATAAAGGTGGAACCTCACAAGGAGGAAGTGGTTTTGCTGATGGACATGGGGGCACCTCAGACATCACTAAACTAGATTCCCCAGGGTGTGAAGTTATCTCTGAGGCTGGAGGTATCCGGAGTAAAGGGAGAGGGATTTTCGGTACCCCTTTTTCAGCATACCACTCTCAAATTAGGAAATGAATGTATCCAACAGGAAATGCTCTATATTCCGGAAGCCAGATGTAACCTCCTGGGGAGAGATTCTATAATTGAATCTCTATATTGGAATTGTTGTTTTAATTGTCCATTTAAATATTGTAAGCCGTCCTGAGATCTTGTCTAATAGGACGGCATACAAAAGCTTTTAATAAATAAATAAATATAACAGACTTGGGGCTACAATTAAAACCCCAATCAGGACACATTCATATAACCATGGCCTTGTTGATGGAGGAAAATGAGAAGCAAATTGGTCCTCTAGTCTGGGCCAGACCAAAGAATCAGGGAAAATTGAACATCCCACCAATAGTAATTCAAATGAGAACACCAAGCAAAATGATAAATCAAAAACAATACCCCATATTGATGGAAGGGCTCAAGGCCTGAAATCAGTAGTTGAAGGCCTCATTGAGGATGGGTTACTGGAGCCCTGCATGTCCTCTTATAATACACTTATTTTACCTGTTAGCCGGATGGCACATACTGACTGGTACAGGACTTACGAAGGATCAATGAAATCATGATTGTCAGACACCCAGTGGTTCCAAACCCATACACCCTCTTAAGTAAGATCCCCCATTCACATAAATGGTTAACTGTGTCTGATCTGAAATATGCATTCTGGGGATGCCCCCTAGAGGAACACAGTAGAGATTTATTTTGCTTTTGAGTAGGAGGATTCTCAAACAGGGCGGACACAGCAGATCCATTGGACCATCCTACCACAGGGATTCACGAAATCTTCCAACTTATTTGGACAAGCCTTGGAGCAGGTGTTCCTTGCTCCTGAAGGGACAATGCTCTTCCAGTATGTAGATGATCTCCTGGTATCAGGAGACAAAAAGAGTTATGGTGGAAGCCTCTCAATTTCTTGGGAAAGGAAGGCCTCAGAGTGTCAAAAAGCAAGCTCCAATATGTTGAAAAGGAGGTGAAGTATGTAGGACATTTAATAAGTGAAGGAAAGAGAAGGATAAATCCAGAGAGAATAAAGTGGATAGTGGAGTTGCCACTGCCCAAGAGCAAGCGGGAGCTCTGGAAGTTTTCTAACAAAGCTATAACCATGAAAATGTTTGGAAATGATCTGGTCTTACTGAATATTTCTTAGAGAGCTTTTCTATATGAGCTATACGTTAATAGCTCTGATTTCAGTTTTGCCACAGAGTTGAGATCTAAGTGCTACAGTTTTCGCTTTCCCACTTTCCTGCTATATAAGTGTTAGGTGCAGTTATGCTAAGCAGAACTGTTCAAATATACAAAAAGCAGCAGTACCATTTTCCCTGTTCTAAAATAATGCCCATTTCCCCCTTTCTAAACAAAATAAAGCAAAGCTGGGAAATTGCTCTGAGAAAACAGAAATGAAGCTGGAGGATCACTACATCTTCTAAAGGGGTCATAAATAACCAAATGTAACAGAACAAAAGCACACAATAAATGTCTTGTGTAGAAAAGCTCAGAGAACCAGAAGCATTCTCATGCAGGCAAAGGTTTGTGAGATGAAGTTTTTCAAGAGGATAAGGGCATCCTAGGATGTGCTAACCATGGAACTTCATTTTTAATAGCTGAAATGCCAGTCAGCTTAATACAGCTGCTAGGTCAAGGGAACAAAAATAACCCCAAAATGTCTTCAGGCAGCCCCTGAATAGGGAGGAAGGAGGGAGTGGGTACATTTGAGAGAGAAGGAAAAGTGAGCTACTTGCTTTTGGCTGTGGTCCCATCCACTGCTGCTTTCAGGATTTCCTTCTAGCACCACATAGCTCTCAACTTAATATTCTTGAGGGAAATCCACCACTAACAAATAAAATAGTACCTCACTCCTATTCTGTTCCATTCTACTAAATCCTGCTGTCCCTGCCACCCAACACCTGCATGCACACATGCACACAAATACTTTTCCAGATATGTGTCAATGCTCAGGAGCACAAAACTAAAAAAAAGTATTTCACCCAGTACATGTTTTGCCCCAGCTTCCAGTAAACACCTTGAGAGTCACCTACCTAAGAGCCCTTTTATTGAAGTGACTCCTTGTGGCTCAGAGTTCTGCCAGAGACAATCACAGGCTGCAAATTCAGGCTGCCCAGGAGTCACTTGTACCTCTAAGCATACAGTCCATGAGTCAATCCTCCCTGAATACAATGCTCACCAACAGTCTCACCCCACACTTGTGGTTCTAGATGTGACTGGAAGCTCTCCCAACTGATGCTCTACTGTTTCCTGCAAAGGCTCTAAGAAACTCCCAGGGTTTGTAACCAGGTAAGTGGGTCCTATCTGATTCTTGGTTCTAGCAGGGAAACAGGCTTTCAAGCTGTGGCCAAGCCTGAATGGGCAGTTTTGCATTGACCTTTTTGTTGACAGTGGGCCCAAGGAGACACCTGTGTAATACCTTCTCCTGCAAAGCCCTTCCCAGGATTAGTGGCATCAGCCTCCAATGTCTCCCATCTCTGCTGCTTACCAGATGGAAGAAGGCAGAGCCAAGCAATTTTCTAGTATCCTGTTACTTATAGCTGGGCTGGACAGTATCTCCACCTCCTTTGAAATTGACTCCATCTCTAGGGTGGAAGCCCTACTTGGACTCGGGGAAGGCCCCACACTACATACTTAAAGGTTGGAATTTGCTGCATAAGGTAGTGATGGGATAGTTCAAAACTAGATTTATGGGAGATAAGATTTTCAGTGGTTACCATCTGAGATTATTCTATATTTGGACATTCGGGGGATGACTGGATTTGAACAACACAACAAAACATCAGCAGCAGAGGCTAGGCAAAATGGAGACAGCCCTGCACTAGCTTAAGGTCTTTTGTTTTCTAAGAGACAGTTGAAGGGAAGTGCCAGATTAGCTGATTGCTGTTTAACTGAAGGGGAGTGGCCTGATCAGCTAGCAGCAGTTGTGTGGGTGCAGTGATTCATTTTGGTTCCTGACACCAAGCAGAGCAGAGCCCATCAGGGAAAGCTGCCCCAGCTAGTCTAGGGCCTCTGGGATACAAGCAGCCAAGTGACCAGAGAGTGCAAACAGGAATTTGGCTGAGGGGCAGGGTGGGGCAGAATGGAGAAAAGGTCCCTAACATTTGCCCCCTTTTGTTTCTCTTCTTTATTTCACCTTAATTCCCCCACCCCCACCCCAGCACACACACCTACCTGCATGCAGTGCCACAAACAATGGACCAAGGAGACACCACTGTGGTGGCCTGCAACAGCTGCACACTGGTAGCCCTGTTACAGGAAAAGGTGAGAGCGCTAGAGACAGCAAATGTCCACCCACCAGACAATAAAAAATGAAGAGTTTCTGGACAGAGCAGAGGAGCTGCAACAGCTAAGAGTAGTGCAGAAGAGAGAAGAGCATCAGCAAGCTGAGTCAGCAGAAGAGAACCCTGAGGGAAGGGAAAATGAGGAAACTTGCTGGAACAAGGTGACAGTTAGAGACAGAAGACCTAGAAAACACTTTGTACCATTGGAAGCAGTGGAACTCTCAAACCGCTTCAAGTTAGTTGAGGAAGAGACATGTGAGAAACCCACTGTGAGAGAACTACAGAACACACTGTGCAACTGAAAAGGAGACAAGAGGCCAATCAAGCAAAGAAAAGGATAGCAAAGTTTGCAACAAAAGGAGAAGAGTGCTAGTTGTGGAAGATTCCCTCTTGCATGGAAAAATATGTACGTCATGATGACCCAGAGAATCACCAAGTATGCTGTCTCCCTGGCACCAAGATTTAGGATATAGCCAATAAGTTCACACATCTCATACAACCCACGGACACATATGAGTTCTCTTCCACATGGGAACTAACAAGACTGCCATGAGAAGCTTCGCTGAAATAACATCAGACTCAAAAGCTCTAGGGAGGAAAATCAAAAACAATGGGGCCCAGATAGCCTTTCCTCAATCCTACCAGTATGTGGAAGAGGAAAGAAAAATCCTTCAAGTGACTGACTCGCTATGATAGTGGTGCTGTAAAGAGAAATGTGGATTCTGTGGCACAAGCCACCGTATTTTTCGCTCTATAAGACACACTTTTTTCCCCCTCAAAAGTAAGGGGAAATGTCTGTGCGCCTTATAGAGCGAATATGTGTGTGCAGTAAGTCTGTCAGATGTGCAGCATGGTGTGCCCAACGCCCGGGACATGTAATACCACCGCCAGGACGCTGCCGGCCTCCCTGCACCACCTGGCACCACCTGGCCGGCACGCGCTCGGCGCGCCCTGCTCTGCCCCCCCCCTCCGGCGCAGGTGAGAGTTGTGCCGCTCAGGGGGAGGGGTGTGGAGGAGGAGGAGCTGTGGGCTTTAACCCGCCGGCCGCCACGGACAGACAGACTGGGACGGACTGCCCACCCCCACCGCCCGGGAAGACCTGCCACTGCCCGGAAGACCACCGCCGGGATGCTGCTGGCCCGCCTGCACCACATGGCACCACCTGGCCAGCACGCATTCGGCGCACGCTGCTCCACCCCCCCCCCATGCAAGTGAGAGCTGTGCCGCTCAGGGGGAGGGGTGCAGAGAAGGAGGAGCCACGGGCTTTAACCCACCGGCCGCCACGGAGAGACGGACTGCCCACCCCCACCGCCCACAGGTTGGTGTGTGTTTTCAAATGGCAACCCGTCTTTTAATGAAGCCCATGGGGAAGTGATGGGGAATGTGCCTGTGATTATCAGGAAGCTTTCCGTGGATCAGAATGGTGCCTGCTTTATTAAGTTAATAGAAGGACCATTATCTGTTAGTTGATCAGATACATTTTTTTAGGATCAGTGGATTTTTGAACAGCATTACCTTCGTGTATGAAGTTTATTCTTCAAAGGCTACTTAGTCCGCTGTGTGTTTGATTTACTGTACAATATCTCATTTTTTGTCAGAAGTTTTTCTTCTATTATTTAATAGTAGGGCAGCGTGGACATTACTGGCTTTTTCAGATTTGTTATTGAATTGTCTGCAGCAGCTCTTGTATAACTGGTGTAGATTGTGGATTCCTTCAATAATTCCACTACTGACTGCGAATTTTTTGAGATTCAGCAGCGCAGATAGTAACGGCATATTATTCTAGATAAAATGTGTCTGCTGAGTACGGTAATAAATGTCATGTGGAATGTTCTGTGTGTCATCATCTGGCCAATAGATTGTCACTGGGAAATGTCATACCATATATTACTATACAGCTGTAATGTATAGTCCTTGTGAATACGGTATACTGTATCATTTGACCATTTTGCACAGAGGTTTTCTGGTACATTACTAACAGTTCCTTCATCACTGTATCTTCTTGCAGAAAACCTCCCCCATTCTACATACAAGAATGATAAAGCAGAAAAGACTAGCATATAAGATTTCTTTTAAACTAGAGGTAGTAAACTATGCTAAGGAGCATGGAAACAGAGCAGCAGAGAGACATTTTGGGCCACCTCCAACTGAAAAAATGATAAGAGAGTGGAGGAAACAGGAGGATCAGCTGCAAAAAGCTAATAAAAGTAAGCACACTTTTCGTGGGAATTCTGCAAAGTGGCCACAGTTAGAGGTGGCCATGAAAGAATGGATCACACATCACCGGAATAATGGCTTTTCAGTCTCTACAAAAATGATAATACATGAAGCCAAACGCATTGCTGTAGAGAAAGGCATTCACAATTTTACTGGATCAGCATCGTGGTGCTACAGATTTATGAGGCAATGTGGCCTTGCTATGCACACCAAAACTAGAATTGCGCAAAAAATGCCAAAAGAATATGAATCTAAGATTCTGTCCTTTCAGAAATTTGTAATTGATGCTAGGAAGAAAAATGGGGTTGAAATTGGCCAGATTGGGAATATGGATGAAGTCCCACTAAACTTTGATGTGCCATCTAACAGGACTGTTGATTTGAAAGGTGCCAAAACTATCACCGTGAAAACCTCTGGACATGAGAAAACCCATTACACGGTTGTGTTGTCTTGCTGTGCAGATGGCACCAAATTGCCACCCATGTTAATTTTCAAAAGGAAAACATTTCCAAAAGAAGTGATTCCAAGAGGAGTTGTTGTACATGTTCATGAGAAAGGATGGATGGACAAAAATGGAATGAGAGTATGGGTTGAAAAAGTGTGGTCCAAACGTCCTGGAGGGCTTCTGAAAAAACCTGCCTTATTAGTGCTTGACCAGTTTAGAGCGCATATTAGTGAAACTACAAAAAAGTGCTTTGAAGAAGTGAAGACTCATCTAGCTGTAATTCCTGGAGGTCTTACCAGCCAGTTGCAACCTCTCGACATTTCCATCAACAAACCATTTAAGGTCTTTATGTGAGAAGAGTGGAACAAATGGATGGCTGCTGGTAATCATGATCTGACACCTACTGGACGAATGAAGAGGCCCACTATCACTCAAGTTTGCCAATGGGTGAAAACATCATGGCACTCAGTGAAGGAGGAAATTGTTGTACAGTCATTCAAAAAATGTGGAATTAGCAATGCTTTGGATGGAACCGAAGATGGTATCTTATATGAAGATAGTGAAGAAAGTGATGTCAGTGATTGTGAGCAACAGAGCGTCATAAATTCTGACTCTAGTGATGATGAGTTCTATGGGTTCAACGAAAACTAGAAGAGTACTCGAACTTTAAAGTCTCTCTTTTGTTAATGACAGTGATGATGGTTCTTAATGCCACTGCTGACAGCTGTTCACTTTACAAGGTTGAAATACGGTATTACTGTATTCTGTTATAGTTTATTAAATAGTTTAGTAAACCATTTGATTCAATATATTTTTTTCTTGTTTTCCTCCTCTAAAAACTAGGTGCGTCTTATGGTCAGGTGCATCTTATAGAGTGAAAAATATGGTAATCTTCCTGGAAGACAGACTATTGGCTGCACCTCACAATGAATGGGAAGCAGATGTCTGGCCACTACATGGGAAACTTCATCAGGAGGGCTTTAAACTGAAACCTATAGGAGAGGGAGATGTGCAGCATGGCAAAAGTAGGAAAAAATCCATGCCCCAGAGAGAATGAACTTAGATGTCTCTATACCAATGCCCGGAGTATGGGAAACAAACAGCACAAACTTGAGCTCATAGTACATGAGGGCAATTAGGATCCTATAGGAATAACTGAAACTTGGTGGGATGATTCACATGACTGGAACTCTACAATTGACAGATATAACCTGTTCAAGAAAAATAGAAAGGACAAAAAGGGAGGTGGAGTTGCACTATACGTAAGAGACACACATATCTGCAGAGAAATACAGGAAGGGGAACTTAGTAGCTCCACTGAAAGCATCTGGCTAAATTTAAAGGGAGCAAAAAAATAAGAAAACAGTTATTGGCATCTATTACCAACCACCCCGTCAAAAAGAGAACAAGGATATTTTCGAAAGGCAACTTGCCAGCATTTCCAAGAACAATGTAGTCATCATGGGGGACATCAATTTCTCTGATATATGCTGGGAGACAAATTCTATCAAGCATGGCCTGTCCAAGAGATTCCTCACATGTGATGCTGACAAATTTCTCCAGCAGAAAGTAGAAGACTTAGAGGAAAAAGAAGATTCTCAAAGCACAACTACAAACAATTCCATCAAGAAAAAAGTGTAAAAGGGAACGGAGGAAGACCACGTGGCTCCACAAAAAGTTAAGTGACAGCCTAAAAGGAAAAAAACATGTTCAGGAAGTGGAAGCAGGGTCAGGCTATGAAGGAAGAATTTAAACAAATGGGAAGGAATTGTAGGTATAGCATCAGAAAGGCTAAAGCAGAAAACGAACTGGGAATAGGAAGGGATGCTAAGCACAACAAGAAAGTCTTCAGGTACATCCAGCACAAAATACATGAGAAAGAGAAGGCTGTCCAGCTACTTAAAGTAAATGGCAGAGTGATAACAGATGACAAGGAAAAGGCAGAGGGGCTCAATTCCTGTTTTGCCTCAGTGTCCTCCCACAAGGAAATCTGCAATCAAGATGAAGTACAAGCTGGAAGTGAGAGATGGCAGCCCAAGTCTGACAGACAAATGGCCAAGGAATATTTAGGTGAAATAAACACATTCAGATCTCCAGGGCCTGATGAACTCCATCCAAGTGTCATGAAAGAGCTAGTGGAGGAACTCTCAGAACCACTGGCTATTATCTTTGATAAATCTTGGAAAAGGGGTAAGTGCAAGACAACTGGAGAAGGGATAATGTTGCTTCTGTCTTCAAAAAGGGGAAAAAAGATGAACCTGGGAACTATAGACCACTTAGTCTGCCATCAATCCCTGGAAAAGTTCTGGAGCAAATTATTAAAAAATCCAACTGCAAGCATCTTGAAGAAAATGCAGTGATTAACAGAAGCCAGCATGGATTTATCAGAAATAAATCCTGTTACACTAATCTCCTTTTTTGACTGGGTAACCTCCTAAATGGACAAAGGGAACACTGTGGATGGAGATAACTAGTGGGTGCCACAGGGTCTGTCACAAAGAGGAAGGTCAAGATCTCTTCTTGCTAATGCCAGAATGTAGGACACGGAATAATCAATTCAAGTTGCGGCAACCCAGATTCAGGCTGGACGTCAGGAAAAGCTTCCTCATTGTCAGAGCAATACAACAGTGGAACCAGCTGCCTAGAGAGGTGGTGGGCTCTCCCACACTAGAGACATTCATTCTTTTTCTTTTCTAAGAAACTCAAAGCAGCTTATATCAGTCTCCTTTTCCTGCTCTCAATCTTATCCCCACAACACTTTTGTTAGGTAGGTTGGACTGAGAGTATGTGACTGGTCCAAAGTCACCCAGTTGGCTCCATGGCTGAGTGGGGACTAGAACCCAGATCGCCTGAGTCCCAGACCCATGCTCTTAACCACTACACAACATTTGGCAGCATATGCTGATGTTTTAGTCATGTCCTGGGTTTTTATTATTACTGATTGTTTGAAACTGCTTAGATAAATCATGTGTCTTTGTGTCTGTTTTCCATTTATAGTTTTTATACTATATATGATCTATTTCAAAGGGTTTTAATCTATGCAAACCACCCAGAGGTTCATAAAAGTAAATAAATTGAAAGAAATGCACTCTGATATGTGCTACATACCCCAAGTGCACTGCACATGTCTTGATTTATAGAAAGGGGGGAAGAAAGGAAAAGTGCCACAATGAAGGAGGAAGAAGAACTGAAAGGGGAGAGAGATCCAAATGGGAATGAGTGCAGGCACCTCATACTTGAAAGTCCACAATCTGCAGCTGGATCCAACTGGGCAACATATGTATTGAATAAGCACTGAAAGTGTACACACTAATCTCACCCATCTAAGTAAATTGCTCAGGCTAAGAAAATCAATTGATTGCCTGTATTTCCAGTCCACAGGCATGTGCATACTTCAATTTCAGCAGTACTTCAAAAATAATGAGAAACTAAACGCTTTGTTGTCTGGAAGTAAAGGGAAGTAAAGGGAAATCTGTGTGATGCTGCCAGAAATGAAGGTGGGCAGAGGAATATTGTTTTGATCGCAAATCCATCATTCACCTTACAGACCCAGAGTAAAATGTATAGACAGCAATAAGGCAACATGAAAGCCACTATAAATACAATTTAAACAGATGGAGGACACAATTCACCACAGGTGAAAACAACATGATAGCATCTTTCATGGGATCTCAGGGCACAGGTTGACTGCAGGCTAAACATGAGTCAGCAGTGTGATGTAGCAGCCAAGAGGGTGAACACCACCCTTGGTTGCATAGCCAGAAGCATGGCTTCTAGATCAAGAGAGGTATTACTGCCACTCTATATGACTCTGGTGCGCCCGCAGCTGCAGTACTGTGTTCAGTTCTGGGCCCCATTACAGGAAGGATATAGCCAAGTTAGAGTCAGTTCAGCATAGGGCCACAGGGATGGTGGCCAGATTGCAGGGAAAGCCATATAAGGTGAGACTGAGGTAACTGGGTCTTTTCAGCCTGGAGAAGTAGAGACTTTGGAGAGATCTGTTGGTGACATATAAGTATGTGAGGGGGTGTCACAGGGAGGTAGGTAGAGACCTGTTTTTCTCTGCAGAGGAGTACAGACTGTGTTTCAATGGATCAAAGCTCAGGGAACCATGGTTCAGTTTGGATTCCAGGAAGTAGTCCTTGACAGTTAGGACCCCAAGGCTATGGAATGGGCTTCCACAGGAGGTGGTTGAAGCCCCAATGGTCAGGATGTTCAAGGATAGGCTGGACATACACATGGTAGGCATGTCATGAGTGGAGCCAGGGGTCGGGCTAGATGGCCCAGGAGGCCCCTTCTGACTCACTCTGCTTCTATGTCTATGTTCTATGCAGCTCAAAAGGCCAAAGTAAAGGCTTGTCTTGACTTATCAATGGACTATGTACAATGAAGACATCAGACTGGGAAGGCCCTTTCATCCCCCATCTCTATAGTCATTAACAGGCCCTCTTCTGTGATCTTAATACCAGAGCTGATCTGTAGGAGAAGCAGCACTCTTTCAGGTATTTGGGACCAGGAGCAGAGCTTTGTGTGGAAAAGCTGTGAGTTCATTCCTTCTGGCACTCCCAACAATTTCTTGGACTCAGAATTCTTTCATTCTAAGGGCATGTCCTTTGTAGTGGAATGATTGAATGGATAAATGAATGGTCATATTTTAAGTGAAGAAACTGGGAAAACCTGAAGAATGGTAAGGAGCATGATGGGACTAAAATGACTCTGAGTTCCCAGATGAAGAACAGCAAAATGCTGACAGATTGTATGGTCACAGTACTTGGCAGGAAGTTCCCAAGGATACCTTATGTAAAGAGTACAAGTGATAAGAGCATTCCAAGGGAAGTGAAGCAATTAACCAGATGAAACTGGACAGAGAGTTCTGCTCTAGAGAGCAAAAAGCTCAGATAAGGTATATAAAGCATGGCCTTTGCTAGTTCTGTGTGTGCCAGACTTGTCAGAACTGCAACATTTGGTTGCATATCACTCTATTTGAGACTTACCAACTCAAAGTGGGGTTTTCCTGGTAAGAATGAAAGAATGCATGTTAGTGTGAGTGAGGAAGAGTGATTCGCCTTTATATTGTTGTAAATAAAAGAGCTCTTAATTTTCAAATCCAGTAATGGATGTCTGTGTGTCTATTTCTATCTCCATTCTTTGAGCTCTGAGGGTGATAAGCTCACTCCTGAGAGTGAGCTCAGGATTAAAACAACAAAAGGTTCCATCTGTTTCCAGGCTCCAGTTCTGACAGAAACAAAAACCAACATAGATTTCACAACCCTGAACTCAGTCCACACCTGGCCTACTGGGAAGAACCACAGTACAGCAGGAGAACCTGGATTCGATTCCTGACAGCGCCAGGTTTGGCTTGGGAAGAATCCTGCCTGAAGCCTATAGAATCTTGCAAGTCAGTGTTTATAATAATCTGGCAGGGGTGGCCAGAATTGCTCAAGGTAAGAGCCACATACAGTAAATGTTTGAAAGCCGCAAGCAGGTGCCCATGGGCAGTGGCAGTAGGGGGTGGTATGCGGCAGGCAGCGAGCTACGAAATAAAAGAGGGTTGCGCCTCCCAGCCCTCAGTTTGACCACCCCTGCTATATGGCTTGGCTCAGTATTACATTGTATGCTGCGACATAAGAGACGGTGAGCAATCTAGGAGGCAGGAGTCAATTCCTGCCCTAGCTTTTGACGCACACTTTTCTTTAAATGCTTGAGTTTCTGAACCGGGTAAGGGAGCTCCTGTAAACGATGAACTCCAATGAGCAAGGGATCCCGAGACAACCTCTTGCTTTTCTCAGATAACCAGACTAGACCAGTAAATAGGCTACCTCAGCATGGAAACATGAGATCACAACAGTAAATCAAAGATTAATCAGAGAAGAGAGGCGACTCGCCTAGTGGGCCCACCCACCTCGTCTCTCATCCAATCGGAAAAGAGCCTACTCGCAGACCAATTCAAAGCAGGTTCTGTTTTGCCACGGTCTCCAGCCAATCAAGGACAGGCAGCAGAATATACATCTCTATATATAGAGGAGTTCGAAAATACAGTGTGTGATCATAACTGGCCTGATTTATGGAAGCTTTCTTTGACTAACATCAATATTCTATCATTCTTAATAATACCCAAGCTTCTGCTTTAGCACTGCAGCAGCCACAGTGCATAACTACTTCCACGACCTTTATTCAAGCTTCCTTTTGCAAATGTCTGAAAGACTCGAAGGCGTGGCGAAGACAGGTTCTAGCAGCCAATCGGGGCAGCTTGTTCTCTCTATACGTCACAATCCCTAGAACCTGCAACAGCAACAATAACAATAATAGACAGGATCCCTCCCTCGAGGCGATCTGCAGGGTGGGTGCTCGGCCGGACCCAGCAGTAGAAGGCGGTAGCCACGGCAGCTGCTACTGTCAGCAGCGTCAGAGATAGCGGCGGCGCGCGCGCGCGCGAACGGGAGAGACTAGAACAACAATAAATCGAGCTGCTCAAGAGGGATTCAAAAATAGAAACGCTAATTCCTGGAAACAATGTCGAGCGAGGCACCGGGAATGCAAGAAGAAAATTTGCAGGGTAAGCGAAATAAAAAGATCGCCAGTTTCAGGATTCCCTTAGCTATGGCCCTCAATTGGAAGTCGCACTGACCGGAAACAATACCCCTTCCTTTGCAGATCGTAAGCGCGGCTACTGGGGAGTCATGATCGCGTTGTTTTGAATTCAGGGATGGTCAGAGCAGGGGGAGGGTGCACAGCGGTGGTGGAAACTGATGAGCTACCGTATAGAGTGGCAACATTTCTGAGCAAGGATTCTAAGTCTTCCTTATTTCATGGGACTGGCAAGAAGTTGAATTTTCTATAAATGGAAGATAGGTTGTTTTTCTGTGTCTCACAGTAACAGCGTAACAGTCTTGGCAAGCTGAGAGCCAGCAGGCATTGCTTTAAATGGCCTGTAATGCTCCCACTTTTCAAATACCAGAACAGGCAAGTCCATGACAGCTTTACCAATATCGTTACTGTTCTCCATCTGTGCAGATTGTACCTTTGCTTACCTGATACATCGACTCTTTTCTGAGGCTTTGCATAGCATTTATATTTGTAAACAATTGACCTTTGGATATTACTGACACATGGTGCTTGTAAAGAGCTGATGTCATTGAATTTGTTGACTAGGGTATGCTGAGAAAAAGGAATATAAATTGCAGTATGAAAAGGAGTTTCTCTACCAACTTCAGTGGAATGTAGCCTGCACCTGAAATCACCTAAATGAGCAATACTGCTCTTTAATATTTTTAAGTTGTGTTTTTACCAAATATGGTGTCGACTGTAAGGTGGATTTGAAAGCATCTGTTAAGATTTTTCTTGTGGTGGTTGTCTAAGGGAAGCATTAATTTCCTGTTGAACTTGAAGAATTGTACCTACCCACCCCTTGATGAATTCATATTTATTCATTTATGTTTATTTAAAATATTCGTACACTACCCTTCATTATTGCCAATTGGGTAGTATGCATAATTAAATAAAGGTATAATCTTGTGCATGTTTAGACAGAAAAAGCAACTTCCAGTATTTCCCATCAGAGCCATTTTCTGTCTTAACATGCATAGAATTGCATTCTAAAATAAAATGCAAAGTTTAAAAAAATCTATTCTGCTAAAATTACAAATGGCTGGGTAAACAGATACATTTTTAACAAACTCTCTCAGAAATGGCACATGTCTCATGGAAGGGACAGAGAGAATTTCAAAGTCTGGTTACAGAAAAGGTGCTTCCCAGTTTGCTGGCTGATATACATGTTCAGGCAATGGAACCACAGGGAATCTTGATCAATGGGCAGGATGATGTGGGAAGTGTTCCTTCAGGAAGCCTGGTCCCAGATTTTTTCAGAGCCTTATTTGTCACTATCACTTTAAACCTGGTCCAGTAATAGATTGGCAGCCAGAATTTTCTTTGAGAAAAGTTGTGACATGCTCACAGTGGGCTTCCCCACTCAGCAATTTACCCACTGAAATTGGAACTAGTTGAAATTTCCAGGCTTTTCTCAAGGAAAGTCCCACAAAGAGTGTATTTTAGTAAACTAATCTTGAGGTTACAAAGTCATGGATCCCTATGACTGGACTACACTTATCCCGGACTAACGAAAACTGAAAAAAATCACTCCTAATCATTGAATCCACGTGAGCCCCCAGTATTTATTTATTTAATGCATTTCTATACTGCCCATAGTCAAAGCACTCAGTACAAAGATGATTGGAGGATGCTTGATAAATTAATTATGTGGATTAGTTTATGTCCCATTAACACACTGAGGCTACAATTACTTTGTGTACATTGTATTGCCCTCAGTGGGGCTTACTTCTGAAAAGAGAGATCAAGGATTATACTGTTAAGAAACTCACTTAACATGCAGTCATGCTGTATATGAATTGGATTGGGTTAGTTAGATCACATCAAAGCATTCTCTATATGTGATACTTTGCATACCCCAAAAGGCAAAGGACCACCCTTGCAGTCTATCTGCTAAGAGTTTGACATTAGTTTTTGTATAGTCATATTTGGACTTTCATTTTATCCATCCACTGCAACATAGCTGCTAATGTATATTCTCCAAAAGAGGTTTAAGGGAAGTAAGGTCTAACCTAGCAGTTACGATTGTGGAAGTTGCACAAAATGTGCTAATATCCCTTTGTACTGTTTGCATTACTTTAGGTTCTATCATACATGCATTTGTACTTGTTAACCTTGTATTTTTAGTGTATGTGTACATTCTCATTCTAGCTGGGTTTTCTAGTTCTAGCTAGATTTTCAATGAATTTTTGAAAGTGTATAATACTGTTAATACTGCTGGAAAAAGGGATAGAATTAGTGTGTAGTTCATGTTCTTGTGCAGTTTATGTTTACCATATCCAACCTGATTTCTGCTTTACACTCTTGAGAAACTTCTGTACCTTTGCAGAATATATCTGGCAGAAGTTCAACTATGGTCCCCCCCCCCACACACACACACACCACCACTACCACATGGAATTACAATTCTTGGGAAAGCTTCACTGGATTAGATTATTACCTGCCATGAATCTGTCAAAAACATCAGCTGGCAGCTCCTTGTTTATGCCCTGTGCATGACATCTGTTGGGTCTTGAATAACCTCAGTTTTGTTTTGTAACAGAATGTTTCACAACTTCTTTCAGTCTGTTTGTTTTTCAAAGTGACGCAGAGGGACTTATTTGTTCAGAGATATTATGTACTAGCAATATACAGATTACATATATATTACCTATTCATATCCTCAATCTGTTAACAAGGATAACTGAGGTTGTTTAGCATGTTCCCCTTCTTGTTCCCCTGCTTACCACTTGTCGTCTTGGGTTTTTGTTCTGTTGCTGAGCATCCTGAGAACTGTAGTTCCTAGAATCAGGCCACCAAAAGGGACAAGAAACAAACTTTCCTTGTATATATCACATGTACTTGTAGTGTAAACACTGGAAGCATATTGTATTGGGTTGGAGAAGGCTGAAATATAGAATTAAAAGCAAAGTATGAAGCAGCTGAGCACTTGCAGTGCTTAAACAAGAAGTGGAAAGAAAATAGAAATTAAAACTCATTTGCCAATATTTCCATCCAAAAAGCCCTACCATGTGTGAACAGTGCCACTTCCTCTCCAGTGGACTTGCCTTCCACTCTGAGAAAATTAGGTAATCAAGATAAGATGAGGCATAGAGTTGGATTGTATCAGTTATGGAATAAATGGGCCCAACCAGTTGTTTAGGTGTTGGCTGTACTTCCTGTTACTTAAGGGCAACTCCCGCATTCCATTCTGATTCCCTGTGCTTCAACCTGCTAGACCATTCCTTTCTGCGTGTCCTCCAGTTTAACTTGCAGAATTTCTAAAATGAATTTTGCATTGATTAAATCGTTTTGCAAAAAATAAATTCTAATGTACTTGCATAATCACATTAGTGATTTAATCAATGCTTATATATAGCACACACACCACATGGGTAATCTAAAAACCGATACAAACAACAGGCATGCACTAGTCTGAACCAAGTCCAGTTTTTTTTTTTTTTTACTGGCATTAGGATTGCCTGCTAATACATTGGTGCAATCTGGAAACACATCCAAGCAATTCAGAATTACAAATCTAGAGATAAATTCAGACAGAGATACTTTTAGATGCTTTGTATCTAATCTTTGAAAAGAAGCAGTTATAATGCACTAAAATACATGCACAGGCTTCTTGCAAAGTTTGTACACTGAAGGCTTTTGCATGTAGAAGTTAGATTGTCTGTGAAGTATGAGTGGAGTCGGGGTAGAGGAATAGGTTGAGTGCCATGGACTTTGCCCTATGATCCATAGGATGGGAGGGGGTGGAAACATATGCCTGTACACTCACAGTGACCCAAAGGCCTACATCTTTGCTATTAGAGTTGAGTTTTATTATTAACAGGCAGTCATCTGCAGACTGTCTGCTCACTTCCCGAAATGCAGTAAAGATGCATTTAAGCCAGACTTGGAACTGCTTGACTTAATCTAAAACTGTAATGTTTGTTTTGTCTTGAATACTCTGTAGGTTCCTGGGTTGAGTTGCACTTCAGCAGCAATGGGAACAGTCATAGTGCCCTGCCAGCAATCCAGGAACAAGCTCCAGCTTCTGTTTCCATTTACAATGGTGATATGGAAAAGATTCTTCTAGATGCCCAGCACGAGTCTGGCAGAAGTAGTTCACGGGAAAGCTCACACTGTGACAGGTACTCTGAAATAGATGGAATTTCCTCTTTTTCTTCTTTTTTTAAAGGGGAAAGCAACCTGGAGACTTCTGGATAGTTTGCACTAGAACTCTCATCAGTCCCAGCTAGTATGGCCAATTGTTGAGGATCATAGAAGATGCACTCCAAATCATCTGAGGGGAACCAGGTTGCCTATCCCTGTCCTACCATATATGTTTGAGCAGTCTTAGAATTTGCTCAGTTGATAAGACAATGCAATTAGATATCTTGTAGTCATTGACTACTTTCCGCCTGATTAGTCAATGTCCCTTCCTATTCTCTTTATCTATTTATTTAAATGAAGCTGGAACCCTCAGTGAAGAGAAATCTTCCAAGTCTCATGAATGGTTTGGGTGTACTGTTGAAAATTGTTTAGAAAGGAGGCCTCTGGGTAAGCTACTTTAAATCCTCTCAAAAGAAAAACATGGTTTTCAAGTGTAAGTATAATCTATATATCAGCCTTCCAGAATCTGATGCCCTTAGACAAGTGGTTTTCAACCTTTCCACAAAGGACCGGCAAAAACAGGAAAACCACCTTGGGGACCACTAAGGCAGAAACAAAAAGCACCATACACATAATATAGTATTCACTGTGTTAGTTGCCAAACATAATACCAAAACAAAAGAAAGAAAATTTTCCAAAACAAACAGAAACTGAGCAACAAAAAATGCCAACAAAAGAACAAAATACTGAAATCTGTGCAGCATGGCTCCCAGCCGACTCCCACTGAGCTGTCTCTCCCCTCCCTGCCCCACCCCCCATCCCAGCAGCACCAGCACACCCCTCCCCCCCATGATCGCAATGCCAATCAAGGAAGAGGTGGTAGAACACAGCCAGCCCCCACACTGGTCTGCAGCAAGTGGGATGCACCTCTCCCCGCACGGACCAGCAGGAAATCTCCGCAGACTGGCACTGGTCCATGGACTGGTGGTTGAAAATCACTGCCTTCGGCTATACCTGCTAGAATTCCTCTGCTGGCCATGCTTACCTGGAGATGTAGCCAGCATATCTGGAGGGCACCAAGCTGACCTCTGCTAGGATATGGTGGCGGTGACTATGATTACATTTATATCCTACCTTTCTTTCTCCTGTCAGGAACCAAAAGCCTGTTATATGATTCTTCTCCTTTCCATTTTATCCTCAGCTCTGAGGTTGGTTAGACAGTGAGTCAGTTGACTGACCCAAAGTCACTTAGTGAGCTTCATGGCTTCTCTCTGAGGTCAGTGACAATGGGGGGGTGGGGTGAAGTATATTGGTGAGCAGGGAGAAGAACCAAATTATGAGCTATCCTGAAGCTTCACCAGCCTCCTTCCTTTCTCCTGCAATTTAACCCTCTGCCTGTCATCCGGTGAACAGTACAGAGCAGAAGGAAAGGGAGGTGAAGATCACCTCTGCTGCCCCTTCCTTCCTGCAAGGGGTCTGTAAGCCCCCTGATTCAGAGGTTTTTATCATCAGAAGTACATTCCATAGGATTGCACTTTCATCCAGCTTTTGTTCCATTTCATCCTGCCAATCTTTAGATATATACATTGACCATATCTGATAAATGTTGGTAGCCTTCTCCTCTAAGCATCTCCAATAGACTTGAGACATTCATAATGGATACTGTAGGAAGAAGATGCGGAAAGTATTAAGTATGGAAATGTAATACTTCCTACTGTAATTAGTCTAACCATTGTTTAATTGATCCCTCTTTTTTTCTTCACAACAACCCTGAAAGGTAGTTCAGTCTGAGAGATGTCTGCCTTCCCCAATTTGACTGACAAATGGTGGGGGAGTCCAGTGGGGGTCCTAAGGTACCTCCTCTCCTCCTCAGTTTTCCTGCAGGAATCTCAGGGGACATGGCAAGAGCATTGAGGAAAGTGGGTATCACTGACAGCCCCTAAGTTGATTCATTAGTAGGCCTTACAAACTGTGGTGCAGGCTGTCAACCTTGATGCTGATCTTGGTGCCCATTTGGGGCAGAGGACAAGCCACCCTGTGATCATCTTTCTCTAGGGAAGGTCATGCAGAACATTCCTCCTGCCCTACCATCCAGTGCTGGTGGCCCAAAATGGCAGGCAGGGATAGTGGGAAAGAGAAGACCATGCCAGCCCCCCAGCCAGCCACTGCCCATCCTGGCATCAGCATCACCATGGTGGAGACTCTGACAGCAGCCATCTGGGAAATTTGGACACTCAGGGATGGCTGTTATCAGCATCACCCAGAGCCCCTTTGCAAGAGTGGCTAGGTTTTTGGTTGCTCTTACCAAGCAGTTCTGCAGCAGGTTTGGTCAGCTCTGGGACTGTTGCATTGTTTGGCTTCAGATGACACAAAAGCCCAGGTGTGGTTTATAAACCCTAGAAAATACTCAAGGATGTGGATAGCATGCTATGTCCCAAGCTATGCCCCAATGTCTTGGTAGACTGTGTGACCCAGTCAGAGACTGGCCCAAGGTTACCCACAGACTTTTGTGGTTCAGTGGGAATTTGAACTTGGATTCTATGGTTTTGATAAAGCAAAAAATTACAATTCTTGTTTCTTACTGGTTAATGGTCTATACTTCTCTTTATAAAGCCCTCCTCGTTCCCAAACACCTCAAGACATCCGCAGAGCTGCTGAAGTGGAGAGTCATGTTAGTGGAGAAAAGAGTAGTTCTCAGGTAATGCTTAGCCTTTCATAAAATTTCTGAGATAGAAAGGGACTTTCTGGCTTATCAAAAAGTTTAGTCAAGAAGTTACCAGTTGTCTTTCCCTTAATAAACCGCAGTGAGGTGAGGCAACGAGGCAGCAGCAGGCCTGGGGCTGGCGAGGCGGCAGCGGGCCCAGGGGTGTGAGGCAGTGGCGGCTTGCTCCCTTGGAGAAGGCCACACAGCCTGGCCGCCCCCGGACTCGCATGATTAAAAATAGATTTTAAAAAGGTATGTTTCTTACCTTCAGTCCTTTTTTAGTTTCTTCGTCTTTGTCTCTCTCTCTCTCTCTCTTCTGTTTCCTGCTCCGTATTCCCACTCTGTATATGCATGCAGTGGGGGAGGGGGGAGAGCCAGCACCCACTCGGTTGAGCTGTTGCAATTTGGGCATGCTCCGGCTCTCTCTCTGCTCCGTTTTAAAGAATGCCTGAGTGCAAGAGGGGAGTAATCCTAAAACCCCCACCAGACAAAGTTAGCTAGTCATGGAAATGTACTATTAGTCTATTTGGTGAAATACTAGTGATTTCTCAGGCTGTAAAACAGGTGTTTGCGGGCCTGTTGTAAGCCCAGGTGGATGCTTTCCACTTGCTGTTTCCCTGCACGATCACTGGGATTTCATAGAGCGTCACAAGGGGTCTCCTGAACCATCTAGTCTGACCCCTGACTCAAAACAGCTCTGTTCATGTAATCCCCAACATGTGGTGGTCCCTCACTGATGGAGCCTCAACCACCTCTCTTGGAAGCCCATTCCATACCCTAGGGGTCCTAACTGTCAAGAAGTACTTCCTGACATCCAACCTGAAGCCTGGTTCCTTGAGCTTTACCTCATTGTAACGCTTCCCACCCTCCACTGCAGGGAAGAACAGGTCATGGCCCTCCTTCACACGGTATCTCCTCACATACATATAAGTTGTTAAAAGATCCCCTCAGTGTCTCCTCTTCTCCAGGCTGAAAGGACCCAGTTCCCTCAATCTTTCCTCATTTGTCATCCCTCCCAACCTGGCTACCATTCTTGCATTTCACTGAACTGATTCTAACCTGGCTATATCCTATGTCTTTCCTATAATGTGAAGCCCAGAACTGGATGCAGTACTCCAGTTGTGGGTGCACCAGAGTTGTGTAGAGCAGTATCAACACCTCTCTTGATTTGGAAGCCACACTTGTGGCTATACTTCCAAGGGTGGCATTTGCCCTCTTAACTACCACATCACACTGCTGGCTCATGTTCAGCCTGCTGTCTACAAGTACCTTGAGATCACTTTCACAAGTGCTGCTCTCCAGCCACTTGTCCCCCATCCTGCACAAGTGACATCTATTCCTGTGTCCCAAGTGCAAGATCTTGCACTTAGCCATATTGAATGCCATCCTGTCGTACCCCACCCACTTCCACACCCTGTCCAGATACTTCTGGATTTGGATCACCACTTCCTCAGTTGTGGCCACCACCCCCACTTTGGTATCATCCGTGAATTTAGTCAGCAGACTGGTTATCCCCTCTTCAAGGTCATCGATAAAAAAGGTTGAATAGACTTGGTCCCAGAACAAATGACCTACCACTCATCCCTGTTCCCCTGATCTCAAAGCATAGGATGGAGTGGTCACTCACATCCAGAGCTCCCCTGATCTGCACATAGAATCATAGAATAGAGGAGGTGGAAGGGGCCATGAAGGCCATCAGTTCCAACCTCCTGGTGTTGCAGGACACCAGTTTATACCATCCCACTCAGATGGCTGTCTAGATTCTTTTTGAATGTCTTTAGTGTGGGAGAGCCCAGCACCTCTCTAGACAGCTTGTTCCACTGCTGTATTGCTCTGACAGTGAGGAAGTTTTTCCTGATGTCCAGCCTGAATCTGGGTTGTCACAACTTGAATTGATTATTCCGTGTCATACACTCTGGTATCAGCAAAAAGAGCTCTTGACCTTCCTCTTTATGACAGCTTTTGAGGTACAGTAGATCAAGTGGGAGCACAACAGCTGTAATGAATACAGCACACAACATGTATTCTGTTAAATTTGAAACATGTATATGCATAGAATTAGACATGTCTCTCTTTTGGCCAGCACTACTTTTTAAAAAAAGAAGACGACAACAACAAATTGTATCTGCAAAGTGATGAATCTGGCTATGCATATGATCTGCAACCCAAGCTTGAATTGCCCTATGGAGATATAGCCTAAAGCAACTTTCCTTAGGAGTACCAAACAGTACCATTTACAGAATAACAGCATTTGGTCATGATGCAAAATTTGAATGCCTCAAGTATGACTGGGCCTTTTCCGTTATTTTCTGTGCAGCAAATTGCAGTCATAGATCCATGTCTTTGTTTGCTGATTGTAACTTGTGGATCATGTTTAGTGTATATTGTAAATCTGATAATGTCTGACTAGATTTCTACTCTTTCAGTCAGAAGAAGATTTTCTAGAAAGAAGGAAAGAAGTTGAACAGCTTTTGAAGAAAAGCTCAGATTGGATGTGGGATTGGTCCAGTAGGCCTGAGAACATTCCACCCAAGTAAGTGTCTTTGTAAAGATCCTGTAAGCTGTTGCCTGTATGCTAAATGGGTGACACACATTTAGAGAGATGATTCTCTTGTCTTCTTGCATACCAGGGAATTTCTGTTTAAACACCCTAAGCGCACAACTACCCTCAGCATGAGAAACACAAGCATGATGAAGAAAGGGGGAATATTTTCTGCAGAATTTTTGAAGGTTTTTCTACCATCTCTGCTGCTGTCCCACCTGCTTGCTATTGGGCTAGGGTAAGGATTTATTATGTTAATCATTTATGGGAGTGCTGGGGCAGAAGTTTTGTATGTTATGGCAGGATGCAGTAATGTTAGTCAGGCTCTGCTCATCAGCTCAGGCAGAAAATCAAAAGAGTAACATAAGATTGCATGTGTGTCATCTTCTTGTAAGAAAGGTATGGCTAACTTTGGCACTACAAATGGTTTGACTTTCAACTCCCATGATCATTCACCATTGGCTATGCTGGCTAGGGCTGATGGCAGTTGTAGACCAAAAAAAAAAAAAAAATCTAGATGGTCACAAGTTGCCCTCCCATCTTGTAAGGAAGTGTAATAAAATAACCTGTTCTTCAAATAATTTTGCCTTGTACAAATGTTAGCTAGTAAATTCAGCTTCTGTTTTTCTTTTACTGAACTCTGTGTAAAGTTTTCCAGGAGGCCTTTCAGTAGACACTGACCAAAGTCAGTTCTGCTTAATGTTAGTGTGGTCGCAGCATTATATGGCTTCAGACCATGCAAGGACCAAGTAAGCATGCTCACCGTGAGAGAAAGTCTTCTGATTTGTCTTGTGTTACAGGAGAATCCCAAGCTATGGAATGAGTGGAGAGTACCTTCCAGCAGCATAAGTTTTGTCAGAATGTTATCCATCTATCTTGCTCAAATATGGATTCATGGACTGATTCCTATAACGATAAGGACTTTGCAGTAGCATTTATAAAACCAGGGTAAATTGCTCCACTCTGAGTGAAGGCAAGAACAAAAATGAGATGAATGGCCTCTAGGAAGAGGTGTGAAATTAATCAATTTTCAGGAATCAAAATGTTCTGAACTAAAATCACTTCCTTTGGAGCTTAATTAGCAGAGAATCTAGCATGTAAAGCAGGAGGTCACAGATTCAGCATGCCAATGGGGGGATCTTTTTCTCTCTCTCCCTCAACATACTTTGGAGGCTGCATACTTTAAGATGTGCTGCTTAAGACTAACAGCACAGATTTTTCTACATTGTATCAGACTTTATGTTATTTTCATAATAGGATAATTGGTTTTCCTGGGAAAAGAAAGGAAAACCAGTATTTCCTTCTACTCTTATATTTACTTTCCCTACGATAATGGAAATGAAAGCAGCAATCTTACACCCATTTAGCTTATAATAAGCCCCATTGAACTTAGTGCAACTTACTATTGAGTGGAAATGCAGAAGATTGTGGTGTAAGCCTCTTAGAGTACAATCCTACCTATGGCATCCCAACATTGTATAGGAGGCTGTAGGATTATTTAGAATCTGCAAGATCAAAGGATAAGCCCCTGCCTCACTCCCTCACAGCTGGTTCAGAAAGAAAAGCACCAGCTATCCCCCACACATACCCTGGTTTGAAACTAGGCCTTGGAGTCTGGGTGGCTAGGGCCACAAACCAATTCCTGTCAGCATCCCAGCCCTGTTTCCCTCCCTGGCACTAAATCTAGACGGTCAAACAAGTAAGGCTGCTTACCTGTAACTGATGTTCTTCAAGTGGTCATCTGTGCATTTACACATATGGGTGCTGCTCCTGCATAGGGCCTGTTGATGGGAAGGTCCCTTTAGTATATAAACGTGGGTCTTCCACCTTTTTCCCCAGTTCTCATGAGACCACCATTTTGGCCTAGGACCTGGGGAGGAACAGCTGGTCACAGCCCCACCCACACCATCCCTATACAAGTGCTGAGGAAAAGAAGCTGCAGTAACAGGCTATCAACACCACCGTGGGGTCAATGGGTGGGTTGTGTGAATGCATAGATGACCGCTTGAAGAATGTCAGTTACAGGTAAGAAACTTTACTTTCTTCTTCATAGTCTCTGTGTATCACACATATGGGTGATTAGCAAGCTTCCCTTGAAATGGAGGAGGGCTGGTGTCATTGGCAGAGGACCAACAAGGGCACCACTCAGCTGAAAAGAATAATTACCAGGTATACATATTGAACCAGCAACGCTGGATAAAGGTTGATGGGTGGACCATATCACTGGTCTGTGGAAAAGCTACAGAGGGATACTGGTGTGCAGTGCTGTAGACATTGCCATTGCTACATTGGATGTGCCCTCAGTTGCTCAGGGAGTTGTAGTCCAGACAGCTGGTAGGCCAGTGTGACCATCTTGACAACTCAGTGTGCAGCCCATTGAAAGTTGATCAGCCTACCTCTGTACTGTCCAACGTATGCAACAAAGAGTGTGTGGGACCACTGGAAGAATTCAGTATGGTACTGAAAGAACATCAATACCCTGCACATGTCCAGGATATATACACCAGGTTGGATGGAGTGAAGGAGAAGAATGGGAAGCAGATGTTTGGCCACTACATGAAAAAGCTCCTTAGGAGAACTTTAAAACATATGGGGGAGGGAGGGAGATGTGCAGCATGGCATACCATCACCTGGCAAAGACATATATTTCAACAGAGGAAAAACCTCAAGCAAGGCCCAGCACCACTCCCTCAAAAAATAGGAAGAAAACCAGGGCACAGCGAGAATGAACTTTGATATCTCTACACCAGTGCCCAGAGTATGGGAAACAAACCACATGAACTTGAGCTCATGGAACTCAGTGGCCCCATTGAAAGCATCTGGCTAAATTTAAAAGAAGAAAACAACAACAACAACAAAAACCACCAAACAAAACTCCATAGTTATTAGTGTCTATTACCGACCACCCAGTTAAAAAGAAGACAAGGATGCAATCTTTGAAAAGCAACTTGAGAGTATTTCCAAGAATGACGTAGTTGTGGGGGACTTCAGTTTCCTTGATATATGCTGGGAGGCAAATTCTGCCAAGCATGGCCCCTCCAAGAGATTCCTGACATGTGTTGCCAACAACATTCTCCAGCAGAAAGCAGAAGAAGATACCAGAGTATCAGCTATCCTAAATATAATACTAACTAACAGGGATGTCCTGGTGGACAAAATAGCAGGCATGGGATCTCTGGGGGAAAGTGACCATGTGATACTTGAATTTTCAATTATAAAGGAGACAAAGGGTAACTGGAGCCAAACAAGCATCCTGGACTTCAAGATAGCCAACTTTAACGAACTCAGAAAAATAAGGCAAGTGCTGTGGCAAGATACCCTTAAGGGGAAAGGTGACCAAGAGGGATGGGAAATCTGGAAAAAGAAGATTCTTCAAGCACAATTGTGAAGAATTCCATCAAGAAAAAAGTGTAGAAGACAGCAGAGGAAGCCCACGTGGCTACCCAAAAATTAAGTGACAGTCTGAAAGAAAAAAACATGTACAGGAAGTGGAAGCAGGGCCAAGCCACAAAAGAAGAATATAAACACATAGCGAGGAATTGCAGGATGGCATGGGTGGGATGGTTGGTGGAGCTCTGGTAGCCACCAATGGATGGCGGGAGAAAAGAGCTGCCCAAAAGGTGGGAGTATGCTCTGCTGGCAGCAGCAAGGCCTAGTCAGCAGTCATAAGAGCACAGCTCCACAATCTAGCTTTAAGTCAGCCCACTCAGTTCTTCAGGCCTCAGTTGGTCCTCTCCCAGGCAAGAGGTACAGGTGGGGAATGTCTGTGGAAGGAAGATGTCTTCCACAGTGAACACATTTCCTAACAGACACTTTGAAAGTCATCAGGGAGAGAGAGGAAGGGTAAGACAAAAAGATAGATCCAAAAAGGTCAATAATAGGTATTGTTTTTAGAGATATTACTATAATTTTATATTTATTTACAATAAAGATTGTAAAAGTGAAAATGAGCAAAGGTGAGAGTTTTGAAAGAAGTAGATTTTAAAAGGAGCTGTGGTACAAAAGAAGAAGCTAGCTATGCTCAAATCAATAGGTAGAATTTTCATTGGTTAAATCATGCAATCACTGACACATAACCAGGCCTGAGAAAAACCCTCTTTTCTAGAAAGTAGCCTGTGTGCATCCTTGAAATGTAGCTGACACTGACCAGGCAACAGTCCAGAGAAAGCTAGTTAGTTAGCACTTGACAGATAACAGCAGCTCAATCAAAGGGCAATTCACATCAGCCCACCCCTTCCTTCTCCTCTTCTATGTAATAGCACCCTCTCCTCACCCCTCCTTCAGAGCATCTTCTTTGGTATTGCAAGTGGAAAAGATCATGCCCATGTAACTTTTTTACTTCTGTAACCTATTGGAAAGTGTTAACTGTTTTGCATGTTTAATAATCTATGCACCCTTTAATAATCTATGTGTAAAAGGCCAACTGAGGACTGCTCAGGTGTGCCATCTGGAACAATTTTTTAGTAGCCAGTTATTCTAGAGAACAAATCCTTTAAAAAGAAAACCTTCCTTTGTTGTGTATTTTGGGCATATGCACACCAGGACACAGACCTTTTGGTCAACATGAGAAACAGACCCAAGGTACCCAAACTGGTGGTTGGAAAAGAACTGGGGAAATGGTGGGAGCCCTGCCTTTATATAAGAAGGAGGGGAGGAGCTCATGCCAAAGCGAGCTTAGCTAGGAAAATCTTCCTGACAGCAGACCCTGCACAGGCAGAGCCCATGTGTGTGATGCACAGAGACCATGAAGAACAACTGTCTAGAAAAAATACCCATCCTGAGGTGTGATGGCAGAGATTGCTGCCATGTTTTGTTCAAGGCATAGGATCAAGGGCATTGGAGTAGGATTGTGCCTTTAGCACCCCATGTTTATCTGGAAGTAAGTCCCATGTTCAATTAGTTAAGTATAGGATCACTTCCTTCACAATGTTCTTCTATTGAAGCATCTTAGGTTGCAGAAGGTAACAGGTAGCAACTGTGACCTCCTATCCAATATATGAAGCACCAGTTCTGACTTTCTAGCAATTAAGGCTCATTTTAGTCCAATACATGTAAGCAGACTAAACCATACCTTTTCAAATCTTCATTTATTCATTTTTAGGATTTCTTTGGTTTAGCTTTAGCAAAGTCTTGGGCAAAGTTCCAAGCTATTGAAAATAAATGTCTGCTGGGGTTCTTTCAAGCATTGCAGGTAAGTCCAAAGATGTTCTCTGACCACAAAAACAGAGATTTTGGGCCCCAAAAGAGCTACGTTTTGCATGATGACAAAAAATGTCCTTTTGTAGTTGCCTAGAGACAGTCCCTCCTTATTGCATCTTGAGACTTTCAAGCTTATGGCAGTTTGAAAGTCTACATCATTTGTAGCATCAGGCTCTGACAGCGTTTATCTTATGTGGCTAGTAGTCAAGACAAGAAGAAAAAAAGGCAATCTATTCCTAGTTCAAATTAAGCACTTGATTTGTGTTTTAGGATTTATATTGGAAGACGGTTGACGCCCATGGCTTCCAGCAGCTCTTTGTAAGAGTGGGAATGTATCTTTCTTGTGAAAATGTGACAGCGTTCATCCAGGCATGCAAGATGGCAAACAAAGGAACTCCCGAGTGAACAGTGACTTTGGTTATGTATGTTTTGTTCTTTAAATGTTGTCCTCCTAGTTCCATTGTAAAGTGGAAAGATGAAAACCAAAGCCAAGCAGTTCTTATATGTAAACTCATTTTTGTTCAACATAAGCAAAGTTTAGATGAAAGGAAGCTTCTTTTAAAAAAAGAATGGAATAAAAAATGCAATGTCTGTAGTGAAGGTTATGTAGCAATGAATTAATCTGTGTTTCTTCCTTTTGAGTCTGTGAAGATATTAGTTGGGGTTGCTCTTAGTAATACTTCATGGGGGCTCCAGGGTATTGTGGCCTTACATTTCTGAAAAATGCCAGCTTTTTACTTGATGTGAAGTGACTTTATAATTGACTTTAAGATTTAACTACGAATTCTAAATAGTTTTATGTGCTTTAGAATGGGATCTTTCTCATATGTTGTTCAGTTAATATTTATACACTATGTAACTCTTCAAAATGGTGTAACTATGCTTGAGTTTAACACAGATTGATTATACAAATGCTGAAATAAAGATTACCCAGGTTTCCCTCAAATCCAAATTAAATTGTGGATAACTAGAAAACTTTTGAAGTATGGGTATGAAAAATCACATCAGCATCCCACTGAGCCAAGGCTTCCATATGACAAGCTCACGAAGGGAGCAAGATGGCAATTTCATTCCATCTTTCCTCACAGTTGGTAAACAAGAGTTTCATGCCTCTGAATGTGGAGCATGTTACCAGTTCTCATGACTCAGTCCATGGTCACGGATAATGAGTGGATGTATCTTTTTTGGCACATGCTATTGACTCGCTGAATTTTTAGCTGCTCATCATAGATAATAAATCTCACTCAGTTGAGTGAGTGGGTGGGATGCTGAAAATAGAATGGAGTGTTCCTCATGGGCATTTCAGTGCCCCACTTCATGCTGGGCATGGAGAAAGGGAAGCCTTCTGCTTCCTGCCTCTGCAACAATCTTCTTGATTGCTATGCAGGGCATCAAGTGCTTAACAGCCCACTGCATTTCCATACAGGTAAGGCAGGAAGTTAAACTTGCAGGTATGTCCACCAAAAAAATAATACAGTGGAGGGAAGGAGTGCTTTGCCCTGCTCTACACACACGAATGCAACAGCTTGCTGGCCTTATATTCTAAAGCTACTAGAGCTATAGCAGACTAGCCTCTTATGGAGGTAGCACAGAAACACAGTAGGTCAGGGGGCAGAGCAGTCTGGGTCTCTACTGGGATGCTGGACATACAGGAACTGGGAAGTGCTTGTTGCTAGCCTGCAAAAAGTTTTGTACTCCTGCGTTTCACTGGTAGGAGGAGCTGCAAAGGAGTGGCTGAGAAGCCTGTCCAGCCTTTACCAGCCCTTCTTTTGAATAAAATGCACAGGAGTGTAGAAATTCAATAGAGACTGGGAGCCTTCCAGAGTGAAATTACAAGATTGCTTTTGCCCATCCCTTGGTTCTAGGTTTTGGTAACGACAGTTTTAACTATCTTCCCCGTCATATTTTACACAAGGGTAAGCTTGTGCTGAAAATTATTTGCAGCACTTACATTTTACTTACTAGTAAATAAGTAATAGATTCAGAGGGATATATAGTGTGGCAACCTTAATTTTAGATTGGAGAACAGTACATTTCTTTTGTAATTTTAAGGCTATACACTGTTTCTACACTCCTCTTGTTCATCTTATCTGTGCATCACACACATATGGGGCTTTGCCATGCAGGGCAAGGCACAGATCTGAGAAACTTCCAAAATTCAGCTTCATGGAGTGGGTGGGAGCCCTGTCCCACCTCTTCCAGAGGTACACATAAAAGGAAAGGGCTCCAACTCAGTCCCTCAGTTTCTTTATGACCGCACATGGAGTTGATTCACCAATCGGATCCTCTGCTGCTCTAGCTCTCAATCCATCTGCTTACTCTCTCTCGTAAAAAAAAAAAAAAAATCAATAAAATAGTTTTCCTAGCTTTTCTCTGAAATTCTCTGCTATTCCTCTGCTCCGAGGTCGTTTCTTTGTTGCTTCCTCATTGCCTGCAAGGAAGGAAAACAAAGATTTACTCTTCTTCCCACTGAGGACGGCCACTCCCGCTGCCTCCTCTGCTGTGGTGAGGGGCACATTGCACTGCCAGGCTTTTAAAAAGCAGACTTGCCAGCAGCAGACAGTTCACCTCAAATACGCTCTGTAGCAACATGCCCCGAGTGTTGCAGACCCATCAAAATTGGAGACTGAGAAACTCCCATCCACTGAGAAAACCACTCAGCCAGCTGCTGAGAAGGGAAGGGCCACTGCCACAGCCCCAGAGCAGCCTCCAGGGGCCTTGGCCACCCCCAAACACAATGGGCACCATGCCAACAAGTCTTGCACCATCAGCCACATTGCCGCTTGATGACCGCCCGTGCACTGTGGATCCTGGGGTACCCCTGGATGGAATCCCCACAGACCATGAGCTGGGCTCTCACACCAATCATGCCAGAACACTGATCAGAGCTCCTGCGCCACCATGCGACTCACCTACATGCAGCCTGTTGCCTGTGCCTCCTGCTTTGTCTGGCCACCACTTCTCTCACTGCCTCCAACTGCGGCTCAGGGCCTAGCCACTGGAGGACTCCGTGGATCACCCTGCTCCTCTTTTCCAGATTGGGATGGCTTGTCGTCATGGTCGCCAGTGTCCACACACTCAGCAGACTGGTCCGACTCTCCAGACCCACCCGCATTGGACCCAGGTCAATGTCGATGGCACCACTCAAGAGTGAGAGGATCCTGACTTGTCCAACACCACTTCTGTATGCCTGGACTGCCCCAGATCCACTGCTCTGTGCCACTGCCACCACCACTGCCATCTCAACCACCATGGCCATGATTAAGAAAAACCAGCTTGAAAATACAATTGTCTTTATTATCTTTCATCTGGCGTGTAAAATGACCTCCAATGTTTGCTTATTTCCAGTTTCAAGAGTTGTCTTATACACTGGTATATATGGTATGCAAAGATTACCCCATTCCATCTGTCCTGACTGCAACAGATGTAATCCAGTATCATCTGGAGTGTCTTAAGTTGAAGAAAGCTGATTTAAGGAATTCCCCATTCACTTAAGTAGCTACATGTGCACAGAATATACAGGCAGGGCTCTCTTCTATTAAGATGTATCTGCTCCACTTGCTTTCCTAAAAATGCATTGGGACTCACCTGGATTTCCAGACAGACTGAATCAGATTCACTTTGAGTACCTGAGGCACATCTAAAACAGAGCCATGTATCAGTTGCAAATAGAGTTTCATTACTCCTGATCTAGCAAAAGAAGCTAACTACTGAGGCAATATTGTTGAAGTTGCTTGTTTCTCCAATAGACATTCTGCAATCACATAGGTACTGCATACAGACCTCACAGATGTAATGGGAGACTGTACAATGATTGTTAGAACAGTGTTACCAACTATCATGTCAAACAAATGTAAGGCACCCACAATTTTATTTTCTGGTTGAGACCCTATTAAATATTTCACTGAAAGTTTATTTTAGTTGTAGCATACAAAATTAATAAAGGAAATAGATAGTGTTTTGCCACTTTTGTAGTAAATATCGATAGTGGAGAAATGTATGAATAATGAACTTTAAGGGGATTATTTTCAAGGTGGGACTTGAGTGTCCATTGTTAAGACAGACTTGCTAGCTCAGAAAATAAAGGACTCGGGCTTGATAAGCATTTGTAACATTATACTGTTGTTGTAAGCAGATGCATCACAACCAGTGTTCAGTCAGATGGCCTGATTAAAGCACATACATGAAGTTCCCCACTCAAACTTCCCTGGAAAGTCATCAATGCCCTTAGAAAAATTTAAGATTTTTATTTACTCCCACTCACTGGTAGTGTACCATTATATACACAAGAACTTCACATTGTTTGCTGTGTGAAGCAAACCCTTTTAATATAGACACATGTTTAGAATTTACTCATTTTAATGTGATCAGTTGGAAAATGCTTTTGGCTTATACAGCCAATATATGCTAAAATACGGAATGTTAATATTCAAATTTTGATATACCTTGTCAACTCAGTTTTGTCATGGTGGTGTGAAAACATGCAACTCTATTTGGACCCTCAGAGTAAAAGCCAGTTACGGTTTCCCATTGCCAGAACTGCTTACATTAGCAGAACCAGGAAAAAAGCAATTCCCCTCCTGAAGAGATCTCCCCAGAACCAGATTTTCATGGTGCGGTGGGGGCTTTAGTGTTCAGTGCTGGGACTGCATGACGTTGCTTTCAACTCAAATGTTTCCTTCTAAACAACCAAAAGGGCTGAAACACCAGTGTAATATTTTCGCTGGATTTGCTGACATGATCAAACAAATACTTGTTTTAACATCACCACATACATGAACAGTACTAGTCAATTTGTGATATATACTTCATACCAAGAATAAGCCAGGTCTAAAATCTGAATATAAACCAATTTTCTTGTAGAATAATATGCAAACACAAGCTACTCTTGACATGTATTGCTCCATGTAACCTGACCCATGCATCCCGTCCCCCACAAAAAAGCTACCCTTCAAGACATCCATGGCATGAGTTTAAGGTCAAAAGCAACTTGGATAGTAACTGACCGCTAAGAAAAATTGCATAACGCAATTTCAATGCACTAGGCACTCTCAGACATCAACTAAACTATGGCCCAAGGTTTACGTTGAGAAAATATGCAGTATTACAAGCTGGTTCTACTGAGAAAAAGAACTATTACCAAATTTCATTACAATTACTTCATGGCTAGGTTTTTTGGTACCAAGACTAAAAACACTCAACTTTTCTTGACCAAATAATACTAGCTCCATATTTCATTATTCCTGCAATGGCACCGAAGTCAAGATTTGATAGATTTGGTATGAGTAGTTTGCTTTATCCTTTTGGAAAAAGTGGCAAATTATAAAATATATATCCCATGATAAGTCAGGTGAAACTTATATATTTACCAGTCAAGATTACATGAAAAGGTTGCCAATCCTTACTATCTATGATTGTAACCACTGGCCTTGTATTCAGAAAGTGAATTTAACCAGTGCTTATGGAATCCTGCAAACTTCTAGAGTTTGAAATGCATGCAGTTACCCATGTAAACAAAATTAACCTTTCTATATCACTATTAAGAGTTTTGAAACAATAATTTTGAAATAAGGAATCTTGCTGCATTGTAAAAATATATATTATGGCATAAGATATTGTAGGCTGGAGCTCATTTCAAATGCATGTAATGGTCACCATGGGTACAAGGATTAAAGACAACCAAGTGAGGCATCAAGTCTAAACCTTGTTAATGAAAGAGATGCATCACATTCCTATGCAGAATACAAATGGAATACAAATTGCAGAATACAAATATAAAGCCCAGACTGGATGTGATCTTCAACTAGCAGCCACTGGGCTAGACTGGTATCACAAGATATAGATTAAATACATCAAAAGACAGTTTTGGACAACTCAGGTGAAATTCCAGGGAGAAAAAGTACATTGAAAAAGTTTCAAAGTACACAGAGCAAGTTCAGGTAAACATTTAAAATTTATTAAACTTTTTGGTCAAAATAATTGAACAATTATTTACAATCCCATTGTATTAGCTCTCAGGTATTTTTAGGAACACAGTCAATCTAATGGTTAAATGACCTATCTGTTCCATATTTCAAGATCTGCAAATAGTGTCAGAACTGATATACAGTATACAATTTTTTGTTTAAGCTTTATCTTCAGAACCCCCAGATTAATATTCATCAGACTGCAAACAAGAGTGGCACTCCATTGACATTGACAGGGAAGACACAGAGACGTGTTGTTCCTTCTATCTTACTTTAATAATCATGTTAAACCTTAATTTAATTAAAATTGGAGTGTGAACTGTACATCAGTATTTTATCTGGGAAAATCAAAGGGTTTTCCAGAGGAACTTTGTAGGCACATTTAGTAGTAAGTTTGGAGAACGTGATGATACTTGGTGCTATTAAAAGTGTGCCCACAACTATTTGTGTTGTTCCACAGATGTTTACAGTGAAACAATAGAAGCTGATCATGTGTTTTCTAGGAAAGAGATTCCAAAGTGATAAACTTTTCCTTAGCCCACTGTTGCTAGCAGAAATCTGTATTCTACAAATGTATTTTCACATCAGTATTCAGCCTCAAGATAGCCTGATCTCCTGGTGTCACAGATCCAAAACAGGACTTAAAATATGTTTTAAGTTGTGCTCTTGTTTGGCATAGTCAAGTTTAAAAACAACTTTGAACTTCAGCAGGATGTTTTGGATGCATATGCATATGTAGCATTTAGTGTTTATAAAGTATTCTTCAAAACAAGTAACTAAAGATAAGAATAATGCACATTAAGGTATTAACCTCACTTTGGAGGCATGTTTACTGTTATCCAGAGCAGTGATTTATTGAAAAGTCTAGTATACAAGATCATTACACTCTTTTAAGGCTGTTTATGAACTTTAAATTAACCTTTTACATTTTCTCTTTTGGGCACAGATGATGCTGGGTTGTGTATGTGTGTTTTTACACAGAAAACCAGGACAACCTAAAGTAAAGACAGCTGGAGAGAAATTTCAATTTGAAGTTTGCAGCAGTAGATCTCATATGAAACTGCATATGTCAAAATCTGTATTTTTGGGGACAAACTATTTCAAATCTTTCCATCAGTTATTTTGCACAATCTCAGTACATGCAATAAAAAGACTGAATACATACTTTCAGATTTAAAAACACTTTTTATAGTTTGTTATTTTTATTAAGTGGTTTACACCAGAAGGTGTGGTTATAGATACAGTTGGTGAGTAAATATACATGAAAAGCCTGTCTATGTACCCAACTCTAGACTTACCTATATGCTCAAAGGTAAAAACACCTAAAGCTTAGATGAAGGCCAGAGAATGAATGTTTACAGGCATAAAGCACAAATATATGTTTTGAAAGGCCCAAATATTACAGCAGATAAAGAACATGTGAGATAGAAATTACATTTTTATGACAAATTGTTTCTTGGGTGTTAGATTTTTGGTCTATCAACTGGAAATGAAGGCTCAGACTTAAATAAATACATTTGTTTTGAATATTGGCCTTTATTGAGTATTGTCCATAAATTCTGCTTAGAGTGGGCTTTTCTTGTTTACAAAAATTCAATTCCACGTTCCCCCTCACTGAAGGGAGAAATACACCATGAACTCAAGTCCAGGCCAGCTTCTCTCCTTTACCTATAAAGGGAAATAAGTGCATCAATGTTCTTTACTGGGAGGACAACAAGGCCATCTCTGACATATAAACAACTGAGCTTAACTATGCAAGACGACAACTTTGTCCTCAAATAAGCCGTCTTTAATTAATTTTGTCCTGGAATATATACAAGTTATTGGTGGCAGCTACAGCAATGATGTTCTCTGCAGGATGCCATGCTGTATGGAGGATCTTCTTGTTGAAGTCCAGACTGTCAACACTTATTTCATCTTTCTTTCTCTTGCCACCCGTACATACTTTTCGGGGCTTTAAGATTGCACGAGGTTTGCTACTCTCTCTTGATGCCTCTAATGTAATATCTCGCCGTGTGTTTCGATCAAACATTCTAAAGAAGTTGTTGTATGAGCCAGTCATAATAGCACTGCATTAAAAGTGAGGAAAAAAATTACTCATTTGATCTATCTGATAATTTCATGTCACTTTGCATTAGCAGGGTTTCTGTTTCCTTTATTTCACATGATGTTTGATGTTAGGACCTTATACAGGTATACCCTCATTTTTCATACTCCACATAAATTACCTATTATCTTGCTCATATCTGCATCACTATCCATTGTACAAATGCATGCTAGTAATACCACTCCAGTTGATTTTTTTTTCTTCAGTGAAGTTTATTAGAAGGACAGTAACTCCTCTGGATTTTTTTTTTTTTTAAATCTAGTTTCTAAATCTATAAGGAGCTGCTTATGACCAACACTTTATCCAGGCCACACCTACACACTCTGACTAACAACAACTCTTTAGGTTAGGATATCAGGAAAGGGTTCTTTCCAAGGTGAGATATGTTTAACCAGGTGGTCGAGATTTTATGTACTGGGGTATCAATGCTTTATTGTTGCAAACACTAAGACTTAAACCCCATGTGCACATAACAGTTGCAAATCGTGCAGTATCTAACTCAACACCCTCCGGATCACGTGTCAATTGTGAGCTGTTCCCACTTTAAGCAACCTCTGATTGGCCAGATTGGATGTTATGAGTGTGACATCCACAAATGAATTACTGATTCCTTAGGTACAAAAAACCCCAGTGCATAAGCCATGATTTGTTGTTGGGTTAATCACTGAGTTCTTTAGGGGCTAAATAAAACAGTGGCTCAAGTTCACATCATGCTCACAACCTCCAATCCGCTCTCTAGAGAGATGGAAGTGGCCCTCACACAGCACACATCCCAGACACTTGTGGGGTAATTAACTCATGTTTTACACCATTACATGACAGCTGGCTCTATGTCTAAAGCAGCCATTTATTACTTATATTTATTATTATAAATAAATTACATTTATTACTATAAGTTGAAACTTTATTTTGTTAGCAGTGAAATATCATGCTTTCCAGGGACTTGTAATGTGCAAAATAATGTTACACCAACTATTGTTCCTATAGGGACACTATGGATATTATTTTGTATTTAGATCTGGATGGTTACAGTAAATCTCAAACATACCATTAAATAACTAATACAGATGTCACCAATTCTATTGTTAGAGCTGAAGCAGAGGTTCAGAACTAGAGACCCTCTCCCTTAAAAAAAAAAAAAAAATAGAGAGAGCTAACAAATCACATAAGTGTGTCAGAACGGACCATATACTTTGGCTCACAGATCTCATTTATCCCTAAGTTTAATTTAAGAACCAAAACAAGATCCAAGATTCAAGCGAACATCTCAAGTAAGCTTCATTACACAAGTCAGTCTTACCTATCAGAACCATTCCAGCAGCACTCAAACTTGTCAAAGATGCAGTCATTCTCATACAATGAACAAAGTTTGCTTCGAAGATATTCATGAACCTTAAAACATAAGCGTTGAATACCATGAGAATATTTTTCATTTTGAAAAAAGTCTCTTTTATTATAATGCATGAGCAATATACCTGATAGGTCTCTACAGGCCTGTTTTCCATATTGAGATCCCATACTTTAACTGAAAGGTAGTCTCTGGTCATCATGTAGCGACCACTGTGACTGAATTTTACATCTGATATTGAGGAAATTATTTCTGAAAAGAATGATCTGCTGCTGGGATCTTCAGGCTCCTCAAAGACTGAAAGTTAGGAAGAAATAACCAAAAGCTGTTAACAGTGAAGGCTAAATCTGATATTTTACAGACAATTAAGGCTTAATTAGACCAGCATATGCCTTAACAATTACAAACACCATCCATGTATGCCTGTTGGACCTGAGAGACCCAACACAAAAGTGATCCCTGTCCACTCTCCACCCCAGTGGCAATATATGAGCAATGAATGACCCTGAGCTTGGGCACACGAACACACTGGAGCATTAATATGTTAGAATCCCTCAAGTTGCCTATTGCCTAGAAAACACTAAACCTACATGAATGAGTTGAAAAGGCACTAATTATAACTAATATTCTTCCAAGCTTGCAGTTGGAAGAATGCCTGCCTCCTTTCTGAAATCCAGAGAAGGAAGTGTGCCTCTGCTATATTCCCCAGTGCCATGTCAATCCTCCTGACACCCATGAGTAACTTGAGGAATTTTCGTGGAGATGGGGCATTTTTGTCTAGAGGATCTCATCAAATACAATCTCTTAATTCTTTCCACGTTACCCTAAATGTGGAGTGACTATTGAGTAGATCTTTCCACATTAAACTGAAACTCTTCAGTCAGATATAAGCAAGCAAGCAAACAGCTGTTTTACAGCATAAATCAGTATGCTGTAAAACATGCTAAAGGCAATTTGCTTTAGCATGTTTGAACTGAAACAATTCAAGAAAACTACATTCATCCAAATATTGTTCCTCTCTTTGGTCATACCATTTATCATAAACATTTATCAAAAACAAGTTTGTTTTATGATGTGAAACTACAATCAGGTGCCTAAAGAAGTCATGGTAGCCACACTAAACACATTCAAGGTAAAACTGGGCAGTCATCTGAGTGGGTGTATAAACTGGTGTCCTGCAACAGCCGGGGGTTGGCCTCGATGGTCTTCTTGGACCCTCCCAACTGTACTATTCTATGATTCTATGAAAAATGGTTGGAAGACACCATGGAGTATTTTATTGATGACAATCTGACCTGAACCATATGCTGAGAACATGCTAGAGATTACAACTCTAGTTTTTTGTTTTTGCATTTTAATTATAAATGTAGTCATTACAGGCATTCGTAAACAAAATTATTTAATTAATGCAAAGCACCTTGGAAATGTTTCAAGATATTGTCTTGAAACCCTATGGGAGAGAGTATCTGTGTCACAAGAACCTCATCTTCCCACGTGTTAAACCTTGCCAGAATGAAACTTTGTGAGGGCAATGGCTTTTTACCACCAAAAAAAGGAGAGGGGGGGGGGGGGAGGAATGAGAGAGAGAGAGAAGAGAACCCCCATAAACGACTACTTACTAGCTAGTCTAGAAGACCATTTGGATTTTCTGTTCTATAAAATTCATAGCCCTTATCTTAAGGCATCAGTACAAACAGCACCCTGTGTATGTGCTTATATACACTCACAAAATATATACCAGTGTATTTATGAAAGTGGTCCAGAAAATGGAAGAAGTACTTACATTTTGAATGCCTATCACAAAGGGCTGAAGAACGCATATCACAGAGCCGTATAGTTCCTTTGCTACTGCTGTAGACAAACACATTACAATGATGTGGGTGGAACTCTGCTGCAGTGATCACTTCTGTCAGTTCCTCCATGTTAGCAGGCTTTATATCTACAATGTCTGAAAGTTTGCTTGTCAAGGTTAAATAATGATTTATTTCTCCAAAAATATTGGTTATAAAATACAAAAGGGGAAACACTCTAAAGTCTTTCCCAAAATTCTGTAGCATTAATCAGAATGGATATTCATAACATTCAGATTATCCTCTAAACTATTACTGATATTTGTTGCTTTGCAACAAAGACTCTCTCTGATCCGCTTTTATTTAATTACTTACAAAAGTCCCCATGCTCCTTACAAAATCAAGTTTAAATATATTGGACATGAAAATTCTTCTAAGAGCAGTGAAAACTCCCTTAGCAAGTCAGCAGGCATTTCAGGTGTAAATGGTTTAGGCTGTTCAGCATGGAAAGACATATCTCTATGCAGCCAATAAGCTGCATTGTGAGCCACCCCGAGGCTTGTGAGCCGCCCCGAGGCTTCGGCGAATGGGGCGGCATAAAAATGTTTTAATAAAATAAAAAATAAAAATAAAAAAATAATCCAAATGCACATTGGCTTGGATTCAGATTTAGTAATGCTTACAGCATACCCATGGAAATCTAT
The DNA here is from genome assembly GCF_004798865.1 of Varanus komodoensis. Classification (NCBI taxonomy): domain Eukaryota; kingdom Metazoa; phylum Chordata; class Lepidosauria; order Squamata; family Varanidae; genus Varanus; species Varanus komodoensis. Next base: position 30,489,412 of record NW_025335317.1, read on the forward strand.
GTGAGAGTCTAGTTCTACTACATATGATTTTTACTTATTTTTAAGAATGCAAATTTTCTAGTTTACTAAAGTGAAAATTTGCTCAGGAACCTAAGGGTGAAAAATCAGAATTGAATTGAACAATTGCTCATTAAAGCTGACAGGTAACTCAGGAAACCTACAAAGCATGTTTTCCTCCTTCATCAGCCTTGTTCATCCCACAATGTTTTCCTCATTCAAAAGCAGAATTCCAAAGTTTTATGGAAATGGTCTATATAATAGACTAAATAGAGTAAAACATATTCTTGCCATATTTAAAACTACTGATAAAATCCAGTAATTAGCAAAGAGGCTGCTTCATTGCAAAAAGGATACTAAAACTTCTATCTGTGATTTCTAAATGCCACAGGTTGATTCTCAGGTCATCCGCAGAAAGGTATGTTTCATGATCACTGTTTACTGAAATAGAGTTTATATGATATGTATGTGCATTTGCAAATATCCTTCGGGGACTTGCTTCCACCATTAGGTCCATGGGTTTCAATATTGGCACCTAAAAACAGAGAAAGGAATCGATGTTTGCTTCAACATAATGCAGCAACTATTTGGTTATTATCATTTTAAAATATCTACAACTTCAGTAGACTACAAGTTTTAACAGCTAGGTTAAATCCATCTTTTCAATCTCAAATTTATGACTAATTTTAAAAAGTTCTGCACCATCCTTCACATCTAGATATTTACTTATTTTACTCATTATATTTATACCCTACTGTGATTGGTCCGAATTCACCCAGTTAGTCCCATAGCTGAATGGGGACTAGAACCCCAATCCCATCCTGAACTCTGAACCACTACACCACACTGGTTTTCCAAGTACTCTTCAAGAAGCCATTGTGGGTGAATTTTGATATAGGAATGCCATAGCAGTGGCCGTAATTCTCAGTATTTGTGGCAATGGTAGGTATACTTCTTATGAGTGAAAGTGGTTGCTGAGAAGGTTAACAGGGCACCCACAATCCTACAACAGCCCATCAACCACCATAACACCCAACCTTGCTAGGTTTGAAAGTTAATGAGATGCTACGGCACAGTCCCACCATGCCCTGAAAATTCAAAACAGCAGTTGCTGCCACATTGAAAAATCCCACAGTGGCTTCTCAGTACATGTAAACCACTGAGTACAACAGAGATTACTTCCAGGCACATTGGCACAAGACTGTAGCCTGAATGTGTTATGCTTGCCACAGGGATGCTGCTTCAAACTAACTTTCCTTGCTGAATTAACCCTGGAAGATTTCAAGTACTGGCTGTGTGGATGAGCATCAAACTAATTTTCCAACAGTTGCCACGGAAAACACAAATACTCTTATAAGTTTTGTACTAATTCACACAGCAAATACTTTCCAAAATTACAAGGTTGTTCCAATTGTTATTGCTTAAGTTAAAGATAAGCAGGTTGCTTACCTGTAACTGATGTTTTTCGAGTGGCCATCTGTGCAGTCACACATATGGGTGCTGCACCTGCGCAGTGCCTTTGGCCGGAGATTGCAAGCTAACCATTTTTGGCGGGAAGCTCCGCTCCCCTCCCCCCATGGTCTATAAAGAGTGGAGCGTCTGCCATTTTGTTCAGTCTTTGACGACCGAATGTGCGCCCCCTCGTGGAAAAAAAAAATTAATTTGAGGTAGGAAAAAAGGTGGGTCGGTACCATGAAAAAGGGGAACTTTTGGTACCGATGGATGCGTCCACTCACCGACACCGAGTGGGGCCGGCGGGTGGGTTGTGTGACTGCACAGATGGCCACTTGAGGAATACCAGTTACAGGTAAGCAACCTGCTTTTCTTCGGCGTGGCCTCTGTGCATCACACATATGGGTAGATTAACAAGCTTACCATAAAGGAGGAGGGAAGGTGTCCTCAGTGAAGAACAGACGGAAGAACGGCTCTGCCAAAGAAGCAATCCCATCGAGCCCGAACATCGAGATGGTAATGTCTGGCGAAGGTGCAAGGGTTTACCCAACTAGCAGCTCAGCATACATCATCAAGTGAGACCCCGGATGCAAAGGCAGATGAGGTAGCAACAGCCCTAGTGGAATGACCTCGAGGGACTGAAGGCAAATTGATCTTAGCTAGTTGATAAGGTAAGGTTATAGTGTGGACTATCCATTTGGAAAGTCTCTGCGGCGTGACTGGATCGCCTTGATCTTTGGTAGAATACTTAATGAATAGTCTATTTGAACGTCAATAGATTCAGTCCTCGATCTGTAAAAGGCTAAGCAACGCCGAACATCAAGTGAATGCAAAGATCTCTCTAGTGGGGTTGACGGTGACGGAAAAAAGGCAGGTAAAACAGTATCTTGTCCCATATGAAAAGGCGTAGTCACTTTAGGAAGAAAAGACGGGTCGAGGTGTAAGACGACCTTCTCTCTGTAAAAGTTCAAATAAGGAGGGTCTATGCGAAGAGCGCAAAGTTCACTGGCCCTTCGGGCTGAAGTGACCGTCACGAGAAATGACTAAGCCACGATAGTAGGCTATTGCAGCCATATACACTTTAATAGGCGACGGCTTTAATCCAGAATGGTCCAGTTCTAATAGGAACTGAAGGATTTGATGTATAGATGACATAAATGGAGAGAACGAACGAGACTCTGCAAAGGTGGAAAACCGTTTCCATTTAGCCGCGTATGATTTCCGTGTGGATGGCTTTAAGGCAGGATCGATGATATGCTGGATATCAGGAGGAAATGCTGTTGAATTCGACAGGTCGTGTCTTGCATCCGATGGTACGGAATGAACAAAGGAAGAGGAAGAGGAAGCGCCGGAGTGGTTGGATTCGACGACTGGATTCGATTCAGTTGAAGTTGCCGTCGGTACCAGGGGAACAGTGGTAGTCATCAAATTCACCACGCTGTTAGATTCAATGACAGCAAGTCCGGGTGGCGAAGCATACCGTCCTGTTGGGTTATAAGGTATGGGAGCGGTGGTAGACGAAGATATTCCCCGTGAGAGATGTCGAGTAGTGTCGCAAACCAAGCTTGGCGTGGCCACCAAGGGGCAACTAGTATCCCCGATGCTCAGTCGAACACTATTTTCGCTATGACACGCATCATAAGGGATTGGGGGGAAGGCATAAAAAGTCATGTTGTTCCATGGGATCATGAAAGCGTCCCCTAAGATGCGTGTCCGATTCCCGCTCTCAAACAGTAAGCATTGCATACCCTGTTCTGTTGGGTGGCGAATAAGTCCACATCGGGAAACCCCCAGCACTGAAGAAGATGGTTGCATATGAGAGGATCTAGTTCCCATTTGTGAGAGGTGAACATGTGCCTGCTGAGAAGATTTGCTTGCACATTGTCTGCACCAGCGAGATGAACAGCCATCAGCGTGATGTCTCTCAGAATGCACCAGTCCCAAATTTTCATGGAAAGTCTGGCCAGAGTCAGTGACTTCGTTCCCTCCTGCTTGTTCAGATAGAAGGCGGTAGCTACATTGTCCAAAGTTATCTGAACAACCCAATGTTAAAGAATGTCCTCGAAAGAGTGCAGGGCTTTGAACACTGCCAATAGCTCCAGGAAGTTGATATGATTCATGGATTCTCGACGATTCCACGTGCCTTGGGTATATAGGCCAGAGCATATCGCTCCCCATCCCAGAAGAGATGCGTCGGTACCGAGGGTTATCGAAGGAGGCCGTGCCCTGAAGGGGACTCCAACAGTCAGATTGGCTGGTACCGACCACCAAAGTAGAGAATGGAGTACCAAGGATGGGATTCAAATCAACTTCGACGGTGGGTCTCTCTGAGGGTGAAAAGAAGTTGTTGAAAAGAAGTTGCAGCGGACGGAGCCGAAGCCTGGCGTGTGGAACCACAGCGACCAAGGAAGCCATATGCCCCAGGATCCTCTGGATGTACTTCGCCGGGACCGTCCCGTCTTGTCGCATTCGATGGATGTGGTGAGCAAGAGTCTGTTGTCCGTCCCGAGGAAGGAAGGCTTTTTCCAACGTCGAATCCAAGCGGGCTCCAATGAAGGTAAGCGTCTGCGTCCGAAGAAGAGAAGATTTCTCGGTATTAATGCATAGGCCCAGGTCATTCTATAAGGCACAGGTTGTGCGGATAGATGCAAGGAGTCCCTTCCTAGACTGGGACACTAGCAGCCAGTCATCGAGATACGGGTAAATTTGTATGCCCTGGAGGCGTAGGAAGGCACAGACAGGGGCCATACATTTGGTGAATACCCTCGGGGCCGTGGCCAGTCCAAAAGGCAAAACTGTAAACTCGTAAAGATGGGGTGCAACAGCAAAACGAAGGAAACGCCTATAATTCGGGTGGATCGAAATGTGGAAGTAGGCGTCCTTCAGGTCCAATGAGGCAAACCAATCCTCTTTCCTTAGCAACGGCAAGATGTTTTGAAGGGTGGTCATTCGAAATTTCTTCAGTACAATAAATCGATTCAGATAACGTAAGTCCAAAATCGGACGTAAACCACCATCCCACTTCGGGACCGTAAAGTATCTGGAAAAGAATCCGTGAAGTCCATCAAATGGGGATACTTGACGGATCGCTCCTTTACGAAGAAGCTGCTGTATTTCATCGAGCAATACCGGGGAACATGATGTAAACCGGATCGGACTCAATGGAGGAATGATGTCGAATTCTATCCGAAAGCTGTGCTGAACGATGGACAATACCCACCGATCAGATGTGATGGACTCCCAAATGGGGAGTCGGCTTCGCAGCTGATCCCCAGATGAGAGGGGGTGGGTATAGAAGGAATTCGAGGAATGGTTCGCCAGTCCCGTCAATGCTGTCTCCTATAATCGAAACGGCGACGGCCTTGTTGATAGCGTTGTTGGGGCTGCGGACGGCGGCGCTGCTGTTGTTGTTGCTGACGGTGCTGGGGATGTTGTCTTGGCTGGTAGGACTGCCTGTAAGATGGGCGATTCCATGACCACTTACGTCTAGTTTGGGTCTGTATCTCTATCCTGCGTGCCGTCATTCGGGATTTGTGAAGCTTTTTTAATTTGTGGTCGGTGCGAGAGTGGAAGAGCCCGGACCCGTCAAAGGGCATTTCCTCTATGTGGTGCTTGGTTTCCTCCAGAAAGTTGCAATTTCTAAGTCAGGCATGTCTCCGGAGCAAAACGGCACCGACCAAGGCCCTTGAGTCTGTGTCCACGTGGTGCCTGGCTGTGGACAACTGTTGAACTGCGACCTGCATTGCCTCCTTGATAAGGACCTTAGCCAGGTCACCCTGGTGGTCTGGGAGGGTCGAGGCGATGTTGTGGAGGTGCTGCATGATGAAGTACTGGTACCTCGCCAACGTCGTCATGTAATTGGAGATCCGTAGCCTCAGGCCTGAAGCAGCGTAGACTCGCCTAGCCAGGGAGTCAATCTTTCGGCCCTCCTTGTCTCATGGTGCCATGTGCCCTCTTGCCTCTCTGCCCTGGGAGGACTCCACCATGACCAAGTTTGGTTTGGGGTGGCGGAGGAGGAAGGGGATGTCCTCCTCCTGAACCCGGTACATGGATTCGTACCTCCTGGACGTCGGTTGAGGGTGAGAGGGCAAGTCCCAGGGCTGCGTCATCGCTTGCCGAAGGGTGGTTATGAGCAGCAGGACGATCAATGTCGACTGCTTTCCGCGGACGACATCGTAGAACTTGTCCATCGTTGGTCCCGGACGCTGGACGGCGTCGATGTCGAGGGACTGGACAAGCCTGGACATCAGGTCCACGAAGGAGACATGGGATTCGTCCGGTGACGCAGGACCCTGGGAGGTCACAGCGATGTCTGGGGAAGTTGAATCGACCTCCGAATCGTCGGAGTCGGCACTGTAGTATGGTGGAGCCGATGACGAAGACTCCGCCGGAGAAAAGGAGCGGCTGCTTCCATCCTGAGGGGATCGCGGAGATGCACGTCTCGGGTCTGAGGGATACGGTCAGTTACGGGACGGTGGAGAGGACCGAGCCCTAGGAGCGGGATAATACCCGACAGAGAGCAGATCACCCCAGGTGTGGTAGTAGGGGCGACGCCATCCCTCCGAACGTTGCTCCATGGAGCAGCTCCTCTGGCTCCCAGACGAGGACATCTCTACATCCGCCTCTATAGTGGCCACGGGCATGGGTGTAGGCGACCGAGCCCTAGGGGAAGAGTCCTGAATTTCCCCATCAGAAATCGAGCCTCTTTGGAGAGTTGGAAGAGGCCCAGTGGGGAGGTTGGGCACGCGGCATGGGGACCCTTGAGGGGTAACCCGCATCGCCTCCTGAAGCACCGGGTCGGGTGGAGTCAGTACAGTAAGCGCTGCCGGTACTGAGGGGGCCGTCGAATCCGAGTCCTGGTGATGAGGACGCTCCAAATCCTTCAATTTCTTGGAAGGCTTCGAGACTTTCTCCTTCCTGGCCTTCTTATGGCCTGCCGACTTCTCGGGTTCGGCATGCTTACACTTCTCATGCTTCTTCTTGGGAGAAGCAGAGGGAGCCACCGTAGTAGACACAACTTTGTCCGAAGGGCATGAAAGTGGAGCCACTGAAGCGGAGCCAGGCTTCGGAGAAGAAGGCAGCGGATCAGACTGCATGAGAGCCCGATCCCAAAGGAGCCTCCGGAGGCGGTTCTCACAATTCTTCCTAGCCTGCCTAGAGAAGGCCAGGCAGTGAGAACATTTATCGGTCCTATGCCCCTCACCCAAGCAGAGGAGGCATAGGTCATGCGGGTCAGTTGGTGACATTTTTGACCCGCACTCCGTGCATTTGCGGAAAGCTGCTCGCTGCGCCATCGCAGAAAAAGGAAGAAGAGAGAGATAGTGCAGAGGGTAAGTATATATTTTTGGGGTTTTTTTTTTTTTTTTTAGATAGATCGAAAGAAGGTAGAATGATAGAGAAAAACTACAGGAACTATACGAAGTAGGGGAATAAGGAGAGAAAACCGGGCTATAAGAACTGGAACAATCGAGAAGAAAGGGCTATACGAGTAACAGTCAGAGCGAAAGCTGAAAGCGGCACGAGGCACAGCGAATGGCGGTCGCAAAGACTGAACAAAATGGCAGATGCTCCGCTCTTTATAGACCATGGGGGGAGGGGGAGTGGAGCTTCCTGCCAAAAACCGTTAGCTTGCAATCTCTGGCCAAAGGCACTGCGCAGGCGCAGCACCCATATGTGTGATGCACAGAGGCCATGATGAAGAACTGTGGTTATTTTACAAATGGAGAGGGGTACAGGGGCTGCAGCAAGGCCATACATGGCCTCTGTGTTTTCCATCCCTACTAACACACCAAATAATCCACTGCAAGGCCATGGCTGCTCACATGTGCATCAGAGCAGTATGGGATTAACCATTTAAGAGAAAAAATGTTCAATGTGCATGAAAAGGCCAGAATACAAGGCTTTCTGTTTAGCAGCTTGTCTTGTGGTTCAAGCATTGCCACTATAATAACTTGATTTATTTAATTTATACTTAATATTTTCTTGATGCATTGATTATATTGTTTTAACTTGCTTATATTAAGTTGACTTGGAAAGGCGATGGTCGTGAAAGAAAGCTAAATAAAAAACAAGCAAATGGGATTTATATATATATATAACCAAAATATTCTCAAATATTGGAACCATATAACCAAAATATTCTCAAATCAAGATTCTATTTATGAATAGTATAACATTCCACAAAAACAAAGAATAGTGTAGCTACCCTTGTCCTAGTTATTTCAAAGACAAATATTCTTTAGACTTTTCAAGGAAGAACATGGTAATGTCCTGGCCCTTCCCTAATCACAGTACTTCAGAGGCCTTGAATAAAAAGAAAATAAGCAGCTACCTTGCCTAAGTCAGACCATTGGTCCACCCAGACTGGTATTGTCAGAACAGACTAGCAGCAGCTCTTCAAAGCTTCAGACAGGAATTTGTCCTGGCCTTTCCTGGAGATGCTAGGCACTGACTATGTGACCTCTTGCATGTAAAGAGTGTGTGTTCTGAAAAACAGCCTTCCACCCAAAATGAATACTCTGATGTTGAGAAGCTTTTTGGATTTGAGAAACCAATACAATTTTTATTCTACATTATACAGGTTAAGTATACACTGATTCCATACATTCTAAATTAAGATAAAACAAGATACCCGTAGTGCTGTGATTCGAAATGGATCCCGGAGCCTTCCATCTTCATCTTTTAAATTATAACCTTCAGCTCTTTTATCCCTTTCACTGATTTTCCATAATTTAATAGTTTTATCTTTAAAAAGAGAAGACATTTTTGAAATCAGACAATACCAAACGTGTTGTTAGTATAGTTGACTCATGATGAAATTCTGTTTGCAAATACCCAGCTATGTTTTTCAGCTGGCCCAGGTCTGTTCTATATACACTTGCTGGGAATTAAGTCCCATTGTACTTAATAGGACTTCTATCTAAGTAAACTTGCAAGTAAACTGCAAGTGTTTTTAAAATAGGATGGAGTGTGCTTCCCCAGAGCACACACCACTGAAATTCTGTACTCAGGCAATTCAAATTCTAAACACAATTTATGCAAGTGGAGCAGAGTATTTCATATCACTTATGCTGTGTAACTCATTTTTAAGTCTTATTATCCTGAACATTCACACATCTGCATATTCTGGCAAAGACTGCTGGTAACGCTATCCAGGCATGTATCAAAGCCCTGGGGATGAAACCAATATTGTTCCCCTTAACAGAAAGTAGAAATGATGAACTAGAATGCCACTCACAAAATTAAAAAAAGACCCAGCTCTTCTGATACATGCAAAAGACATGGAGGAAGAGGAGGAATGTGTTAACACTTTATGCAGGATTTTGATGGAAAACTGCAGAGCAAATTTCTTCCACAAAACCTATGGCAGAGCCCAGCAATATTTCATTTCTAAGAGGGCTATCTTATCTTCTTCTGGTGGAGGACATTTACTACCACTTGTAAAGGGAATCCTGGAGGCCAGTTTGCAATTTATTCTGGTCTGGGTATACAGAGAGAAGTGAGGAGCTCTGTAAGACACTGACTTGGTTTATATGAAACAATTGTCTACTAGGCTTAAATTTACCTACAAGTGCCATTTTTGTGTGGTAAAGCCTTGTTGTGTCATCTGAGCCAGGGCAGCATGTCTTGCTGGAGGGTTGAATGACCCTTAAATAATCCTACAATATCCTATGGATTGTTTAGGTTATCATCCAAAGCAGCTACTCTGCCCATTTTTTGGATGACATGACAAGCCATAGCCAGGGAGTTATGCAAATTATACCTACTATGCACTGCAGTCACAGTGGCATTTTTTGCCCATGTAAATTGGCTCACTAAGGCCTTACTCTCCACTGAGAGAGCTCTCATTTAGTCCTTCTCAGCTTATGACATTTGGAAGGGATGAACCACACATTTTGTGCATATTTTATAACCAGAAAGGCCACAGAATCTATTATTTAAAATGGAAGTACTCATTTTTAGGAAACTGAATGCTCTTCCTGATAGATAGGCTGCACTTTTGTCTTTATTCCCATAGAACGATAGCAGCTATTTCTGTATAACTGATCTAGTGGGCCACTAGAATTTATAATTACATCAGAGTGCTTCTAAGAGGGAGAACAATGAGCTTGTGTTTCAGCAGTGCTTGACACAATAGCCCGTACCACTAATATATTTGCAATTTCAGTAAGCAACTAAGAACCCTTTTCTGCATACAGGTACACCTACAAGATTTTAGCAAAGAGACACATCACAGTTCAGACACTCTTTAATAAATAGACTGATAAGAGGACAAAGACTATACCTGAAGAAAATAGGTTATTTTATACTTAAGTTATTTGATAAAACATTTCTTCACTGAGTTTATTATATGGTTACTATAGTATAAAATTTTATTTTAAGCCCAAAACATGAATAAACAACATGATTCAGAAACCATCCACTTCTCTGTGGAAGTGAAACTATTCAGCAACAAAGCACACTTCCAGACTCTCTCCTGAAAAATGACAGCTTAATAAAATATAGTAACAGAACATATAAGAAATGGTAACTTCTATTATGCATACAAGTTAGTTGAGTTTTCAGGGATTTACTCCTTACTAAAGCAACTTCAAGTATTTCTATGTATCTACTTTAAAGATCCTGAATGTATTAAGAAACATAGAAACATAGAAATAGAGTGAGTCAGAAGGGACCTCCTGGGCAATCTAGTCTGATCCCCAGCTTTAGGGGGCTCCGCTCATGACAGGCCTACAATATGCATCCCCAGCCTATCCATAAACAACCTCACAGATGGGGCTTCAACCACTTCCCGTGGAAGCCCATTCCATACCCTAGTGGTCCTAAACATGAGGAAGTATTTCCTGGCATCCACCTTGAATCTTCATTCCCTGAGCTCTCCTCCATTGGAACGCACCCTGCCCTCCACCACAGGGGAAAAAAGTTCATGACCAACTTTGGTGTGACACTCCCTCACACACCTGTATGATGCTAACAGGTACCCTCTGAGTCTTCTCTTCTCAAGGCTGGAAAGACCCTGCTCCCTCAGACTCTCCTCATATGACTTGCCCTGCAAACCAGCCATCATCTTTGTGGCCCTTCACTGCACTGATTCCAACCTTGCTATATCCCTCTTCTGATAAGGGACCCAGAATTGAACACAATACTCCAGTTGTGGGCACACCAGAATTGTATAGACTGGCAGTAATACCTCTCTCAAACTAGAAGCCACGCTTCTGGCTATGCATCCCAGGCTGGCATTTGCCCTCTTGACCGCCACATCACACTGCTGACTCATGTTTAGCCTACAGTTGACCAGCACCCCGAGATCCCTTTCACAACGCTGCTCTTCAGCCACTTGTCCCCTAACCTGTACTTATGACACCCATTCCTAAGTCCCAAGTGCAAGACCTTGCACTGGTCCACACTGAATGCTGTCCTGTTGTCCCCCTTTTGGATCTGGAGTACTTGCTCCTCAGTTGTGGCTACCACTCCCATTTTAGTATCGTCTGTTGTTGAGGAAAAGACTGAACAGGATGGATCCCAGGACAGAACCCTGAGATACCCTGCTTGTCATCAACCACCATCCCAATAGCTCCCCACTAATAGTTAGCCTCCGCTTTCAGTTCATCAACCATGCCCTAATCCATTAGACAGTACATTGGCATATCCCAAAACTCCTCTATTTCTCAACCAAGATATCATGAAGCACTTTGTCAGAGGTCTTGCTGAAATCCAGGTAAACCACATCCCCTCCATGTAGCCACCTTGAAACCTTGTCTTAGAATCCCAAGAGGCAGGACCTGTTTTTGTGTGTTGCATGGCTGCCAACCTCCCTTTCCTATATAGAGTTAACTAGGTCTCTCTCTAGTATGAGCCTTTCCATTGCCTTTCCCAGAACAGACATAAGGCTAACTGGCCTGTAATTCCTTATGTCTACTGCCATTTCTGAAGAATGCGACCACTTACACCACCCTCCAGGCCTCTGGAACCTCACACATTTTCCACCAGGACTCAAAAATGGAGGCCAGCAGACATGAGGGTACCCCCTCCAACTCTCTAAGTACCCTTGGGTGTAACCCATCAGAGCCTGGCGCCTTTGTAATGTCCATTGTCCTGAGGAACTCCTTGACTTCTAGGGGGGTGACTCTAAAACTTGTGCCCCTAAGTCATCAGCCTCATCCAGTTCCTCATGTGGATTGCCCCTGTCCTGCTTTGGAGAGAACACAGTGGCAAAACAGTCATTTAGCATCAGTGCTGGTTCCTTCACATCAGTCACCGAATCCCCTTCCTCATTATTAAGCGGTCCCACTGCCTGTCTCCCCTTCCTCTTGCTATTTACATGTTGAGAGAAGCTCTTTTTGTTGCTCCTGATATTCTTTGCAAGTCTCAGCTCATAATCAGCCTTAGCCTCGCAAAGAATCTTTCTGCAACAGGCCTCCTCCACCCAGTATACCCTTTTGTTTATTTTCCCCATTGCCCATTTCCTACAGAGGTTCCTCTTATGTCTAATCCCTCTTACCACATCCTTTCGCATCCATGGTGGACTCTCCTTCACCTCCCCGCCTTACTAACTAGAGGTATCATCGAGGCTTGCACCTCTAAGACCTCCATTTGGAGTACCATCCACCCCTCCTCAACTCCCTTGTTTTCCAATAACCTATCCCAGGAGACTTTCCCTAGTCTGGCCTTCAATTGGCCAAAGTTGGCCCTCCTGAAGTCCCAGCTTCCAGTAGTCGACTGGCTACATGTCCCCATTCCCCTGATCTCAAAGCAAAGGATGGAATGATCACTCGCATCCAGAGCTCCCCTAATCTACACCCCATATATCAGCTCCTCCCTCTTGCTCAAGACCAAGTCAAGGATATTTTCCCTCCTCGTCGTCTCTTGGACCCTCTGCATGAAAAACCCTCCCTCTTGTATGATATCTAGGAAGCAACGTGATCAGGCTGTTACCGCCGATAGCAACTATGAGAAAGAGTAGTCAGGAACAATGTCAGTAAGAAATACTTTTGTTTTCCTTTATAACAAAGGCCACATTGTAATGTTCTCTGATGGCAAATAAGGGCCACAGCAATTCCCAAACTGATACCGCTACAATTTCCATAGCAATTGGGAAATAGTTATATTAAAATATAATTTAATACCATATTGTCTTTACATTTAAACTAACTATTGTTTGCAGAGCATGAGAAGTTATGGTTCACAGCAAACCATGGCCTACTAAAAAATCAGTTATAACTAATTACCCTGAGCATACAAGGGCAATCTTAGAGACTATGGAACACAAAGACTCAAAACCTTCTTCCAAGCTCGTTTTTGCAGCATAAAATCTTGGCTTGGTGTTCTGTCTAAACTGATCCATTTAGGCAATCCTAAGGAGAGGACAATTTGGAGAGCACTCATTCTTAGGGTCACCATAAGCCAGAGACAAATTGGCAGCATGCAATAACAACATGCTTACTTAAACATGGCTACTCATTAAGCCACATTTAACCCAATGAGACTTAACCTCTGAATAGAAAGATACACTTGCTCTGTTAATTAAAGCTAAATTAGAAATGGGTACATACTATTAATAGATCTAGAAGTTAAGTCATTAGCAATAAGTAGAACATCTATTGTACTACACTTTATATATAAAAAGGTCCTTACCATTTGTAGATAATAAGAAGTGAGCAGCATTCTGTTGTGGTAACCACCTAATTTTATTAATTTTTTCCTCAATTTCTAGACTTTTCAAGTAGTCAAACTCAGGTTCATGACTCTGAAAGGTACTGTAAACATTATATTCTCCCCTTGAATGAGGACGGCTTTTATTCTACAAGAAAACAAAGGTATAAATAGAACATTTTTATACTGTGTACATGATAAAGACGACGTGTTCAAGAGATTGCTAACAATCAGATCACATGAATTTGAAATATGCCAAATGAATAGTCCCTAAAAGTCCATTTGCATGTTCCAAATTTAGTATTACAAACTCATTTACTATGAGGTCATCCATTAAACAAGTATCTTGAATTTATTACAGATCTACCTGCTGTTTCATTTGTAATAATGCTGAGGCACACAAGAAAGTTCTGTTTCTATGTCAAAGGAGCAAGGGAGAAAGTACTGTGAACACACAAGCATGTACATGCACACATACTGAGAGGCAGAGGCAGAGCGGCGGGGGGCACAAATTGCCATAGTTTGTGCTACGGCGCATTTGACTGTCACAGAAATGAATTGCTTTCGATTTTTGGTTGCCAGGTATTTCAGCAAAGGACTCAATTCCTGACTATCTGAGGACACACAGTTTCTTTGAATTACAGTTACAACTACGGAAAGGTAAACATTTATCACTTTTTAACTGTACAAAGAACAGTGGGTTGGATACCGACAAGAAAAAGAAAGTAGCAAATTTCAGACGGGGAACTTCACCACACTTATTATCAGAGATCCCAGGAATATAACCAGAAACAATCTGAATGCTAACCGTGTCCCTGTTTTAGAGTAATAATCCTTCTCCATTGATGCCTAAGTGGCTCAGTTCACATATAACATTTAACTAAAAATCCTGGATTAATCAACCAGGATATGTAAGAACAATGTGCACCAAACAAGCTAAGTAGGATCCGGATAGGCAGGTTGCTTGCCTGTAACTGTCGTTCTTCAAGTGGTCATCTGTGCATTGACGCATATAGGTTTTGTGCCTGCGTAGAGCCTAAAATCAGCTGAGCATTCAATTTTGGGTGGGAGCCCCTCCCCTTCCTGTTCCCAGGAGGCTGTGCGAAGGGTTCCCACCCATCTCCCAGATCCCATGGAGACCACCAGAAATCTCAAACAAAGGGGAAGGAGAAGATGCCCCCTGCAACCCTTCCAGGCACCAAGTGTCCACAGGCAAGAAAGATGTTGTTTAGGAAGGATGACAGAAAGTGGGGACAGATAAATGGGTTCTGTTAATGCAGCACAGATGGCCATTTGAAGAACAACAGTTACAGGTAAGCACTTGTTTTTCTTCTCCATGGTCTCTGTGCATCATACATATGGGTGACTGGCTAGCTTACCTCATAGAGGACAATGGGAGGTATCATTGGAGGACAAAGAAGAGGATAACCCTGCTGAAGGTACAGTCTATTTTCACTCAGATGTCCATTCTGTAGAGCTTGATCAAGGTTGAAGGGGTTGACCATGTGGCTGCCCTACGGAGTTATGGAGTAGAACTCCAGCGAGGAGGCCAGTGGAGTGGACCCTGGGTTGTGAGGTGAGCTGGAGGCCAGAGAACTCATGCCAGGCAGATGGTGCTAGAGTCTCATCTGGATAGTCTCTGCAAGGAAACATGGTTCCCTTTCTTCTGCTCCTCACAGCACACAAAGAGCAAATGGTGGAGTTGCTTGGTTCTGGACTTATAGAAGGCAAGTGTTCTTCTGACATCCAGTAGGTGCAGGGTGGTCTCTACTGGTGTGGACAGGTTGACAGAGAAGGTGGAGAGTATGATATCTTGGTTGAGGTGGGAAGAGGAGGTGAATTTTGGCATAAAGGCTGGGTCCCGACAGAGGGCACCCCTGTCCAAATGGAAGTTGGGGTGTGGGTGATGAGCTCACCGGTACAGCAGGCCAATGCGATGGCCACCAGGAAGGCTGTCTTCCAGGAAAGGAAGCACACACCGATTGTTGTGAGGGACTCGAATGGCTTCCTGGTGAATGCCTTTAACATGACTGAGAGGCTCCACACTGGGGTGCAGAGTCAGGTGGAGAGGGCGATGTTGCAAAGTCCTTTCAGGAATTTATGCACCAGGGGTAGGTGGATTTCCTCATGGATGGCTTAAGGGCTGCATCCAGTATGGCAGACACCTCGTGTGGTAGGGTCACATTTCCACATGTGATCGAGCAATCCTCCAGGCTGTTAGGTTCAGGGTCCTGATGTCCAGATGGAGGACTCAGCCCCTGTCTTGTGAGAGCAAGTTCTGGGAATGGGGGAGGTGAGGACAGAGATGGTCCTGTCCCTCTAGATCTTGGAGATCACCCTGGTGGTCAGCACGAAGAATAGGAATACATGGAACAGGCTCCTGGTCCATTTGAAGAAGAAGACAACTCCAAGGGAACTGGTCCTGGAGCAGAACTGTGGGCAGGTGGTGTTTTTGAGGATGGTGAAGAGGTCTAACTGATGGCCACTCCCAATGATCATGAAGATCCTGCAAGACTATCTTGCTCAGCTCCCACTCATGGGTGTCTAGGTGTGTGCAGCTGAGGGTGTTGGCCATGATATTGTCTTTGCCTGCCATGTGGATCACCATACAGATGATGGGTATGGTGATGCACTAATCTCAAATGATGGTGGTGAGATTGGTGAGCAGAACAGAACTTGTTTAGTGATGTAATACATCACTGTGGTGTTGTCAAAGGCAATTTGCATGTATTGGCCTAAGAGGGTTCCCTTTCAGGGCTTTGACATGAGGCTTTGCATATAGCCAGTGTCTCTAGGAAGTTGATATGATGTCGTGCCTTGCGGCAGTCCAATGAGGCAAGTGTGCACAGGGTGCTTCCCAGGCCAAGTTGAAGGCATCTGTGGTAACAGTGATGGAGTGTTCCAGGGAGAGGAAGCTGATACCTGCTGAGCGGTTGTGTGGGATGGCCCACCAGTAGGCTGTTCCAAACAGGGGTGGGACATTTAGCAGGGTGTCCTGAGGATTGTTTTCTGAGTGCAAACCACAACCGTAGAGGACTCATTCACAGGCTGGCAAAGGGGACCACTGCCACTGTGGCTGCCATGCATGCAAGAAGCCTCTAGATCTTGTGGGCCATGTAGTGCTCTGTTGTGCTGATGCTGGCTGCCAGGTTTCTGTGTTCTAGCTCTGGGTTCTGGCAGGAGCGTTTTTGCTGTGATTGAGTTGAGGCAGGTTCCCAAAACAGGATGAACTGGGAGGGGAAGAGAATAGATCCGTCATAATTTAGGCAGAGTCCTATGGCCTGTAGCAGTTAGCAGATGGTGTGCATGGTGTGTGGTAACTCAGTTTTGGTTGGGACTTACCAGGAGTCAGTTGTCAAGGTAGCAGAAGACCTGTACTCCCTGGAGCTGTAGATATGTACATACCACTGCCATGCATTTTGTGAAGACCCTGGGCACTGTGGAGAGGTCAAATTGGAGGACCAAGAATTTGAAGGTCTCCTCCCCAATAAAGAAGCATAGGAAGCATCTATGGTTCTGGTGGACTACAATGTGGAAGTATATGTCCCTTAGGTTGGTTGCAGTAGTGAGAGGATTCCTTGCAGGGAAACCATTCTGAATGTTCAGACTATGATGCCTCTGAGGTCTACGATTGGTTTGAAGCATCTATCCCCCTTCAGTAGAGTAAAGTATCTGAAGTAGAAGCCCGTGGAGTGGTTGCAGTGGACCCTTTTGATTGCCCCCTTGGACAGAATAGCATAGACTTCTGACAGGATTGCACTGAGGGGCAGGAAGGTATCAAACTCTAACCTGTAGCCATATTCCAGTATAGACAAGACCCAGGAATCCATTGTGATTGCTTCCCAGGTGGGGAGGAATCCAGTGAGGTGACCATCAAAGGTGTCATGGGGTGGAGAGAGGGGGGGCCGCCAGTGGTGGCAGTCAGTGGTGCCACCTGCCTACCTCCTGTCTCTTTAGAGGTTGCCTGAATCTAGGTTGGCTGCTGAGGGAGCACAGGGTTCTGGTCAAAAACTGTGTCATCCAGGAATGGCTCAAAGGACTCCAAGGAGACCACAAACTCCACTTCCTCCTCATACTCCTCTGGGCTACAGTAGGGAGACAAGCTTTGTGGGCAGTCAGGTGCAGTACATTGATGGATATACTGGAGTGCAGCAGTGGTCCCATACTGAGGGCTAATGGTGGCGTCTCAGTACCATGGTGGTGCAATGGCTCAGTATCAGAAGATGATCATGGCTCAGTATCAAAAAGTGATGGCTGCTCGGCACTGAGCCTTGGGAGTGGTGCAGTACTGAGGGATCACGGTGGCCCAGTACCAGACACTGGTCATGGTGTGAGGTTGTGCGGCTGGCTGTTGAAGAGTAGGAGAGCTTTTTTTCAAAGGGTGGCCTTGAGGTGGAGAGTTTGTTGTTTTGAGGTCTGCTAGGTGAAAGCCTAGGATATAGTGCAGGCTTCCACCACATGCCCCTTGACAAGGCAGAGGAGGCACAAGTCATGCCCGTCAGAGGAGGGCATTTTGCTGTCACAATCACAGCAGTCTTGAAAAGATGCCAAAACCATCGCAGGGATGGGAATGGGCAGGGGGAAGGAGAAAAGGAAGGATAACTTGGATAGAAGTGTTAGGAGTAGTAAAAACAAGA
The DNA here is from genome assembly GCF_004798865.1 of Varanus komodoensis. Taxonomy (NCBI): domain Eukaryota; kingdom Metazoa; phylum Chordata; class Lepidosauria; order Squamata; family Varanidae; genus Varanus; species Varanus komodoensis. Next base: position 30,507,150 of record NW_025335317.1, read on the forward strand.
CAAAAAGAATACTTTAGTTGATGCTTTGTAGAAGAGTGAAAACAATGATACAGAGAAAAGCAAGGTTTTCAGGGTAAGGATCATAAGGAAGTACACTAGTACTTAATGTAAATAGGAGAAAAATTATTCTCATCTATGCCTGATGGCAGTCAAAAAGGAACTGAGGGGATGGGTGGGAACCCCTCTCACAGACCCCTGGGAACAGGAATGGGAGGGGTTCCTACCCAAAACTGAGCGCTCAGCTATAGAAGCTTTTCCCAGGTCTAGGCTCTGTGCACGCGCAAAGCCCCTATGTGTGATGCACAGGGACCACCAAAAAGAACTTACATATGGCTTCACAAACTTAAGCACTTGCAAACAAGCCAGGAATTGTTACCCAACTTTAAACTCTGTTTTAAGGATGGCTTCTGAACCTGGCTTATTTCTAAGCAATTTCTAAGCATAGTTCTGTGTTTGTACATAAAGCAATAGGGAAAGGTTGCATGTGAATGTATGCAACTCATGTTCTGGATTAAGACAGGAATGCTTAGCTCCACATGCGTCTGCAGTACTTCTCAGCTTCATATGTCCATATTAACATGAAATGATTTCACCCATTACTCACATAGTGAAACAAAGCATCACTGCATACACTTGGAAGCAAAGTTTTAAAATAAAATGAATGCAGTATTCCTTTTAAAAATCTAATTAATGAAATTAATCCATCAATTCTTGTATTCATTCTTGAAATTAACCTCTCAGAGTGATAACTAAAATTCCCCACCCCGCTACAGCAGGTGAGGAAATAACAGTCTCCTTTCCTTAGCTATATTGCCAATAAAAATAAGCTCATTCATGTCTCGAAATTGAAGCAATCCCCAATTACTTTCTGAAATCTTTTAAAATGTGCTTTTGAACACTGTGTTCTTCCTCTTCTCCAGGATTAGAGTGCACATGACCCTCAAGATTTTATATTTTAGAGCAGCAAACAGGCTAGGGCAGTTCCCATATGATTAAACGCACTTCCCTCTCCTGTCCTTCAACCATTGGAGGCCCTTATATTATACTGCTGCTATTGGTTACTCAATAGTCAAGCATAACATTACTAGAAAAGTGAACATGTTTGTTTTAGTTTTAGAAAGGTGACACACTTGCAACCAACATCCTGTGGGTTCATGGTCAATCCTAAACTACAGTAGGCAATCCTACTATAATGCCACAATACCCACTTTGGAAACCAAAGCAACCAAAGTTAAAACAAAATTGTTTAATGGAATTCTCTTCTGGCACACAGGTCAGTTATATCAACATACTCTTGAATGGACCAGCTATACACTAATTGTCAAAATGTCCCAGAGACTAAGCCTCTGGAGAATTCCGTTACCTAATTCTTATCTTCATTTAATTTCACGCAATTATTAATAAAAGCTAACTGCTCTCTTTTTGTCACTAGCCCCAAATGAAACATTGCATACTATATTATAGATTTTTCTTGTTCCAGAATTCTTGAAATTCAAAAATTCTACTCAGAACAATTATTCCAATGAAGCACCATTTAGGCAACAATCCCATGGCCACTAAACACTATCTAGATGGCCATTTCTCATAGAGATGGGAGAAATGTGTTCTAAGAATGAGGCTGGGAATCCATTTGCAGAGTACCTCCTGTTTGCTCTGGCAGTTGGCATACTTCTTTCTAAACAGACAGCTAAACATTCAAAGTGGCAAGCATGATTTATAAACCAGAGCATGTGTGTGTAATACCAGGGAAGAATTAAGGAAAGAGAAGAATTAAGCTCTGACAGGATTCAAGGAACCATAAGGGCGTGTCAGCCCCTCTTCTTCATGAGCTGGGGCAACAGTCAAGCTTGGTCAACTATGCATTTTGAAGGGCAGGGATATCAAAATCTTTGCCTCTACACTTCTCCTGCCTTCAATTGGATGCCCATAATCCTTCAAATTTGAAGGATTATGAGAATTATGAGAGGATTATGGTGCCCTAAAGGATGCAGGTCTAACATTTCAACAACACTCACAAAGAACAGCAGATGAAGTGCCAAGGCTACTTCTGAAACTTAGCAAACATTCAAAACCAAACTGCTATGCAGTACAGAGGACAATGACACTGCTAATTGAAAAAAAAAACATAATAAATTCAATTGGGCAGGTGAAGTTAACAGCACTGTGGCCATAGTTGGTATTCAGCTTTAGCATGAAACTCATGAGATCTCTTGATTCTCTTGGAATTACTTTTTTATTTGCAGTTCATACAAGAGTCAACAATTTACTAATTTCAATCAGTCTGCATGTCCTCCTTTCTTAAAGACAGCCATTTTGCATGACATTTTCCTAACATGAACAATGACATTTATGTGCATTGTCAAGTATTACACTGTATATGTAGTGGAGCAGAAGTATGCACTCCTCAGAGAGGGGCATAAAGTGGTATGCACTTTCTCCCCTCAATGGATTTAATACCTGAAAACAATAAGTGGATATTTACTGATACCTTGATACTCCTACAAACCCCTACACTGATGACCAAAAAAGCTGTATACTCTTTTCATTAAATGCTTTAAATCATCCTGCTCCTAATCAAGCAACAGATGAACAAGCAACAAACACTTCAAAACATCTATGGTTGCTTATGGAAGAATATGCACCTTATACAGGGTGGGGCATCAAGATCTCCCACATTTTGAGGGGGCACTACGTAGGCTGTAGTGGGGGTAGAGGTGGGGTAGGTTTCATTCGGTAGTCTAGGCTCTACCATTTTCAGTACCCATCATGAGTTGGACTGGTGAACATCGGAGCTTTGCTGTTCAAACATATTATGAGAACATTATGTGGGGCTGCCCTTGAAGACAGTCCGGATACTTCAATTGGTGCAAAACAGAGCTGCCAGATTGCTGTTGGGGACCAGTCGCTATTCTCAAATAATGCAGGTCCTCTATCAGCTACATTGACTTCCCATTGAAGTCCGGGCCCAATTCAAGGTGCTAATACTAACCTATAAAGCCCTAAATGGCTTGGGACCAGGATACCTGAAGGAATGTCTTTTTCCCCATACACCCTCCCACCCTTTAAGATCTGCAGCAGAGGCCCTGGTCCGGGAACCCTCCTTGAAGGAGTTTAGGAGAGTGGACACCCAAAGGAGGGCTTTCTCTGCAGGCACCCTGGCTGTGGAATGTGCTCTCCAGTGAGGTTCGCCTGGTGCTGACATTATATGCTTTTTGGCGCCAGATTAAAACCTTTTTATTCACCCAATAATTTAAAGTTTAAAAATTTTTAATTCAGATTTTATTTACCCTCAGTCGTGTTTTATCTTGCTATTGTATTTATTGGATATTTATCACTCTGTAAGCTGTCCAGAGATATTTCATACCAGACAGGTTAGAAATATCCTAATAAATAAATAAATGAATAAAAAGAACTATTCTGTGATAGTGACACAGAGAGCGTTCCATACACGCCTTGTGCTCAGTCAAAATGCATCAGTACCAAATTGGAATATGAATTTGCTATGGATTTCTAACCTTCGGGCAACTGGAGCCACACTGAAAAGTAAGTCACCTGGCAGATCTAGGACTGTTAGAACACCAGAAAATGTGGAAGCAGTAAGCACATCCATTCAGCAATCACCAAGGTGTTCCACTCGTAAGCATGAGATGGCACTAGGGATACCAAGTTGGAGTTTGAGGAGGATTCTGCATACTGTTTTAAAACTGCATCCTTACAAAATGATGTTTGCTCAAGAATTAAGAGAGAGAGATCATGCCAACAGCAGAGCCCTAAGTGCGGAAATTCTTGAACAGATTCTCACTGCAGCTGTTCTTCTGAGTAGCAATGAGGTTCACTTCCCTATCAGTGGAGCCATAAACAAGCAGAATTTTCACTACTGGGCTAAACATAAGCTTCATGAACTCCATGAACGACTGCTCCACTCTCCTTGTGTAACTGTGTGTTGTGCAGTTGCCGACTTTGGTGTGATCGGCCCGTAATTTTTTGAGGAAAGTGATGTAACAGTAACTGTGACCTCCAACTGGTATGTTAAAACGTTGGAGACCTTTCTGCCCCCCAAACTGGATGATGTGGATACTGAACATGTGTGGTTTCAACAGGATGGGGCCACAGCTCACACAGCACGACGTTCACTCAGAGGGTTGAGGGAAATGTGCCCTGGACATTTGATCTCTTTAAGGGGAGACGTGGGATGGCCAGCACGGTCACCAGATGTGACTATTTTCCTTTGGAAATAACTAAAGGAAAAGGTTTTCAAATATCACCCTTGATCATTTGAGGATTTGAAGGAATGGATCAGACAGGAAATCGACGCCATGCCGCCTGAGATTACCCAGAGAGTGATGGAGAACTTCCAGGAACATCTGTTTTTATGTACTTTTCAGAAATATATGCAATTTTTTTCTAGATAGCCTCATTCATTTTTTATACCGCTTCAATATGTGGGAGATCTTTATGCCCCACCCTGTATATGTATCAGTTTAAAAGGTGTAATGAGAAAAATGACTGCAAATTACTGATTTCTAGAGGAAAAACAATTTAGTTGGCCTAACAACTTGTTTAACACATGAAGTTCATTTAAAAAGAAAATAAAAATAAATAGCCTAACATTTCTCTTGATGTGTTTCAATATCATCCATTTTAAAATAAAAGTACAAAGTACAAATGATGCTACAATATCATCCATTTCAAAATAAAAATACAAAGCAGTTTAACCACCACCATTCTTTGTTTTAAGTAGTACTGACCTCTGCTTCTCTTTGAAATATAACCACTCTTCCACCCTTGTCTCCTGTTGCAAGAAGATCTCCAGAGTAGTTAAACTCAACTGTTGAAATAATGTCAGCTGTAAACATAACAAAGGCAACAATATTATAATGTGTGGACTGCAATGAGCACCATAAAACACAGTTTATTTTATAACTGAACAGATGAGTACACATTGACATGCAAGCTGATTCTCAATGTTAATATGAAAAATGATAGTATATCTTCTCAGGTCATGATCACCCATTATGTATTATGAGAAGCCCAAATTACATTTGCAGCATGGAGAACCCAGTCTCATATTCTAGCATCCAGCATTGGGTTTGGGAATTTAGATACCAAGGTGCTTTTCTGGAATTTCAAAAGCAGCTCTAAGACCACTGTGTATAACAACCACCCATTTTTATTGTAACAACATGGCAGATGACAATTAATCTAGGATAACACAGATATTCTTAGTGGCACATGTTATCTAAAGGTCATGTGGTCATTAGGCCCAAAGGACACATAGCAATTAATCACTCAGGTGCTATTCTTATATGCCATATTTATGCACATAGCTTTCTATTTACACACACACACACACACACACAGTAGGAAGCCATGAAACTATGGTTATTACATTTATTTAAATTTTAAGAATTTGAAAGAAGAAGCATATATTGCAATTAAGCTTTTCAGAAGTGGCATAAATGATTTAGAAGTATCGATTTTAAATATAACACTTTTTCTAAAATTATGTTGCTGTTACAAATCCTACAAAGTAGAGCAGTTCTGAATAAATTATCTGAGTGTACTATACTAGGACTAACACAGACTATATGCACTGAATGCCCCCGATGAATTTAACACATTAACACAAATTAAATTAAGAGGAATAAATGAAAACATATATATTATCTGTTCAGCTCTGCTCTACTAGCATTTCAAATTTATTCACTGAATAATGTAAAATTCAGGAGCTCAAGACAGTTAGGATTTCCATACAGCAGTGATCTTTCCTGTGCAGTAGAACACATGAATGAAATATAGAGGGGATCATACATAAAGATTAAAGTTTAAGGGTGGTTGTAGCTTTGTTTCCTGCCTCCAATTTCCATTTTTCAGATTTTTAAAACCACAGCCTAACTGAAAACAGCTCTTGAATCCTGACATGAACCCTTCATATGTGTTTATTACATAAAAAAGGAAAAACACATCCACAACATTCTTAGAACATTATTGAAATCAACCAGATTTAAGTTTTTTGTTAAGTTTGCTATGAATTGATTTCAACTGATCTGTGACCAAGTCTGGTTCCAGTGCTGAAAATAATGATCAGGTAAGTTCTATCTATGTAGCACATTCCAAACAATATTACTCAAGAACTCTACCATTAAAACTGTATTCAAATGCACCTTTTAGGAAGGCCCTCTATATGAGAATTCTTGGGAGCAATTTATAATCACTTGTATTCTTTGTCTCTCACTGGTATGAGATGTAAAGTTGTGTGAACACATAACTGCACCTGCATACGAACAAGAACTAAGGATTAAACATGAGCCAAAACAAGAAGTTCACTACAGAAGAACATGACTTTAACAGACCTTGTATCAACAAAGTTTCAAAAGACAATAACAAAACTATAATCTTCAAGTGAGGCCAACTATTGTGCCCTCACCTGATGCCTATTTTGTCTTGCCATCTATTTTTCTCACCACGGATTTAATTAGTCAATCACCACATTCATAGAATCATAGACCAGTAGAGATGGAAGCTGTCATGAATATTATGAGGTCCAGCTCCTACTGTTGCAGGACACCAGGTTACACCATCCCATACAAATGACTGTCCAGTTCACATATAATGTTGCTAGTATGGGAGAGCTCACCACCTCTCTAGGCAACTGGTTCCACTGTCAAATTGATCTGACAGTGAGGAAATTTTCCTTATATCTGGATTGTCACAACTTGCCTTGATTATTCCATTTCCTACACACTGGTATCAGTGAGAAGAGATCTTGATCTTCCTCTTTGTGACAGCCTTTGAGGTACTTGTAGAGGGACAAGATGTCCCCCCTCAAGTCTTCTCTTCTTAAGGCTGAACATGCCCAGTTCTCTCAGTCTCTCCTCATAGGACAGTGCTTCCAAACACTGGAACATTTTTGTTGCCCTCTTTGGGATCCCTTCTAATTTTTCTGCATCTTTCATAAATCTTGGTGCCCAGAACTGGACACAGTATTTCAGATGAGGTCTGACTACTTCTACTACTTCTCATGATATACAAGTAATACTTCTGTTAATGCATACCAAAATAGCATTTGCCCTTTTGTAGCTGCATCACATTGGCTCATATTTAGTCTGTTGTCCACAATTACTCTAAGGTCTTTTTCTTTTTCAGTTCTGTAATCAACGCATTTGGTTTCTTTTTCCTAGGTGGAGGACTTGGCACTTGTCCTTGTTGAATCTCACTCTGTTGCTTTCAGCCCAGTGTTCAAGTATATCAAGATCACCCTGGATCTTCATTCTGTCTTCTACGGCATTTGATATTCTGTCCAGTGTTGTTATATTTGCAAATCTGATTATCTTTTCTAAATGTCTTCTTCCCAGCGGCCCTGCTCAGCACTTTATAACTGTCACTTCCTTTAGGGAATCAATCCATTTTGTAATTCATCTTCCACTTCTTCTGCCTTTGATTTTCCCCAGTGTTATTGTCTTCTCTACTGACTCTTGCTTTCTGATGATGAGCCCTAATTATGGAAGTTTGTGTCATACTTTTTGTCATTTTTGCTTTCTGAGCAAGTACTGTCTTGATTGTACCAAGGACCCATTTGTTCATCTTTCTTCAGTCCAGTTCCTCTCCTCCAGCACTATTTTATAAGTACATAAATTTTTTTCTTGTCCACTTTCATCACTGCCCAGCTTGCAAACTCAGGAATAGTGATCAGGAATACTATTCTGTACAAGTTCTTCGCCTTCAAACTTCAAAAATGCCTACAGTACTGCACTTCCCAGCCTCAGTCTTCTGCAAATTTGTCAGCTGCAGTCTCCCTCTGCAGTATTAATAAATTAATCAAGGTATGCAAAATCTTCCTAGAAGCTATAGAGGGAGGGTTTTTCACACAAAGAGTCCGAGAGGCAATGGGAGGAGGGGGGACATCCCTGACTTGGTCTTGACCAACAGGGAGGAGCTGATAAATGAGATACAGATTAGGGGAGTTCTGGATGCAAGTGATCACTCCATCCTTTGCTTTGAGATCAGGCGAATGGGGATGTGCAGCAGTAAGAGCACTAGAAGCTAGGACTTCAAGAGGGCCAACTTTGGCCAACTGAAAGCCAGACTGGGGAAAGTCTCCTGGGATAGGTTACTGGAAAGCAAGGGAGTTGAAGAGGGGTGGATGGCACTCCAAAGGGAGGTCTTGGAGGTGCAAGCCTTGACAATACCTCTAGTTAGTAAGGCGGGGAGGCGAATGAGAGTGCCACCATGGATGCGAAAAGAGAGGGATTAGATGCAAGAGAAACCTCCGTAGGAAATGGGTACTGGGGCAAATAGACAAAAGGGTATACCAGGAGGAAGAGGCCTGTTGCGGAAGGATTCTTCACAAGGCTAAGGCTGATTATGAGCCAAGACTTGCAAAGAATATCAAGAGCAGCAAAAAGGGCTTCTATAAGCATACAAATAGCAAGAGGAAGGTGAGTAAATTAGTGGGACCGTTAAATGAGGAGGAAGGGGATCCAGTGACTGATGTGAGGGAACAGGTACAGATGATAAATGACTATTTTGCCTCTGTGTTCTCCCCAAAGCAGGGTAGGGGAGATCTGCATGAGAGATTAGATGACGCCAGGGACTTAGGTGCACTGATTACAGTCACCCCCCTAGAAGTCGAGAAGCTCCTCAGGGCAATGGACATTACAAATGTGCCAGGCCCTGATGGGTTACACCCGAGAGTACTTTGAGAGTTGGCAGGGGTTCTCTCACACCCACTGGCCTCCATTTTTGAGGCCTCATGGAGAACAAGTTCCAGAGGACTAGAGCGTCAGTGGTCCCAATTTTCAAAAAGGGTAGTAGAAGGGACATGGGGAATTACAGACCAGTTAGCCTTACGTCCATTGTAGGAAAAACAATGGAAAGGCTCATAATAGCGAGAGATCTAGTGATGCTAGATAGGGAAGGGAGGCTGGCGGTCACACAACATGGCTTCCACAATAACAGGTTCTGCCAGATAAACCTTGTAGGATTCTAGGACAAGGTTTCAAGGTGACTAGATGGAGGGAATGCAGTGGATGTGGTTTACCTGGATTTCAGCAAGGCCTTTGACAAAGTGCCCCATGATATCCTGGTTGAGAAATTCATGAGTTTTGGGATAGACCAATGCAATGTCCGATGGATTAGGGCATGGTTGACTGACCGAAAGCAGAGGGTAACCATTAGTGAGAAATCATCAGGATGGCAGCCAGTGACAAGCAGGGTCCCCTAGGACTCTGTGCTGGGGCCGATCCTGTTTAATCTTTTCATCAATGACATGGAAGAAGGGGTGAACAGCCTGCTGATCAAATTCACAGATGATTCTAAAACCAGGGCAGTGGCCACAACTGAGCAGCAGGGACAGACTATGTAAGTGGGCAGGAGACAACAGGATGACAACAGGATGTAGGTAAGTGCAAGGTCTTGCACTTGGGGCATAGGAATGGGTGTCATAAGTACAGCTTAAGGGACAAGTGGCTGAGGAGCAGCACTTGTGAAAAGGATCTTGGGGTGCTGGCTGACTGCAGGCTAAACATGAGTCAGCAGTGTAATGCAGTGGTTAAGAGGGTGAACGTCACTCTTGGTTGCGCAGCCAGAAGTGTGGCTTCTAGATCGAGAGAGGTATTACTACCACTTTATATGACTCCGGTGCACCCACAACTGGAGTATTGTGTTCAGTTTTGGCCCCCTCATTACAGGAAGGATATAGCCTGGTTAGAGTCAGTGCAGGGTAGGGCTACATGGTTGGTGGCCCGTTTGCAGGGGGTGCCATATGAGGTGAGACTGCGGAAACTGGGTCTCTTCAGCCTAGAGGAGACTCAGAAGGGATCAGTAGACAACATACAGGTATGTGGGGGGGGTATCACACTGAGGTGCATAGAGACCTGTTCTCCACTGTAAAGGAGGGCAGGATGAGCTCCAATGGAGCAAAGCTCAGGGAACCAAGTTTCAATTTATATGCCAGGAAGTACTTCCTGACATAAGGACCCCGAGGGGATGGAATGGACTTCCATGGGAGGTGGTTGAGGTCCCATCGGTGAGGGATAGGCTAGACATGCACATGGTGGGCATGTCATGAGCAGAGCCGGCTGGAGCTAGAGGTCAGACTAGATGGCCCTGGAGGTTCCTTCTGACTTGCTCTGTTTCTGTTTCCATGTTCCAGTTTCTTTATTGCTGAGATTAACAATACTTCTGTGGTCATGATTTGTTTTCTTATTATACTGCACTCCTCCTTTGCACTTTCTTCTTGCGCAAGATAAAATAAACCCTTATCTGATGCCTAATAGGAAACCATTTTGTTTCTTCTTATTCTGTCCTAGCAGTAGGTTGTCCTCAATACAGGTTACAAATCTAGTACAAAAGAACACCCATTTCTTTTGGAACTATCCATAGTTTCTTGTGATCCACAGTCAAATGCTTTGCTGTAGTCTATCAAGCATATACTTATCTGTGAATGTATATTTGTGACATGATCTTGAGTGCCTCTTCCTTTTCAAAATTCAGCTTGAACATCAGGCATTTCTCACTCCATACAGGGTAATATTCTTTGTTGCAACACTTACAGAATCACTTTGCTTGTGTGCAAAATTAGTGCAATCAATGGTCCTATGGTTGCAGCACTCTCTTACATCTCCTTTCTTACAGATTGGAATGTTTGTTTATTTAGAAAGCTTCTATGCCGCCCCATTTGCCGAAGCTTCGGGGCGGCTTACAACAATAAATAATAAACATTGAATGTTTCCAGTGTGTGGACCGTTGTTTTGCTTCCCACATTTGCTGACATAGGATCTTGATAGGATTAGGACCAATTCAGTCTTGGCAGCTTGGAATCATTCTGTTGTTACTCAATCCACTCTAGGTGCTTTCTTCCTACCAAGTGCTTTCAGGCAGCTTTCATTTCACTTTTCAGTATTCTAAGTGGTTCTTCATATGGTTCTCCCACAACACTGGATTCTTGTTTCCAGACTGGAAATGCTTTCCAGTTACCTACGGTTATCAACGTGTCTTCTTTTGGTGATTTATCCATTTCCTCTTAAATGCATGCATAAAAGTTTTCGATTTCTTCTTCGTTATCTGTTGTTATGGTGTAGACTTGAATGAAGTTTATGTTGATAGGTTTTCTGAGAATTCGGACTGATACAATTTGTTTGGACCTTGCATTATAATTGCTTACTGCCTATACTACCTGTACTATCTTGCCTCAATATTATCATCTTATCTCTTTATTTCAATGCCACCCCATAGCTGAAGCTCTCTGAGCAGTTTACAACAATTAGAACCTCTCTGTTTTTTCTAAGTTTGTTATTGTGTAAAATGGTTTAAGGCTCCTCATACTTAACAAATGGATATTATGCAGTTACCTTCTTTATGTGAGGGGGTGTCACACAAAGGTGGGTTGTGAACTTTTCCTCCTGCAGATTAGGGCAGGACATGTTCCAATGGAGAAAAGCTCAGGGAATCAAGATTCAAGGTGGATGCCAGGAAGTACTTCCTGACAGTTAGGACCTCGAGAGTAGGGAATGGGGATCCACAGGAGGTTGTTGAGGCCCCATCGGTGAGAGTGTTCAAGGATAGGCTAGACATGCACATGACAGGCATGTCATGAGCAAAGCGGGCTGGAGCCAGGGGTCAGACTAGATGGCCCGGGAGGCACCTTCTGACTCGCTGTCTCTCTACCTTGTGTCCTGTGTCCACATATTTGTGAAATACGAGTACTCATGACTATTCAAGACTAGTCTCCTCCCTCCAAATGGCAGTATGCATCCCATCAGCCTCGGTTGCTGGAAACCAATGCCAACACTCCTGCCTGTGTTGTGCGTCTCTCCTCCATTAGTCTGCACACTCCCTGGACATGTTCCCAGCCACCATTGTCCCCCAACTCAATGGAGTACTGGTCTACTCATTAGTCATTAATCTACTCATTTGTGCGGTTGTCCCCACATTCACTTCTCCACTTTCTCCACCAGTGAACACCCTTCCTGTTTGGCTGATCACCCATGTCATACACCATTTCACCCACTTGCCACCAAGCCAGCCTCACAAGAGGCACACAAACATGTTCTAAATGGAAGCCATGTGCACACTACAACAGATGTTGGATTTTCAAGGAGGAGCCATTTTGATTCCTGGTGATATGACTGGAATTACAGATCCTAACAAGGACAAGTTTTGAAAAAGCAAATGGAAGTAAACTCCCTAAACATGTTTTTAAATATATGAAAATGTTACACCTGGAAGAATCCTAGCCTTAAAGGTTATACTTTTTCTCTGATAGACATCAGACATATTCAAGGATTGGTGTATGCCAGATATCTAAACATCTAATTATGAAATTAGAGCCTGTAAAGATCCAAGTCCAAGATACTTTCTGATGCTAGTCCATTAGAAATAATTTGGCAAAAAGAACAAGTTGGAGGAAGAAGATGGAGAATGAATGATAAACTTTTATTACAAGGAGATATTTTGATGAAGTCTGAAAATAATTGGAATTTTTTTTAGATTAAATAATACAAGTGATGTTTCTACAGCAACAATATGGGAAGCTAGGAAAGCATATATGAAAGGATACTTTTTTAGCAATAGCATCTAAGAAAAAGAGAGAGAAAATAGAACAAATTAAAAAGCTTTTGGAATGAATTCAAATGTTAAAAGATCACCATAAAAAAGAACAAGACAAATCAACCTTAATTGAACGTAGACAACTATGATCCAGTTTTTCAAAAATCATCAAGATTAAACAGTTTTGTTAAGGTCCTATTGTTGACCCAGATGCAAATAATTTGTTATCAACGAAACAGAAAAGTAAAGTTGCACTGATGAAGCTGTTCAATTTTACTACTCCACAAATGTTATTTCCTAGAGGCATAAACCCAGTGCTCAAAGCTAGAGCTGTAAGATTCCCAGAAACTGAAACCATGAAACAAAAACATTTTTCTCTGAGTAAAAAACAGAAATTTGGAGAAATATTGAAAAATAAGCAATACTTTTTTTCAAAACACTTGTTTATTAATTTAAAGTCACTTTGTTGTTTTGGGACAATCTTCTACAACCAGGAGCCTTCCAGATACTTTGGATTTCAGCTTCCATGAACCTCAGGCAGCATGGCCAATGGTTAGGAAGTGTTGTATATTGAAGTCTGAAACATGCAGGGCACAAGGTTGCGGGAGGCTGCTTTAGGAAAATAAAACAGATAATAATAAGGTTATATTATGCATAACTTGGTTTCCTCATAAAATTATCAATATACTGTAAAATTTATGTAAATGCAGCAAAATCGTTACATATATATACTTTTACATTTAACATACCAATCATGATAATTTTTATGAGTGAACTAAATTATACATTACATATTCTATATTCCTATTTTATCTGACCAAAGAGAACATTAGCAAGCAGTCCCTGAAACATACCAAAAGCATTCTAGAAGCCAGAAGCAGGAAGAAGTTGTAGCAGAGGAAAGCATTCCTGTTAGTAAAGTAGTTTAGGGTAATTCCTAAACTTGTTCCTGTTTCTGGGGTAGAAATAAGGGAAATCTGATATAAAGAAAAGGTTATTGAGATATTACTTAGCTGGGAAAGACTCACTTTAGGAATAGAGAACAACCATATTTAAGAATATTTAAACAATCTCAATGTATTATTTGAAATATAACATTCACTTCGGTAAATATTCTCCATTAATAAACATCTTACTTCTTTATTCATTTTAAAAGGCTGCCTCTAGTGGTAGTGTCAGTTCCATGCCTACACCACAGCAACTAGGCTACTGAATGTCTTTTAGGTAGCAAAAGTTTATTCTAGTGGCAGAAGTGAAAGGTTTGAATAGCAGAAATAGCATTTCCTAGTGTGAAATTTAATTGGGAACTTTATTAAAAATTGTGGCAGGTCTGGGGCTGGTCTGAGCTTGGAGGGGAGACCACCTGGGAACCAAAGGTAGCTACCTTGAGTTTCACAATAGGAGAAAATATAATAATATCCCCCAATAATATTTTCTGGGGATAAAAATATAATAAATACATAAAGTTAATTTTTAAAAAGAAGCATAGGTGAGATAACCTACATGCTGACCCATCATATCTGGCAATAGATGATAGGATTACCAACAAGTCTTCTCACATGCGGGTTTTAGATAAAAATGACACTCACAGGGTTTTAAGCTGGAGGCTTTTTTATGTCATCCAAATCAGGAGGTGGGGGCAGGAGGAGTGGAGAGGAAGGAAAGGCAGGGCTAGAGGGACCAGAGAGGCCCAGGAGGGAGCAGAGAGGGCAGGGTCAGTGGCTTCTGAGGCTTATAAAGCCGCACTCAGTGGTTGGTGGAGCCAACAGGCAACACAACAAGGGTGTCATCCCTTGTTTGCATCCCTTAGTTGCCTGGGGACTCTCTTCCCCAGGGACTTTGTCTTCACTGAGGGAGCACGGTTCTCAGTCTCAGGTGAGGGTAACATAGTGCAGGCAAGACAAGGGTGCAGAGGGCAAGTAGAAACAAGGCTTTCTGAGGGGTGGCCTATGCCAGGCCAGGAGACGGCCATGGCAGGAGCAGCAGGTCTGATAGTTGCTTGCAGCTCCTGTGCAATATTTGTCTTCCTCCCCCAGGAGGAGTTGGGATACACTTGCACTAAGTGCAAGTTGCTGTCCAAGCTGATGTCCCTCCTTGAGGAAAAGGTGAAGAGTCTAGACAAGTGGTTTTCAACCTTTCCACAGCTGGGGAAGGGCAAAAACAGGAAAACTGCCTCAGGGACTGCTGAGGTAGAAACAAAAGGCCACCATACACATAATACAGTATTCTGTGTATTGGTTTCCAAACATAATGCCAAAAGAAAAGAAAAGAAGAAAAGAAAATTTTCCCAAACAACCAGAAACCAACCAACAAAAGCTATTAGCAAAAGAACACAATACTGAAATCAGTGTAGTGTGGTTCCTAGCCAGCTCCCACTGAGCCGTTTCTCCCCTCCCTGGCCCCCTCTGGCAGCACCAGCACACCCCTGTGAATGTGATGCCAACTGGAGTACAGTCAGCCCAGGCACTGGTCAGTGGAAATCAGGATGTAGGCCCCCTAACAGACTGGCAGGAAATCTCCCACAGACCAGAGCCAGTCCATGGACCAGTGGCTACAAGCCACTGGACTAGAGGATGCCATCACCTTTCTCCAGGAGATAATGGAGGGGGAGCAGTTCCTGGACACTGCCAGGAACTGCTGGGCCAACCAGCAGCAGCCCCCTTCCAGACATGATGAGGAGAAAGGGGCCACTGAGGAATCAGCTGGGGAAACGTGGAGGCAGTTCACCCTCAGGAAGTGGAGGCCAGCACCACACCCTCCTAGGACCCCTAGGCTATAAAATGGGTTTCCATGGGGTGTGGTTGGGGCCCTATCATTGAGAGTGTTCAAGGAATTATTGGATGACCACATGTTCGGGATTACTTCAGCAGAGCCAGCTGGAGTTGCAAATCAGACCAGATGGCCTGGGAGACCCCTTCTGCCTTGCTTTGCTTCTATGTTTCTAAATCTACCATGGCTTACTCAAGGTTGCACATAAACTCATTAGCTAGGCTTGTAAGCCTCTCTAACACACCATGGTTGTTGAACAGTTCTGCTTCCAGCCCTGGGCTTGCCATGTCATCCAGTCCGAGACAACACAGCAAGCCGAAACAGAGTTGCTTGGCAAGAGTTGAAAAAAAATCCTTGCCACTGTAGCTAAGTAATCTGCCAGGCAAGTGCTGCTGACACCTCCAAAGAGCCCAATTAGCACTTGGGACTGATGTCAGAAATTTTGTTTCTGCCCCACACCACTGTGGGTACCACCTGGCAGTGGAACTGGCACAGGACAATGGTGAGCTCAGAACGTGGACACACTCTAGACCTGGTTTTCTCGACGGAACAGGAAGAGGGTGGTCTGAGGGTGAGGAATTTATGTTTGACTCCCCTGTCATGGTCAGATCACTTCCTGGTGAGGTTTGTGCTCGAGAGCGGCCTCTCCCTCTGTAAGGGTGCGGACTCGATTGCGTGGGTCCGCCCCCAGAGCCGGATGGATCCGGATGGATTCCTGAAGGCTCTGGGGGAGTTTCCGGCTGACAAGACTGGTGCTCCTGTCGAGGCTCTGGTCGAACTGTGGAACAGGGGAGATGACCATGGCTGTTGACACGATCGCTCCTAAGCGTCCTCTCCCACCAGGCAGAGCCCACTCTTCCCCTTGGTATACACCTGAATTGCGGGCGATGAAGCAGGTTGGGAGACGGCTAGAGCGTAGGTGGAGGAGATCACGGGATGAATCTGACCGAACACACTTGAGAGCCCACTATCGGGCCTATGCTGTGGCGGTGAGGGTGGCAAAAAAGAAGGTTTTTTCTGCTTCCATTGCCTCCTCATAATGCCGTCTGGCGGAGCTTTTTCGAGTGGTGCAAGGCCTGGTTCGCCCGGGTCCTAAGGAAGATCTGGTTCCACCCTCAAAGGCCCGCTGTGACGACTTTGCCAGGCATTTCAGGGAGAAAATCGCTCAGATTCGTCACGAGCTGGACACCACTAATGAATCAGAGGTTTCTGGGGAGACGCCAATGCTGCCGTCTGGTCCAGCATTATTGGATGAATTTCGGTTATTGCAGCCCGATGATGTGGACAAGGCGCTTGGACGAGTACATCCCACCACTTGCCTATTGGACCCTTGCCCATCTTGGTTAATAAATAACTCCAACCATGGGATTGGGACCTGGATCTTGGAAGTGGTTAACTCTTCTCTGAGGGAGGGTCGGGTGCCTGCCCCTTTAAAGGAGGCGGTAATACGACCGGTCCTGAAGAAAGCGTCACTGGATCCAGAGATGACCACTAACTACAGACCTGTGGCCAACATCCCATTTCTGGGCAAGGTGTCAGAGCGGGTGGTGGCGGGACAACTCCAAGCACTCTTGGATGAAACTGATTCTCTGGACCCATTTCAGTCCGGCTTCAGACTCGGGTACGGTACTGAATCTGCCTTGGTCGCCCTGTACGATGACCTGTGCAGGGAGAAGGACAGGGGGAGTGCGTCCCTGTTGGTTCTCCTGGACCTCTCAGCGGCTTTCGATACCATCGACCATGGTATCCTTCTGGATAGGCTAGCGGGATTGGGGGTCGGAGGCACTGCTTTGCAGTGGTTCCGCTCCTATCTCAATGACCGATTCCAGAAGGTGGTGCTGGGGGACTATGGCTCTGCGCCATGGCAGCTATGCCATGGAGTACCGCAGGGGCCCATTTTGTCCCCTTTGCTGTTTAACATCTACATGAAACCGCTGGGAGAGGTCATCAGGAGGTGTGGGCTGCAGAATCATCAGTACGCTGATGATACCCAGCTCTACCTCTCGTTTTCCACCAATCCGGGTGAGGCAGTGGCTGTGCTTAACCGGTGCCTGGCCAAGGTAATGGGCTGGATGAGGGCCAATAAACTGAAGCTCAATCCAGACAAGACGGAGGTTCTGTTGGTTGGCGGATTGGGCTTCGGAGAGGGTGGATTTGACCTGGTCCTGAATGGGGTTGCACTCCCTCTTAGGGACAAGGTCCGCAGCTTAGGAGTGTTCCTTGACCCGGAGCTTTCATTGGAAGCTCAGGTGGCAGCGGCGGCGAGGAGCGCTTTCCTTCAGCTTCGGCTGATTAATCAGCTGCGCCCCTACCTGGAGTACGACTGCCTGGCGACGGTGACACACGCACTGGTGACTTCCCGCCTTGACTTCTGTAATGCGCTTTATGTGGGGCTTCCCTTGTAGACAGTCCGGATACTTCAGTTGGTTCAAAATAGAGCTGCCAGGCTGCTGACGGGGACTGCACATTATGTTCACATGACTCCAGTCCTCCGTCAGCTTCACTGGCTTCCCATTGAAGTCCGGGCCCAATTCAAGGTGTTGGTGATGACCTATAAAGCCCTAAACGGCTTGGGTCCTGGTTACCTGAAGGAGCACTTACATCCATATATGCCCGGCCGCCCCTTGAGATCTGTGGGAGAGGCCCTTCTGCGGGAACCCTCTGTGAAAGAAATTAGGAGGGTAGGTACTCGGAGGAGGGCTTTCTCTGTGGTGGCGCCCAATCTATGGAATGCGCTCCCCAGACAGGTCCGCCTGGCGCCATCGTTATTTGTTTTTTGGCGCCAGGCGAAGACCTTTTTATTTAAACGTCATTTTAATTGTTAACAATATTTGCTTATTTATCTGGCCAGGGCGACTTCTTTTATATTGTTATTTATTTTCTATTGTTAATTTTCTATTGTTATTTTTGTATTTTATTGTATTTTATTTTTGCTGTGAGCCGCCCCGAGGCTTCGGCAAGGGGCGGCATAGAAATGTTTAAATAAATAAATAAATAAATAAATAAATCATGGCTGCCACCATGTAGCCACCACTCTGCTCCCTGGTACCATCACTGAATGGCTGTTGCACCAGATGGATGGAGTTGCACTCTGCATTCAGGAATAGTGACATCCATAGCCGTGTTTGACAGCCTTCACTATGACTTATAAGGTCTTTAAAGTCACACTGAGGGCTGGCAGTAATTCCTGTACCCCAATCCCGCTGATAAGAATAGGTGGGGAGGGTGGAAACTCCCATGGTGTCTCATGGAATACCTGCAGGAAAACAAAGGGGAAGGAATATTATACCTTATCTGTCATGTGCCTAATCATCTGTTGGGCTCATCACACATAGGGAGGCTTCTAAGCCAAAGTGCAGCAGACTATTATTACTATTATTATTATTATTATTATTATTATTATTATAACATTTCTATGCCGCCCCTTGCCGAAACCTCGGGGCGGCTTACAACACGATAAGACTAGCTTGCCATATCATATAAACCTGCTCATTGACTACTGTAGCATCTAACCAGAACAGGCCTATAACCACAGGACTTTGTAGACCCTCCCCCATACTTTCTTCCATAATTAAATATTACTTCTATATTGGCAAACTGAGCATGATGTGGAACATGCCTAGATGTAAAAGATCCATCAGCTCAATAATTTTAATAACAAATAGAAAAATGATACTGAGAATCTTAAAGAGAGAACAAAATATAGCCAGTGCAGGGTAACAGAGTACTGGGCTGGGACAAAGGAGATCCAAGTTCTAATCTGCTCTTGACCATGAAGCTCACTGGACGATTTTGGATCAGTCACTGGCTCGCAACCTAACCTACTTCACAGGATTATTGTGAGGATAAAATGGAGAGAAAGAATATGATAAAAGCCCCCCTGGATTCCTTGGAAGAAATATGGTGTGGGATAATTATAACACATAAAGAAGTAATGTTTTCCCCAGGGCTTTATCATTTTACATCTCTAATCTTATAAAAGTTTTAAAAAAAATTGAGAAAAGCAAAGTCTGGATAACAAAACATAAACACTTTGCCTTAAATGCTAAATAAGTATTTCGTATTGTAAAGCTAGTATATTTGGGAAAAAAGGAAACAATGGTCCTGGCTGGGAGAAGGAAAACAGGAAAAATATCCCCCTGACATCTTCAGTCAAAACAAAAGCAATGTTTTCTGCAAATACATCATGTTGCACTGTGTCCAGAAGCTCTACCAGAAATTCTAACATACCATCACAGGAGAATTTGAGTCTCCTCATGTATTATGTTTTGAAAGCAGTTTCATACTATCTTGATAGTGCTCCATGTGAATGCCACAAATTAGTTTATATGACTTTCTTTTGTCCAGAAGTTTAAAAAACTGCCTTGATAATTTTTAAGAAAATGTTTGATAGCTCATTTTGGTGAAATAACTAAATGAGGATCCTTCTACTTTTGGTTAGCTAGCAGAAACAATTCACTGAGAAGTCTAGACTTACAGCAAGATATAAACAGACCTGCTTAGCCTTGGGCACAGACTGACACATGTGTTTGTGAGATCAGTGCATACAATAAAGAATACAACTGGTTAACTCTGATACTTAATAATTTTGGAAACTATCTGGAAACTACGAGAAAACCACAACTCGGAACAGGATTTTGATGGCAGATGTCTGGGAACAAAGAAAAATAAGCTATACTTCAGAAAACTTATGAGGAAGAATGAAGATATGCAAAGCCATAGGAAAAGTTTTCACACTTGTTCACACTGTCATTACACTGCTGTGCACAAAAGTTCATTGACAATTAGAATTAGTGTGATTACAACACATAAGAGTACTGCAACTGCAGCAAGCCATAAAGATTATCTGATAAATTCTTAGGACAATTTGTCAGCAGTCTTTCCAATACTTATGAGAGCATCCAAAGATAATAAAAAATTCAACAAACCAGCAAAATCACAGAAAAAACTGAATAAGTAAAAAACACTGAATCAAAGACTAAATGGAAAAAACAAATGTGCAGTCTGAAAGAAACAATATACAGCAGGAAATGCCAATATTAAGAGAGGAATTATTTCCACCTCAGGACAATTGATATAAATTCTCTGCACCAGGACAGCCTTCACAAGGCATTGCAACCGGAAACAGGAACTAAGAGGAAAATTGAAGCTGGGTGGGGAACAATAAAAGGCACCTTTATTTCCAGCAGCTAAATTGGCCTATTAAGGAGCAGGAGTGGGTAAAATGCAATTACTAGAGCTTGGATCTTGTCTAACTGTGAAACGGAACCTGTATTAGACAATCACAGAAAAATCTACTAGTTTCAGGACTCATGGAAATCTTATTAGAATCACCTGACTTGTGTAGATTCAATTCTCACCTACTTGGTTAAAGCTTCCAAACATGGTTTCAGGCAGGGTAGATCTGATTTAATTCTAAACATAGATTGGTCATATTCATTTGCAGAAACTTCATAAATATGTTTAAAACAACCGATATTGCCACCAATCCAGCTGGAATTCCATAGTCCAGATCTCCTGGGATTTGAGGCAACAGCTTTAATAACCACACTCTATGTCAATCCAAACAATAAGAACTGAAGCCAGAGAAACAAAGCCTGCCACCTCACATCAAGAACTGAGCTAAAATCATGTCAATTACAACTATGAGTTTAGATGTGAGCAGGACTATTCATTAAGATAATTAACTTTATGAAAATTTTTTATGAAATTAATTTTATGAAAAATTACAGAAAACATTGCTTATTGGCTGTCAATTGATGAGACATTGATGTTAATCACAGCTGTTAAATCCCTCCTTCATTTCTGCTTGTTCCTCTTTGGTTACAAATGAAAATAAACTTCTCATGAGACATTAAAACAGATGTTATTTTTCCATCCATGAATACACAATCTTTAAACAATAAACTTTATGTACTCATACATTTGATTCCTTGATGTTTCAAGAAAATGTGGCATGTCAGTAAAGAAGTTTGAATATTAATGGTGAGGTAAAGGAAGAGTAAGTTTTGCCCCAGCACTAACATTCTTATGTGGCTGTATTCAGAGATAGTCGGTTCACAGTACAGGGATCTAAGGTCAGGGTTCTACCTCCTACCAAAAGGAAGAGAAGAAAAATGATGATTTCAGAAACCATTATCTCACTTTTACCTAAACATTATTTGCTACTACACTGAGATGTGGGCAAGGCAACGTCATTATTTGTTGCACATGTGCAATATTACTCATACATGGAACTAATAGCCATGCTAAAACATAGGGAAGGTTTTGTGAGGGATGGCCAAGTCCATACAGTGGTTGGGAGAAACTCATTAATTACTGTAACGCGCTTTACGTGGGGCTTCCCCTGAAGACAGTCCAAACACTTCAATTGGTGCAAAATAGAGCTGCCAGGTTGCTGACGGGGACGGGGCGTTATGCTCACATGACTCCAGTCCTCCGTCAGCTTCACTGGCTGCCCATTGAAGCCCAGGTCCAATTCAAGGTGTTGATTATGACCTATAAAGCCCTAAACGGCTTGGGTCCTGGCTACCTGAACGAGCACTTACGTCCGTATAGGCCCGACCGCCCTTTGAGATCTGCGGGAGAGTCCCTTCTCCGGGAACCCTCCATGAAAGAAATTAGGAGAGTAAGTACTCGGAGGAGGGCTTTCTCTGCAGTGGCACCCAACCTATGGAATTCACTCCCCAAAGAGGTCCGCCTGGCACCGTCGTTACTGGTTTTTCGGCGCCAGGTAAAGACCTTTTTATTTAAACATCATTTTAATTGTTAAAACATATGATCTGGCCAGGGCAACTTCTTCTTCCTTCTCTTTCTCCTCCTATATTTTTATTTACTTAATTTATACTGATAATTTTAATCTTATATTTGTAAATCAATGTATTTTTTGTATTTTGTATTTAATGGTAATTTATTATGTGCTATTGTATTTCATTGTATTTTATCATGTTGTAAGCCGCCCCAAGGTTTCGGCAAGGGGCGGCATAGAAATGTTATAATAATAATAATAATAATAATAATAATAATAATAATAATAATACTGTAAATAACACTTTTCCCAAAACAGCCATAGTAGTTTCTATGATGTATTTTTTTTCCAGATGCAAATAAAGATTCTGATTGGTGGACGCTAACATTAAAAAGGGCTGATTAGTTGTTTCCCTGAAAATAAGACTAGGTCTTACATTATTTTTTGCTTCAAAAGACACATTAGGGCTTTGTCTTATTTTTTCTTACGAAAGCCATACGATTCTTGCCTTGAGAGTCCTCCACGATTCCTTTCTTGTACTTGACAGAATAGCTGTTTCTTTTTGCACCCATCTTGCATTTTGCATCCATGCATTAAGTACATCCGTTAGAACACATGACGTATTGATGTTATTCTTGCGTTGTGTCTGTATTCTGATTGGTCACTCGGTAATAAGTCTTGCGTTCATCTGTTTACGTAGGTGCTTACCTCTCATCCAAAGATGCCCACTTTGGTATTTACAAATACTTAATTATAATGTATATGATCATTTATTTTAAGTATTAATGTCAATATTATTTATTTATATTTAATCATATATTAACATTGTTATTTTATAATTCAATACGTCTATTGTGTGTTGTAACAGATGTACTACTGTGTTTCCCCATCCGTCCAGCTGACAATCTTGACAGGGGCTTATTTTGGAAGTGGTGCTTATATTACAAGCATCCTGAAAAATCATGCTAGGGCTTATTTTCTGGGAAACATGGCAGAGGAAGTTGGAGCTTCAAGATTACTCTTGAAAAACCCATCTTTCCTATGTCTTAGTGCATATACATAAACAGGATTTTGTATTGCACCGCCTCTCACTGTTGCTTCTGGGTAGGCATGTGGTATAAGTGCAAAAGAGGGGGCTTGGATGCCCTGAGAACTTGTTCCTATGTACAATGGCTGCTTTCCTTTATAGCTCTTGAGACTATATGATGATGATGGTGATGATGATGATAGGCAGTGTCCATTTCACCCCCATTATTTCCCCACTTTGCAGTTATGAAGTCAAAGACAGTGGATTCTCTGTCTAATACCTGTTGCGGAATAGGAACATCTGAGTCAAAAAAAAATGCTATTGGGTGTTTCTGTGAATTCCCTACTCTCTGCTTTGCACTTATGATCTTCAAGTTCACATTTCACAGGTTCCTTTTCTGGTTACAGAGGACTGAAATGCTGGCTTCACCTCTGGTGACTCCCCCTTGATTCTGCCTTGGTGACTCTGTCTACATTGCACTTGAAAATAATCTAAGAAAATGTTTAGCGTATAATGCAGTAGACAGGCCAAAGCACTATACTCCATGAATGCAGTCACCGTTGTTCAGCTGTTCAGTCTATCCAATTATAAGTGATCCTATGGGCCAAATCTCACCAATCTTTCCAATCCTGTGCCACCTCTTTCAGCTGAACTACCCTCTGGCCACATCCTCTTAGATGGAGTCTAGCCACCTTGCTCTTTGGCAACTTGCTTTTCTCTTGCTGCTGAGCAGTCCAAGCATTATATCTTTTTCTAATGCGCTTGATCTCATAACGTGGCCAAAATGCATGAGTCTCAGCTTTGTTATCTTGCTGACCAGGGACGCATCTGCTCCAGCACCTCCTTGTTTGTGTCTCCCACTTGTTTGTGTCTCCCGCACAGGAGCCTATGTCAACACCACAGTTCAAATGAGTCAATTTCTCTCTTGTCTAGCATTTTCATTGTCCAACTTTCATAACCATAGGTTGCAATAGGAAAAATGACCACTTGGACCAATCTGCACTCACTTGTTCAGCTGATGTTCTTGTTTTTCCACATTCAGTTCATGCTTGTTGTTGCCTTACGACCTAGTAAAATTTGTTGCTTTATTTCTGGACTGCATTCACCACTGTGAGTAATCAGTGATCCCAGGAAAGTGAATTTTTCCTCCACATTTCCTCCACATTCAATTTCCACATTATCAACTGCTATCTTGATTACTTCATTCTGTGCATTTGTCAAGATCTTCATCTTTTGGATGTTCAGGAGGAGGCTGAACTTCTCACTCTCTTCTTTGATTCTTTGCATCCATTGCATTAGACCTTCCTGGGTTTCTGAGAGGAAGGTCCTGTCATCAGCATACTGGAGGTTGTTGATGGTTCTCCCTCCAACCTTTATCCCGACTTTTGATTCTTGAAGATCCATCTTTCTCATGATTGCTTCAGCAACAAGTTGAACAGAAAAGGGGAGAGAATACATCCTTGTCAGACTCCTTCTCAACCTTGAACCAATCCATGTCCCCGTATGGTGTTCTTACAAGCTGCCTGATGCTTGAATATAGTGACTGCAGCAACCTGACCAGATGTGTTGGTACCCACAGGACTTTTAGTGCTTTCCACAACTTGTCATGATCAATGCAGTCAAAGGCTTTCATGTAGACAATAAAGCACAGGTAAATGTTCTTTTGATATTCTTGAGATTTCTCCATACTCCAGTGCAAATTTGCAATATGGTTGTGAGTGTCCCAGCCTCTTCAGAAGCCTCTTTGCACTTCAGGTAGTTCTCTTTCTATGATAGATGTCAGGCGTTGTATAACTTTAAGGAGAAACATAGAAACAGAGCAAGTCAGAAGGGGTCTCCCAGGCCATCTAGCCTGACCCCCGGCTCCAGCCGGCTTCGCTCATGACATGCCTACCATGTGCATCTCCAGCCTATCCCTAAACACCCTCACTGATGGGGCTTCAATCACCTCTCGTGGAAGCCCATTCCATACTCTAGAGCATGGGTCCTCAAACTATGGCCCGCAGGCTGAATCCAGCCTGCCATACTGATTTATCTGGCCCACCACAGAGCTTTTGGACTCACTTGGAGAAAATGATTTCTGACCAAGTCCAAAAGCTCTGAGCCAGTGCAGTCGTGCTCAGTGGGAAGGCAGGTATGATTGTGGGCAAGCTTGTGCAGGGAAGGCAGGCGTGATCCTTGCAAAAGTACACCCGCATCTGTGCCCACCACCTTGCCCACCCTGCCTCGCTTGCCCGTGCACACCACCGCCACCCTTCAACTTGCCCCCTGTTGAAAAAGTTTGAGGACCCCTGCTCTCACTGGTCCTCACTGTCAGGAAGTGCATCCTGGCATCTACCTTGAAGCTTCCCTGAGCTTTGCTCCATTGGAATGTGCCCTGGCCTCCTCCACAGGGGAAAAAAGGTCACAACCCATGGCTGCATGACACTCCCTCACATACATGTATATCGCTAATAGGTCCCCTCTGAGTCTCCTCTTCTCAAGGCTTCTCAACCCAGTTACTCCATTCTTTCCTCATATGGCTTGCTCTTCAAACCTGTCACCATCCTTGTGGCCCTTCACTGCACCAATTCCAACCTTGCTATATCTTGTAATGAGGGGGCCAACACAATACTACAGCTGCAGGCACACCACAGTCAAATAGAGTGGCAGTAATACCTCTCTCAATCTAGAAGCCATGCTCTGGTTATGCACCCCAGGGTGGCGTTTGCCCTCTTAACTACCACATCACAATGCTGACTCATCTTTGGCCTGCCCTTGAGCAGCACCCCGAGAACCCTTTCACAATGCTGCTCTCCAGCCACTTGTCCCCTAACCTGTCTTTATGAAACCCATTTTTATGCCCAAAGTTCAAGACCTTGCATTTATCCACATTGAATGTCATCCTTTTGTTCCTGGCCCACTTCCATAGCTTGTAAAGATCCTTTTTGATCCAGAGTACCTGCTCCTTAGTTGTAACCACCACCCCCATTTTAGTATCAATCAATCCTTTATTCGGTCATTTACCAGCCAATACATAAAACACAAAATTACAATTAGTTAAAAATAAGAAAGATACAGTACTAATAAAATTAGGACAATTAAGATAAGAAAATAAAAGCATTCTGGTAGAACCTAACAACATTTAGGGTTAATTCTACTGCACACTGTACAAACTACTGCACAGTATTTGGCTGTAGTCAAGGAGATAAAATCAGATTGATCAGATAAAAGTAACTTAAGATAAAAAGAATCAGAGTAACCAGAATATTTAGAAAGGAATGGGGATTACAGTTCCTGGTGAGCACCTGTATAGAGAGGGCAGTAAAAAATAACATGCTCCAGCAATTCAATTGTTTCTCCCTCACATGGACACAGTCTCAATTCAAGGGGTATTTTTTGATATCCCCCTTCAGTGATGGCTGTTGGGAGGGCATTGAATCTGGCTAGAGAGAAAGCCCTTCTAAATTTGGGGACTGTTATGCTACTGAGATATCTGGCTGGTTGAAGAATAAGTGCGGGATGGTTCAGGAAGGTATTGTCTGGATAGGATAATCTGCAGCTCTATATCAGGGGTCCTCAAACTTTTCCAACAGGGGGCCAGTTGAAAGGTGCTGGCGGCAGGTGCAGGCTGGTGAGGGGGCGGGGTACATGCAAGGCCAGGCAAGGCCAGGCAAGGTGGGGGCGGGGAGGGGCAGCGGCAGGTGTGCAGTGAGGCGTGGTGGTGGCGGGTGCATGGGCATGCGGCGTGGCAGCGGCTTGCTTGCTCGGAGATCATTTTCTCCAAGTAAGTCCAAAACCTTTGAGGCAGGCTGGATAAATGGGCATGGCTGGCCAGATCCGGCCCACGGGCCATAGTTTGAGGACCCATGCTGTAAGTTAATGGCCCACTGTTTAAGTTCTGCTAACGCTCATTCATAGCCCACTGAGGAGATAATTGGCCATGAATAACCGTATAATTGCAGTTTGGCCTGAATTACCTGGCTCCAAGAGCTCTGAAAGCTGTTGGTCTTTATTAAAGGGACCAAGCCAGCTGGAAAGAAGAGGACTTTGAGCTAGTAAGAAAAGATGTGAATCCAGGTCAAACTTTTGATTTTAAGAAGGCCAGATTCACGCTGAAGGACCGTGTTTGAAACGCAGCAGGGTGCTTGGAAGATGGTCCTCTGGAACTTAGACTGTACTCTTTCCAAAGGAAGAAAAGACCTGTAGGGTCCCAACTGAGCTCCAAACAGGAGCTGGGCTCAAATTTTATTTGAGAAGATTGCTGTGGATATATAGTGTGCACCTTTAGAGAAATAAAGTTTGTAAGGCCAACACTATTTTTTGTAAACTTAAGATGACATAGTCGACAGGAGATTTACAGTTACATGTAGCACGAAAGACAATCTCCAGATATTTGAAGGATTTGTCTTGCACAATCAGATGGTTATTAAGTTGCCAAAAATGCACCTTAGGATGCTTGACAAAAACCACAACTTTGGTTTTAGAGTAATTAATTTCTAAACTACCTTGTTGGCAATGCTCAGCTAGTACATGGAATGTCTGTCTCAGGACAATTTGTGTTTGAGAAAGTAGCATCATCTACATACAGAAGAGCAAAGATATGTCTATTTCCCAATTTCGGCAGATAAAGGGAAGATAACTGATACACACACACACACACACACACACACACACACACACACTGAAAAGCAGAGGGGCTACTATACATCCTTGTTTCACTCCCCTCTTCACTGTAGTTTCTTTAGTGCAGTGTCCTTGGACATTGCAGTGTACCTTCATCTGGGAATTCTCATACGTGTATTTATCCTCGCTTCAACGGAGAGAAGCTCAGGGAACCAAGGTTCAAGGTTCCATTTAGATGTCAGGAAGTACTTTCTGACAGTTAGGACCCCGAAGGTATGGAATGGACTTTCATGGGAGGTGGTTGAGGCCCATCTCTTTAAACAAATCCACTTTGGTTTCAACTGTGGATAACAGGTCAAAAATAGATAGAACAGTTTATGCTGCCAGCAGACATTGTCTAGTTAGAAAGTTTGTTACATTTTCATTCTTTAAGTTTGTCAGGTTGGTATTTACATGCTCATCCTGTGTTAATTGTACAGCTGCAGAACGAATTGCAGCTGTATGTTCGGAGGAGAGAGAGTTGTCTTCTGTATTGAAGGGAGATCTATAAGCTGCCTACTCTCAATCTCTGCTTGTAAGTCCCACTCTAAATCATAATTTCCAACAGAGGGATTTGAGAAGGTAGGAGTACTTACAGAAGTTTGCTGGTTGCTCACTAAGTAACTGTCAACTTTCAGCTGCTTTGTGGGCTTAGAATTGGCTTGTGCTGTGGAAAGTGTACAATGTCTCTTCTTTTTCCCATTCTGGTTTGAAATGTCCGGGAAATTTTCTCAACTCTTTCTAAATATTAAGGTCTCCAAAGGGTCAGCAAATGAGTAGTATTTAAAACTAAAGATTAAAATTACCAAAGATAAGGAAATGCTTTCTGGGGGAGCTCTTTAAAGTGGCTGCTGCCTGCTTGCCATCTTGCCCCCGTCAAAACCCATTTTAGTATTGTCTGTGAATTTGATCAGCAGACTGGTCGAGAGCCTCTCTTCCAGGTCATTGATGAAAAGATTCAACAGGATCAGTTCCAGGATAGAGCCCTGGGAGAACCCGCTCATCACCAACTGCCATCCCAGTAATTTCCTACTAAGAGTTACTCTCTGCTTTTGGTCTGTCAGCCATGCCCTAATCCATCAGACAGTGCATCAGTCAATCCCGAATCTCCTCAATTGCTCAACCAGGACATCATGCAGCACTTTGTTAAGTGCCTTGCAGGAATCCAGGTAAACCACATCAACTGTGTCCCCTCCATCTAGCCACCTCGAAATCTTGTCATAGAATTCCACAAGGTTTGTCTGGCAGGACCTGTTCAGTTCAGTTCTTTTATTATTGCTTTGCATGCACCACAAATACAGAAATACTGCACATTTCACATGGTACAGGGGTACCTCGGCTCACGAACTCAATCTGTTCCACGACTCTGGTTGCTATCCGAATTGGTTGTGAGCCAAGTCAAATTCTCCCATAAGGTTCAATGTTAATCCATTCTGTAAATATATTTTTTAATCACAGGGAAGATGGCACAATCATGGGCTCACTCTGGGGGGAGACATCCCCCCCCAAGCACAACCGTGATCGTGCCTGTCTTCCCTGCATGAGCGCGACCATCCCCCCTCCCCCCCCGCACCACGAGCATGAGCATGATCATGCCTGTGCAGGGAAGATGGGTGCGATCGGGATCATCAGCCAATGCAGAGTTCATGACCTGAGTCAATTTTTTTCTAAAGTTTCTGTTCGCGACCCAATCTGGTTGTGAACTGAGTCATTTGTGAACCGAGGCACCACTGTATTTCTATTGATAATTTATTTTATTTATTTAGAAAATTTCTATGCCACCCCATTCGCCGAAGCCTCGGGGTGGCTCACAACAAAAGTCAATTAAAATACTATAAATTAACAGTATAAAATAAGTTAACAATATAAAACAAGTTATCAATTTAAAATAAGTCGCCCTGGCAAAAGAATAAAATAAATACTATTAACAGTTAAAATGACGTTTGAATAAAAAGGTCTTCGCCTGGCGCCGAAAAACAAATAACGATGGCGCCAGGCAGACCTCTCTGGGGAGCGCATTCCATAATTGGGCGCCACTGCAGAGAAAGTCCTCCTCCGAGTACTCACCCTCCTAATTTCCTTCACGAAGGGTTCCCGGAGAAGGGCCTCTCCCGCTGATCTCAGGGGGCAGGCGGGCATATATGGACGTAAGCGCTCCTTCAGGTAACCAGGACCCAAGCCGTTTAGGGCTTTAAAGGTCATCACCAACACCTTTATGTCATGTATGTTTTCCACTGGTTCCCCAATTAGCCAAAACTTGTAAAATTCTTAAACTGTAAATCTTCAGAGAAAACCTGTAGGAAATTTGAACAACTTATAGCCCAATTTCAATAGAGTACTGAGTATTTAAAGCAATTAAGCAAGCAGTTACAGACTGCAAAACAAACATAACTTTTTGAGTATGCTTCCTTTGCAGCTGTTAGTCTATTAGTAGTCTGAATGCTTAGGTGAAAGATTTGGTTTTATTAATAACTAAGTATGCAATCTTATGGAGATGCATATAAGCCCCCAACTCAACAGCTTAGGGGCATCCAATGCAGAATATGCAAAACAACAGATATCATCACCACTTTACCAACTTTTCACCTGTATTTTTGCTGGATGGCCTTTTTCAAAAGGGAGATGGAAAAGAGGCTTGAGTTACTCAGGATACAAAGTATACTGGCTGCCCCAGTCTCCTCCCTTTTCTGCCTTACAAAACACCCCCTTTAAACCCAGTGAGGTTGCTTTTCTGACCTTGAAGGCCAGATGGCATGGTTATTTCTGAGCCAAACATGAGGTGATAGAGGAAAAGGGTGCAGCTTTGCAGTCTGAGTACTGTCTCTGACCCCTGGGAATCCAAAGTACCTTATGCCCCCACAGAAATGTCTAGGGGAATACTAGGAATTATAGGGCTTTTTTTCCTGCCAGAACACATATAGGGTTGCATTCTTAGTCTGCATAATACCAATAATTTGATGTGTCTAGAAAGTAAAGATGTAATTACACCCAGATACTTACTAAGTTACACAAAGATACAAAGTCGTTTCAGAACTATCCCTCCAGATTGATACCATTAGTTTATTCAGTGAATTATTTGCTATTGAACAGTAGGACACGAAACACCTTTTATAATAGGAACACTTTCAAAGGTATTAGCAGAAACAGGTTTTAAGAATCTATATTGACAAGACAGTTATGATAGTACTATATTTTGCTTCCAGTGCAAATTATAGCACTAAAGGAATTAAACTGAAAACTGGCCAAATCAGAGAGAAGGCAAATTATCCATCAGATCAACAGAGCTTTTATTTTTCTTTCTCTACTTTAAGAGTCAATGTTTTGACCTTAAATACCCCTGTGCCTGTATTTAGACACATGAAGTAGGTTTTTTAGCCAGAAATAAGTTGCCCACATGAAAGGAACCTTCATATTTGATCCTGATTCAAAATACACTCATAATCCTATAGCTGTGCATTGGTGAGCTAGATAGGGTTCCTCTGTGGTTACAGGCTTACACTTTATTCCCTTCAACAAGTTTTCATCTATCAAGAAGAAATACAATTGCTGTTACCCCAATCCCACAAATATACACAATGGAACTTAGATGATACCTATGTGAACTGTACCTTTCACTGTTATATTTTGGCTATCACATGGGACCTCTTAAATAAAACACCTAAAGTTTGATTTTTCTAAAAGTCTAGATTTTGGAAAGCAATGTTCATTGTGGCAAGAAATGCTAGAGGGTAAAGGTTCAGGTAAAGGTTTCCAATGCACATGCACAAAGACCACTCATTAACCCTAGTGTTGCTTTCAGAAGGATGAATTTTATCAAATCTATGGTAATATTCAGTACATGTGTACTAAGGCTGCAGTGACTGGAATACTCCTCACAATGCTGCAGGCAGGATTCTGCAAATATAACTGGTGTGTCCGCAGATACTTTTTAGAAATCTTCCCCAAAGCATGTTAAAGATGCAGTTATATGTTCAGTGTAAGGAAAAGAAAGAATATTTACTGGTGGCCAAATAGAAGGCTATCCTACATATACTGGGCCCTTTCAGTTCAGGAATAGGGCAGTACTTGATGAGCACATGCACCTTAACTATTAATTAATTTTCATCCATTTGAAGTAAAAAGTCTTCTTATGCATAATCTTCTTCATTGACTAAGGATATTTGAGTCATACTCTATCCTCAATTAAAGACAACTGGAAGTCTGAATGCAAGACTTGCTTTTCTCCTTATCTATGTAAAACACCTAATAATGTTTTTGATCAATGAAGTATGATTAGTATTATTTTAAATAAACAGAACACTGGTACCCAGCAAAATCCCTGACATGAGGTAGAAAAGGCTAAATAGATGCAGACAAGTAATTTAGGGCACAAACCACAATTCAAACTTAGAAGGACTACAAGCATCAGATGCATGCCAGGAGAAGCACAGAAGAGAGGCATGCCTACCTGCTCCTCCCATTTTGTCAGCTACATTTTTGCCACTTTGGGTGGAGAGGAAAGGAGGTTGGAGCTCCACGAGGATATTTCATATCTTGGGGGACCTGGTCTCCTCCCTTTCCCAACCCATCCACACCCTTTTTCAAGTAGCTCATATGACCCTCAGAAAAACAGCTACACACACCCCACCACCACGGTGCAGAAAGAAACATCTGAAAACAGATCTCCAGCTCCAAGGTCACAAATATCTCGGACCTGGGATCTAGGAATAAGAATTCTACAGTCCCCTACATGTTGCCAAAAGGCAAAAGGATTAATGACTACATAATCTGCATACATACAGACTTTGAAACCAATGAACACAATGGAAAAGTAGAAAGCCTTGTATATTGCTCAGGTATCCAAACATCCAGCTTGCCATGGGAGAGTGCCTCTGATAAACAGGATGCTAAACATCACAAATATTTTTGCCCAAAGCTCTTGACTATGTTGCAGTTAGGTGAAGAAACTGCAACATAGTTGGAGAGATTCCTGCTGTCATTTTACTCATACTCCCAGGCAAATGTGAAAAAAGAGCCACTTTTCCAAGTATGATCAGGGATGGACTGCAATTTGCTATAGTTTGATCTTGCTAATACATATTGCTAAACCACAATTTAGTGTGATATACAAGTATAACCATTATGTGCTTTTCACAATATGTATATATGGCCTGCCATCATTCCTAGTCCCCTAATATAGAATAGCTAATATCCAACGACTCCTTCATGGATCACTGCCTTGTTGTGGCGAACGGGCTTGCGCAGCTCAATGAAGCTATGAGCTATGCCATGCAGGGCCACCCAAGATGGACAGGTCATAGCAGAGAGCTCTGACAAAACGTGATCCACTGGAGAAGGAAATGGCAACCCACTCCAGTATCTTTGCCATGAAAACCCCATGACAGTACCAAAAGGCAAAAATATAGGACGCCGGAAGATGAGCCCCTCAGGTCAGAAGGTGTCCAATATGCTAAAGGGGAAGAGCAGAGGACTAGTACTAGTAGCGCCAGAAAGAATGAAGCAACTGGGTCAAAGCCGAAAGGACATTCAGTTGCTGATGTATCTGGTGGTGAAAGGAGAGTCCGATGCTGCAAAGATCTATACTCCATAGGAACCTGGAATGTAAGATCCATGAATCAAGGCAAGCTGGATGTGGTCAAACAAGAGATGACAAGACTGAACGTTGACATCTTAGGAATCAGTGAACTAAAATGGACAGGATTGGGTGAATTCGATTCAGATGACCATCAGGTATACTACTGTAGGCAAGAATCCCTTAGAAGAAATGGAGTAGCCTTCATCGTCAATAAAAGAGTAGGAAAAGCAGTACTGGGATACAATCTCCAAAATGACAGAATGATCTCAGTTCGAATCCAAGGCAAACCATTCAACATCACAATAGTCCAAGTCTATGCCCCAACCACTGGTGCTGAAGAGGCTGAAGTTGACCGGCTCTATGAAGGCCTACAACACCTTCTAGAATTAACACCCAAAAATGATGTCCTTATCATCATGGGGGATTGGAATGCTAAAGTAGGAAGCCAAAAGATAACCGGAATAACAGGCAAGTTTGGCCTTGGAGTACAAAATGAAGCAAAGCACAGGATGGTAGAATTTTGTCAAGAGAATATGATGGTCATAGCAAACACTCCTTTCCAACAACCCAAGAGACGACTCTACACATGGACATCACCAGACGGTCAACACAGAAATCAGACTGACTATGTGCTCTGCAGCCAAAGATGGAGAAGCTCTATACCAGGGGTCTTAAACTCAACTTACCTGGGGGCCGCTGGAAGTAGAGTCTGGGTGAGGCTGGGCTGCATCAAGTATTCCACCACCGCAGTGGTAGTGGGCCGCTCATCCCGTGGCTGGCCCGGGTGCCGCCGGCGCTTTGAAGGCCACAAGGCCCCTCCCCCGTGCCCCGCCCATCCTGGCAATTGGCCCGGGGGCCACGATTTTGAGACCCCTGCTCTATACAGTCAGTAAAAACTAGACCAGGAGCTGACTGTGGCTCAGATCATGAGCTTCTGGTTGCAAAGTTGAAGAAAGTAGGGAAAAGCACTAGGTCACTCAGGTATGACCTAAATCATATCCCTGATGAATATACGGTAGAGGTGACAAATAGATTTAAGGAATTAGATCTGATAGACAGAGTGCCTGAAGAATTATGGACGGAGGTTCGCAACACTGTACAAGAGGCAGCAACTAAAACCATCCCAAAGAAAAAGAAATGCAAAAAAGCAAAATGGCTGTCTGAGGAAGCTTTACAAATAGCTGAGGAAAGAAGGGAAGCGAAAGGCAAGGGAGAAAGAGAAAGATACACCCAACTGAATGCAGAATTCCAGAAAATAGCTAGAAGAGATAAGAATGCCTTCTTAAATGAACAGTACAAAGAAATAGAAGAAAACAATAGAATAGGGAGGACCAGAGATCTCTTCAAGAAAATTGGAGATATGAAGGGAACATTTCATGCAAAGATGGGCATGATAAAGGACCAAAATGGCAGGGACCTAACAGAGGCAGAAGAGATTAAGAAGAGGTGGCAAGATTACACAGAACTATACAAGAAAGAGCTTAACATCCCTGATAACCACGATGGGGTGGTCACTGACCTCGAGCCAGACATCCTGGAATGTGAAGTCAAATGGGCCTTAGGAAGTCTGAACAACAACAAAGCTAGTGGAGGTGACGGTATTCCAGCTGAGCTATTCAAAATCCTAAAAGATGATGCAGTTAAAGTGCTTCACTCAATATGCCAGCAAATTTGGAAACTCAACAGTGGCCACAGGATTGGAAAAGGTCAGTTTACATTCTGATCCCAAAGAAGGGCAATGCCAAAGAATGTTCAAACTACCACACCATTGCACTCATTTCACATGCTAGCAAAGTTGTGCTCAAAATCCTACAAGCTAGGCTCCAGCAGTATGCGGACCGAGAACTACCAGAAGTACAGGCAGGATTTCAAAGAGGGAGAGGAACTAGAGATCA
>NW_025335317.1:30542456-30543300 GCF_004798865.1 Varanus komodoensis
TGTGGCCACAGGATTGGAAAAGGTCAGTTTACATTCTGATCCCAAAGAAGGGCAATGCCAAAGAATGTTCAAACTACCACACCATTGCACTCATTTCACATGCTAGCAAAGTTGTGCTCAAAATCCTACAAGCTAGGCTCCAGCAGTATGCGGACCGAGAACTACCAGAAGTACAGGCAGGATTTCAAAGAGGGAGAGGAACTAGAGATCAAATTACCAACATATGCTGGATCATGGAGAAAGCTAGGGAGTTCCAGAAAAACATCTACTTCTGCTCCATTGACTATGGTAAAGACTTGGATTGTGTGGATCACAACAAATTGTGGCAAGTTCTTAAAGAGATGGGAGTTCCAGACCATCTTATTTGTCTCTTGAGAAACCTATATGCGGGTCAAGAAGCAACTGTGAGAACTGGGCATGGAACCACTGATTGGTTCAAAATTGAGAAAGGAGTTCGGCAAGGCTGTATACTGTCGCCTTGTCTATTTAACTTATATGCAGAGCACATCATGAGAAAGGCGGAGCTAGATGAGTCACCAGTTGGAATTAAGATTGCTGGGAGAAATATCAACAACCTCAGATATGCAGATGATACCACTCTCATGGCAGAAAATGAAGAGGAACTAAAGAGCCTCTTGATGCAGGTGAAGAAGGAGAGCGCAAATGTTGGCTTGAAACTCAACATTAAGAAAACTAAGATCATGGCATCTGGTCCTCTCACTTCCTGGCAAATACATGGGGAAGAAATGGAGGTAGTGACAGATTTTATTTTCCTGGGCTCCAAGATCACCTCAGATGGGGACTGCAGCCAGGAAATTAAAAGACACTTGCTCCTGGGGAGGAA
>NW_025335317.1:30543400-30563276 GCF_004798865.1 Varanus komodoensis
CAACAACCTCAGATATGCAGATGATACCACTCTCATGGCAGAAAATGAAGAGGAACTAAAGAGCCTCTTGATGCAGGTGAAGAAGGAGAGCGCAAATGTTGGCTTGAAACTCAACATTAAGAAAACTAAGATCATGGCATCTGGTCCTCTCACTTCCTGGCAAATACATGGGGAAGAAATGGAGGTAGTGACAGATTTTATTTTCCTGGGCTCCAAGATCACCTCAGATGGGGACTGCAGCCAAGAAATTAAAAGACGCTTGCTCTTGGGGAGGAAAGCTATGGCAAATCTAGACAGCATACTAAAAAGCAGAGACATCACCCTGCCAACAAAAGTGCGTAAAGTCAAGTCTATGGTTTTCCCAGTTGCAGTGTATGGCTGTGAAAGCTGCACCATTGAGGCCTTTGAATTGTGGTGCTGGAGGAGACTCCTGAGAGTCCCTTGGCCCGCAAGGCGATCAAACCGGTCAGTCCTAGAGGAGATCAACCCTGACTGCTCTTTAGAAGGCCAGATCCTGAAGATGAAACTCAAATACTTTGGCCACCTAATGAAAAGGAAGGACTCCCTGGAGAAGAGCCTAATGCTGGGAACAATAGATGGCAAAAGAAGAAGGGGACGGCAGAGGATGAGGTGGCTAGATGGAGTCACTGAGGCAGCTGGTGTGAGCTTAGGTGGCCTCTAGGAGATGGTGGAGGACAGGAAGGCCTGAAGGAGTGTTGTCCATGGGGTCGCGATGGGTCGGACACGACTTCACAACTAACAACAACAATATCCAATGAAGTATTTTCTCTTGGTGGTGAGGGCAACCCCCCTTCCCACCACGCACCCTCAAGATCTCCTCTAGAGGCCTGGAGGACCCCAGGACAGAGTTGGGGGTACATGGACAGGTATACAGGGGTGGCAGAAAATAAAAAGTGCTGTTGCTTGAACAGACTTCCACTTGTACAGTGCTGACTTCTATCAAATATTATTATTATCCAGCATCATAAATTAAAAGACAACAGGTCTGTCCTAAATACAAGTATTTATTATTTCTTCAAGATTGCAGGAAGTCACAGAGTAAAACAAGAATCAAGGTTTGTACTAACCCCTGACAGAAAAGTGAATATGCCATTAAAAGGAAGAGATGACATATTGCCTCCCCATACATACTTCACCCCCCCCACACACACACATCCAGTATTGCCTACAATGTGGAATTGAGATGGGAGGTATAGACAACATAGATGCCAGTACAGAGCACAGTAAAAA
Organism: Varanus komodoensis; assembly: GCF_004798865.1. NCBI lineage: Eukaryota > Metazoa > Chordata > Lepidosauria > Squamata > Varanidae > Varanus > Varanus komodoensis. The sequence continues at coordinate 30,544,652 of NW_025335317.1, forward strand.
CCATTAGAATTTAAATTAACAAGATCTTCAAAAAAAACCTGAATTAACATAGGTGGAGCAGGATGAACACAGTGGACTTTACTTCTGAGTAGACATGACTTCATTTTTGCTACTACCCCATCCAAACCATGCTTGGTGCAGTCTAAGGCTATAAAGTATGAATCTTACTTTTGAACAAGGTCCTTTAAAATTCATGGACCTTAATCCTTTGACACAGATGTCACAATTAAAATAAGCCACAATGGCTTGTTTTGACTAATCATGTATGAGAGAACAAAAAACAAAACAAAACAAAACCAGGAATTTATTTATAAAAAATGTGTATTTATTTTTACATGTTCAAACTTCAGTCACCTTCAAAGTACTCCCCATTTGATGCAATACACCTCAAAACATTCTTCGCACTGCTCAAAACAGGTTTTGATCTCATCGATTTCGATGCCTTTTAGCGTTTCTGCCTTTTTTTGTGTCACCTCTTCCACATCAGCAAAACATTTCTCTTTGGGGGCTTTTTTCATCCAGGAAAACAAAAAAAAATCACACAAGGTGAGATCTGGTGAATATAGAGGATGGGGCACGAGGGGAATACCATTTTTGGTCAAAAAGTGCTGAACACTCCACTGAACAAAATTTCACCACCTCACATTGTCCATGCAAATCAGCTATCACGAAATAGGCAAACATGTTGAAAGAGTCTCCGAAACAATCTCACTGAAGCCAAACACAGCCTCTCACAACAACCCAGCTGGCTACACTGATGCAGATGGGTTTCCAGAACACTCAATTACCAGGGGAAGCCTGTAGTACAAGGGGCCCACCCTCCAGAAGATAATTCCTGGGGTTCTTTTTTTGGGGGGGTTCCCCCCTAGTATATCACTACAATTTACATTACCACCACCCAGGTGACCCATGTTGTGTCATCTGAGTCTAGGAAGTATGGCTTACTGGAGGGTTAAATTTCAAATAACCCTGTTACATAGTCAATGTTTTACCAGAATGTGTTTTAGTCATAATGTTATAAAAGCATCTATTTGTTTGTATGTGTGCAAAGTAGCCAAATTTATCACTATTTTTACAAGCATAAAATTTCAATTATTTCCATATATCTCCATGATCTGACCCTCCAATAAGCCATGCTACCCAAATCCCAGACCATATGACCCTCCATAGGCATGATTATGAAAATCCCACCCACTGTGCCAGCATACATAGCAGCTCACAACAAGCCTATTATTTAAGCCAGTGTAGTTTGTTTTGATTGCGTAAACTGTAAGTATGATTAGCATGTAGTAGTAAAACAAAGTACTACAAATATAAATGGCCCAATTCTACAAAAATCCATGTCCAGCTCTATCTTGAAGTTTCAACAACTATTTGTATATTTGGAGTATTTTCCACCATAGCATTTTGACCCTGAAAAACTGGTTATGTTCTCAAATACAGCAATTGTATTTTTAACCTCTGGTTATCTGGATGGTTTTGTTTTTGTTTAACTTTAAAAGTTATTTTTACATAAACTGCAGGATCATCTATGGTGCCTTGAATTTAATTAGAAAAGTCCATGTATCAAACAGCAAACTATTATAACAATTACACCAAGTTTTAGAGTTTAGTAACCTAAGCAGATTTATTTACAAAACTTCATGAATAAATTGCTTGGAAAGGGGCAATTAAAAATGCAATCTACTTTTGCTACACATTAATGAACAAAATTTAGGTCTGAAAATACCACTTAGTTCATTGGTCTGCTGATGATCTTTTATTTGACAACAGTCATATTCTATGAAAAGAAGCAAGGTGGGTCGGTGGAAGGTAGATCACCAAATGTTGTGGATTTCAACATTCCAGGAATCTTTGTCAGTATGACCAATTGTCTGAATGTTGAGAGTCTGGTCTAAAGCACCAGGAGAAACACCTGCCCACCCCTGAAGTAAAGTATGCTTTTACATAAAGGTTAGCCTACAGTTGTAATTGGGGTTTGGTTCCCAGATGGAAAGCCTAACAGTGGATTACACATGCATATGACTCTAATTAGTAGGAAGCTGACTATCCAAGGGTCTCCAGAACCACTTCTCTACTGACATTCATCCTAGCTTCTATTGACCACCTGCTAAGTAACAAGTGCCTACAAGTCAAATACTACAAACCCTTTATGGAAACAAGGGGCATCCCTCATAATCTGGCAGGACCATGTTTCTGGGATGAAGCATACTCTGGAGTCTACTATATGACAATAGCTTTTGTCATTGTCATCATTATACTATTCCATGATGCTATTCTGAAAAATGAATGCAGACAGAATTTGGCTGGCCAATTAACCAAATTTGGTTAGGCTGCTTTTTTATCGAAATGCCAACAATAACAAAAATTATTTTGAGATATATAGATGGCAACAAATGTTTCAAATGTGATAAACTGGATCAATTTTGTGCACTACTCTTGCCTATTGTGAGAAAATAGGAGAGAAGGCTAAGGTGAAGTCCAATGCTGACTGTCCAGAAATTGAATGATGTGTGTCAATCAAATGGATTCTCCCTTCAGAGAGTTATGAAATTCTTTGAAGTGATTTCAGGAACACATGGGAGGTTGCAGTAGGGAGGGGGAAAGGAAAAGTTTGGTTCCAATTTTTTACAGAAAATGTTAGTGCATGTAATGTTTACTGATGTTAAAGATCTGCTTAACTTGGTCCCAGGACATTAGATATTTGTCCATATACCTCTGTACACTTATACAACATAGTTAGAGGCAGACTAATATATTGTGGGTGTGGCAAATTGTTTCACCATAAACAGAACTGCAGCTCTCTACCTAAATATTAACTAAGCTCAATAGAAAAAACAGACTTCTTGTCTAGACTTCCTGTTACCAATTTTGTGCAGTTGCATGCCACCCAGACCTGGAACTGCAAGACAACTATCAAATATCATTACAGGCAATCCAAACATCCATATTACAGCAAAGACGTACTTACAAACTAACTTCCATAACGCCTATTAATTAAAAAAAACCTGCAGAAAATCATTATCACCATAGAAAGAGAAAAAGCAAAAGGGAAGAGAGGGAGGGCCTCCAAAGCTTCATCACAGAGAGGATGCAAAAAGGAAAAAAGGGAGGCCTCCAAAGTCTGCCTCACTCATCTGGAGAGGGAAATCTTTCTGGTATTTCCTCATTGCAAGATGAGGCACTGGTGAGTTTAGCAGAGCTTGTTACAGTTTTGCCACTTTCCCAGGACTCCCACATCCCTAAATCCTGCAAATGTAGAGAGCCAACTATATGTGATCCAACTTATATACAAATTTGACTTAAAGACAAATTTCTGTTTTCTCAAGACCAGAACTCATTACCTTGGGACTGTTTGTACAGAAAAAGAATGCTAGAATTGGTATATGTATGGAACATGTTGCTACCATCTACTCTGCTATGGAACTCGCACATCTCATTGATCATGTTAAAATTTGCAATAAATCCACTAACAATTAAGACAGCAACCATGGAACCCATTATCTGCAAGCCTATTTCCATAACACCAGAAAACTCAAACCAATTGAGCATCTAAATGTTAAAGTAATGAGATTGTAGAAAGGGCTACCTATTTTCAATCTCAGTAATTAAAGCAATTTCAGAACATTCATCCAGGCCACACCCTATTCTTTCAGCAGCAGTGCACAGCAAAAGCCACAACTTTAATACATACCTTTGAACTATAGAGAAAAATAAGTAAATCCAAATGCAAATGTGTTTTAGAGGTAGTATCTTAATAACCTATATCAAATTAAGTAAGAGTTAAGTAGCGCTCTTCATAAAAGTACATATGAGAATATGAAGACAACCTGATCAATCCTGAGTTCACTCAAATACAACATTAGTAAGCCAGCCATGCTTACAACTGAGTATACATGTCCAACATTGAAACATTACTGTACTTTAATAAGAAAAATCATTTTTCTCCAAACTGGTCAAACTTAAACAACTCATCAGTTAAGAACCAATCAAGGAAAAAAGAGTGCACATTTCTACTTTTAAAATAATCCCAACTAAGGGAGCCTTCCTCCCTCTGTCACAAGACTGAAGCCTGACAGTTTTGACACAGTACTCTTCTCTCCCTTCCATTTCTTTTGGCTGTCTTGTTCCAGCATATCATTTCTCCAGAACACAAGGGAATAAAAGAAATCTGTCTTCTGTATTGTACAGAGATGGCAGCAGTTTAGTCAGACTCTACAATCCCCCCCCCCCAACACATTTTCCAAAGACAGGGATGGGAAGAGAAAGAGAGAAGACAGAGTTTAAATGAATGGGCAGGGCAGCCCTCAAATTATCAAATTGAATAGGCTTTTAAAGATTTAAGCAGCCTTTCCCAACCAGACTCCCTCCAGATGTTTGGAACTGTGTTTCCCATCAGCCCCAGCAAGCATGGTTCATGGTCAGAGATGGTGGAGGTTGCATAGCAAAACAACTGGAGGGCACCAGGTTGGAGGAAAATGTTTTAAAGGAATACTCTAGTACCTCCACACCCATCTTATCATATTAAGTAAGGGGACATGTCTCTTGCTTGTCACAGAAATCAAGAACATGCCCCCACTCCATCATGTTCTCTAGGACCTACAGCATTTCCAATGGAGGAAGTCTGGCTTTGAAGTATTTTTTTAAAAAAGCCGCCTAACTTGCAGAAAGGTCGGCAGGAAAAGGCTCTTAGCAAGCTCTAGTACCAGCTCCAAACCTGCCCACTGAGGAAGCTTAAAAGGAGGAAAAGAAGTGGGGCGGAGGGTAGAAGAGAGGTCTTTGGCGGCCTTGTAAGCTCCAGGGTCACTCTGTCCCTCCACGCCTTCTTTACCTTCCGCCACGTCCTCGTCGATCGCCCCCTTCACCTGGGAGAAGCACCACTGGAAATCGTTGCTGCCTCCTCCTCCGCCGGCTACCCCTGCCAAAGATGAAAAAGCGCCGTAAGCCCAACCGGAGATTCCCAGATCCCAACCCTCACCTGCTGTCGCACGAGTCCCCGAGGCCCAGAAGCCGGTTTGGATCGCTTCCGAGTCTCGCTCAGCGAGGTTGCCAGGACGCCCTCCACCGTCCTAGGCCACCCGTGGGCCCCGGCCTGCTTGCCTGCCCGCCTGCCTCCGCCCGCTAAAACCAGGGCCAACACCGCGGCTGCTGCCGCGCGTGCCTCTTACCTGCCATGTCGCGCAGTGTATGCCGGGCGGAGACCGGGGGCTGCACAGCCCGCAAGACGGAAGAAACGGACAGAGCGGAATGAGAGCCGCTATGAGCACCGCTACCGCTGCTGCTCCTGTGGCGGCCGCCACCGCCAGCGCCGACGCCGCCGGAGGTTTGGGGGTTTCAAAATGGCGCCCATTGCCGGTCAGCCTGATCCGGTGACGTCATCGTCCTACCAGCCTCCTCCGGGCTGAGGGAGGTGTCAAGCGAGGGAAAGACGGAGCAGCGGGAACTGCGGGGGGAAGGGACGACTGGCAGAAGTGAAGGAATAAGATGGGCGGACGGGCGGAAGCGCCGGGATGGGTCAGATCGTGTCCAACCGGACTGCCCTTGGAGGCTGTCTTTTCGCTTTGCGTGGAACTGAGCCAGAGGCTGAGGACTTTTTCCCAGAGACAAAGATTCTTGCTCCAACATGCTCGAATTTTGTTCGACAAAACAAAGATATGGGACTGGGGAAGTGCCAAGGGGTGGCCATGTCATCTTCCACCCCCCGTGCCCCCTGATTTGTGCTATGGATTGGAGACATTTTTTCACCCGTGAACACAGGAAGCGATGGTTCTAACTGTAACACGCAACCTCATATGAGGTCTAGTTGAACAATCAGTAGTAAGGCAACCTTGCCATTTCACTGTTCCTCGCTTAGTACTTGAAAGTTACCAGATACATAATACTTTGCAAATTTAGATAGAAAAAAAATGCTGCAGTTTCCACCTTTTTTCTGGCTAAACATAGCATTGCTCTCTAAGCCTGTTTTGCAATGTAGACTTATTTCCACAACTATTATGTGAACCAAGTTAGACTGAACCTGTAGCCTAAACAAATCTTATTTCAAAATCATACCCATGGTAAGCCATAAGGTATAAATCTGATTGTGCCATCTGGAATTTCAGGACAAAGTGGAGATCTAGTATTTTCCTCCAGAAATGAAGAATGGATGGAAAGCTTGGAATGCTAGGAATTGGCTTTCATAGAATAGTAGATGGAATTTACACCATCCAATTCAGATGGCTTTCCTTTTTTGCATTGAATGGCTCAAGAGTGGGAGAGCCCACCACCTCTCTAGCAAGCTGGTTCCACAATTGTGTTGCTCTTAACAGTGAGGAATCTAGCCTGAATCTGGGTTGTCGCAACTTGACTTGATTATACACTCTGGTATCAGTATCATACTCTTTGTAATCTTCCTCTTTGTGGCAGTCTTTGAAGTACTTACAGAGGGTTAGTTGTCCCTGTTGAATCCCATTCTGTTGCTTTCAGCCCAGTGTTCAAGTTTATCAAGATCACCCTGCATCTTCATTATGTCCTCTGGGGTGTTTGCTATTCCACCCGGTTTTACATCGTCTGCAGATATGATTATCTTTTCTTGTACTTCCTCCTCTAAATATTTAATGCAGACATTGAAGAGCACTGGGCCCAGGACTGAACCCTGTGGCTGTGACTATGAGACTGGGACAATTGCTTCCTTAGAAGAAATAACACCTAATCAACATCTGGATTGTAAACTTACTTTTAAGAAAGTTTTGAACAGTGTAATACAGTGGTACCTGGGCTCACGAACGCCTCAGTTCACGACCAAATTGGGTCGTGAACAGAAGTACCGGAAAAAATTTGCCTCAGGTCACGGACTCCACATCAGGTGACGATCGTGATTGCACCCGTCTTCCCTGCACAAGCGCGACCGCGATCCGGGTCATGCCTGGGGGGCGGGGGGGAGATGGCTGTGGTCACGCTCATGCAGGGAAGACAGGCACAATCGCGTTCATGCTCCGGCGGGAGGGGAGGAGATGGCTGTGATCGTTATTGTTCTTTGTTACTTTGTTGTCCTTTGTCACTTTGTTTCAAATTTTTGTGATTTAAAAAAATGGTTACATAACGGATTAAGCTTATTTACATTAAACCTTATGGGGAAATTTGACTAGGGTCACGACCAATTTGGGTCGTGACCAAAGTCATGGAACGGATTAAGTTCGTGAGCCACGGTACCACTGTACTGGTGAATTAATAATAATGGTATTGAGAGCCAGTGTGGTGTAGTGGTTAAGAGCACGGGACTGGGATTCAGACGATCTGGGTTCTAGTCCCCACTCAGCCATGGAGCCAACTGGGTGGCTTTGGGCCAGTCACAGACTCTCAGCCCAACCTACCTCACAGAGTTGTTGTTGTGGGGATAAGATGGAGGAGAAGAGATGATGTAAGCTGCCTTGAGCCCTTTGTAGGAAAAAGGCAGGATATAAATTGAAAAATAAATAAATAAAAATAAAATAAATATATTGGTAAGGGAACTAACAGCACACACCCACCTCAATAGGAAAAGGTGCATCTATTCTCCTTATTAAGAGTAATATACAACAACATTTTTGAAACAAGGGTTATTGCTTTAAAATATGACTTTGGCAATTCTAATTGTACATGTGTTTAACATACGGTGATGCCTATGCTAAACTTTTCATTAGCCGTTCCTTTTTCAAAACAGACGGGAATAAAATAAAAAGGTCTTCACCTGGCACTGAAAAGACTGCAATGTAGGCACCAGGTGAGCCTTTGTCAGGAGAATATTCCAGAGCCAGGATACCACAAATGAAAAGGCCCTTTCCTCAGTAGCTTCTCAAAGGGCACCTAGAAAAAAATTTCTGAGGATGATATTAGGGTCTTGACTTGGCATCTATGAAAAGAGACAATCCTTCAGGTAACGTGACCCCAACCTGTTTAGAGCTTTGTATACTAGCACTTTGCATTAGGCCTGGAAATGGTTTAGTAGCCAGTGCAAATCATAAAGTGCTACCATAATATGATCATATTGGCCACAATCCATTAACAATCTTACTCCCCTGTTTTGGACAAGTTAATGCTTCTGGACTGCTGAGAGGAAGGTCAGTAGGTGATGTGGGACATCTCACATCCAACTTGTAAGAACCCTTGCAAGTTTCATTGTGAGCTCAGAAAACTTTGCTACCCTCAGTACTCTGCCAGTGGTGGTCTGCTATTGGTAATGACAAAAGGGAACCATTCTTCTCTTGCCCTAACACATCCCTGAAATCAAAGATGCTAGTGTGTGAATTTTGGAGCTACTGTGCTATATCACTCCAGCTCTCTGCAGCTTTCTGTTAAACCTGGAAGGACAGTGGATGTAGTGGTTTCTCTACCTTATCTTCTCCCTTTCCCATCATTATAGGATTGCCCTGTCTATATTTTAGCTCATGTTTTCCTCTGTGGTATGATTAAATACTCATTTCCCAATCTTTAAAGAGAGTCCATGTCACTACCCCCATATCTCCTGTTTCCATTTGCTCTCATAGGTTAGAGAGCAACCTATTAAATATTTAAATATTTTTTAAATATTTCCCCAAAACTAGCCACATTCAACACCTACAATTGTATTCAACATCATGATATATGATGGCTCCATGTGTTATTAAGTTATTGACTGGGTTTACAAAAGCCACCATGACTTTTTCTCCATGATGGGGTGTGGTATCATGTGAACCCAAGCCATTTTCTCCAGTGTGACTTGTTCAAGATTTCTTCTTCAGCATCTGTTGTTGGAGTGTAAAACTGAATAATGGCTATACTGATAGGTTTTCCAAGAATTCTGACATTTGGTTAGATTTCTTACTTTACAAGAATTGCCTTAAACTAGAACAATGAAACAATCTGAAATGTCACTAGCATCAGAAAAAAAAATCCTAGAACAATACACTCCTGATCCTATTTTAAAACTGCACAAGGAAGCATGGTTAGTCCAAAGCAGGGACTCCTCACTTTATTACATGTTTTTGGAAATACAAAGAAGAATTTACTGCTTCAAGGATTAGGGTCTATTTAAAATGGTGGGCAGTTTAAAACATTGTGCTAAATTGGAACAAATCTCAGCAAAGCTCAATTATTAGTGCTGAAAACTGTGGGGACTGTTATTTATGGAAAAATTAATACTGTTATCATGACTAAAGTTGCAAAAAAGCTGCACAGAATCCATCTAGCTCCCATGGATTTCCTTCACGCCCTGCTCCTGCAGTTTATTATAACAACCATGGCAAAATTGCAAAAGCTTTGCTCACTTACTTCCCTAACCAAGAAGAATCTGTCTTAAAATAAGATTCTCTTGAAGGGGGAAAAGTGTTACCAATAACAGCACCCTAAAACACCCCAAATGTAGTTAGCCTGAGGAAGGCTGCACAGTAGAAACACCACAGCCACCTTGCAGGAGGAAGCCGGGAGGAATTAAGTGATAAACCCTGCGCAAACTCCTGTGACAGATCAGCAAAATCTCAAAAGAGAGTAAATGGGTAGAATTGCTGGTGCCTGAAACTGATTTAAATCTCAATAGAAGCAGCAAAATATACTATGAATTACAGTAGGTGTAGAGACACAAGGCTGATGTGAATGGTTAGAAAATAGCTGACATATGGGGAGGATGTCCTTGGGAGAATAAAGGATTTCTACAAGGAAATAACAAAAGGTGTCAAAAATATATGACTGTATCTACCATGTATCTGGACATCATGCCTGCAATGTAGAGTATATAATATATGTTTTCTGAGACTCTGATTTGGAAAGTGTCTCCCCCCTCCTCTCTGTTTTACTCTAAAAGTGCACTAGACTAAAACTGTGTGTGCTTTAAGTCTTGACTCAGACTCTTTCTGGCCCAAGGGCCTGGGTCCACCCAGGCTCAGCTATACTGTTTGTCCAGCTGAGTCCAGTAACATGCTTGACCTTCTCACAGAAAGTGAGCTAAACTGAGAGGAAGTCCATGAATGCTCACAGAATGAAGGTTCTAGAACTGGCAACCTTATTCCACATCAGGTCCCATGACATGTGTATCATGAGTAAAGGCTGCTGCATGTGATGTAGATGAATGCTGCTTCCAAAGTGGTCATGTGAGCTCTATTCCTGGCAAAGGCCATGCAAACACTGGGTGTGCTGCCAGGAACTGGGATTCATGGCCATGACAAAATGGACACCCAAACAGATTCCTCACATGTACCTAATCAAGACCACAAAAACATTTGGTTAACATAATCATCTTACAGATTTTCCTTATGTATACAGTAACAGACCCCCAACATCCATTAATTTCTTGGAAATCTTTTGAAAGATCAGTTGGGATAACTAAGCTACTTCCAACTGAACAGAATCAAAACTCTTTGGATCCTAAAACAAGTTAATGTATAGGAAGTTTCCTGGCCCCCTTTCCATCTGGCAGCTACTTGTAGCTTCCCCAGAGAGCTGAACACCATGCTGAACAAAGTGGGATTGAGAATGAGGAGGGTATAGGAAACTCATATTAGGATCCAAATCTGACTTGGAACAATTTCCTTTTCCCCCATGCAGTCCTTTCTTTCAGAGAGCCTTTGTTGGAGGTGGCTAGCCTCAAGGAGCGAGAAGGGGCAGACAACTCTTCTTTCATGAGCTTCCTTACATGAATTGATCTTAGGGTTCAAGTCACTGTTATTTTTTCTTCTTCTTTCAATATCGTGTGACCATTTTTTTCTGTACCAGGAAAGAGCCATTTTCTATTATCTAAACTTACACATTACTTTTTAGGAAGATTAATCTAAGGTGGCTATTTCAATTGTAAAACAATCTATTTCCTGGTTTTGATACAGAGTAGAAGACAGAAAATATTATGTGAACCCCCACCCACCCCCACCAGCTCAGTTAAGAGAAATGAACTCTCTTTTCCTTATAATAGTAGGGTTGCTCATAGGAATGGAACATTTAAGAGGAAAGCTGTGTTATCTAGGCAATATTTTCAAATGCTTAGCAACATCAAACTTTCAGGTTGAATTTAACCTGTCAGATAACATACCTCCAGTTGAAGTGCTACTTTTTCCAAATAGATAAGATGAAAAAGAAGATTTGTTTCTAACTAAAGGAAGGGATTAATTTCAGTGATAACTGCAGGTTAAATAAAGTATACTGTTTATCCTTTTCGTAAACTGTGATAATACTGGGACTTTATTGAAAAAATAAAGATGATAAAGCAATAGTGAACAGTTTGAGGCCCTCCAGATGCTTTGGTCTATGACTCCTATTATCCTGCACCTCTGCTTATTCCAGCTAGCATGAATGGGTGTTATAGACCAAATTACCTAGAGGCCACAGGTTGTCTATGAACTACCTTTAGTATAGTCAAACTCAGTAATGGCTAAATTGATTCAGCACCACTTGTTTCAGAAGACATATGTTGCAGGATTCTAGGTAATTATCGTATTTGAATTTATATTAAATGACAATTCAGATTTCACTGAATGCTCATGAGTACAGCTGAAAGATGTCCATTGTTCCTATGAATACAAGATACCATGGCTGTCTCTATATCTGTACTCATAGTTAGCAACTGGTAGCATAGGGATCAAAACTGTCCTGAGAAAGACCATCTAGTCAACTACCAGCAACAAAATCCCATGTGGGTTGATGCATGTCAGTTTGCTGTCTCTGTGTGTTTGCCACTGCTGCATCTTCTTTGGGAAGGGAAAGGAAGAAGTATTTGATTCCTAAAACCTTTAAGTGCAGTATTGGCCTAATTGACTGAGAAGCCCTCAGTGTTTGTTATACTTGGGTTGCAACACAGTATATTTGTAGAGCAAGGAGGCCCGAAATATTTCAACAGTCTAATGAGAATCTAAGCTGTAAAAACATGGAAGGCAAAAAGTGTATGCAATCTATATGAATTAGGCCTTTTCACATTCTAGCAAATCTGAATTCTGTATTATGCCTAGGCCCTTCATGAAGTGCCAGACTGAATCAAATTAAAAAGAAACATAAAAGTGGATATCACCACCACACAGACACCAGTCCTTATTTTTAAATTATTTATCAGAAGATCTGCATTTGTTAAACAGAGAAGAAATAATGGAGGACATATAGGAGCAGATCAGACATTCGGGATTGTCCTCATAAATTACTCTGATGGCAGGGGTGGAGCAGATGTACAATAACCAAAGAAATGGAAATGACATAAGAAAGTAGATGTGTCATCTACACAACATTTGATACTTGGTAACTCTTGGCATAGATGCTGATCTAGCAATTTAGTTTATTTAGCAGACCACACCTCTGAAATTGGCAAGATACTTGTTTTGTCTTGTCTTTCTTCTGATGACCTAGTTCTATTAGGCAGACCAGGCATAGATCCAGGAACCTTTACATTCAGATAAATGCTTTTCCATATTGTTGTTACACTTGCTCAACAGTGGCCTTTGCCATGCTTATGCATAAATGCTTTCAGTTTGCTTCTGGGACTGAACCAAGCCCACTTACAGTCACACCCCATGACACATCAATCAGTGCAGTGCAAGCGTTGTGAGAAAAGGCAGAATGGCCTTTTATTTGCCATTTGTTATTGGTTAGAATCATACAATAGTAGAGTTGGAAGGGGCCATGAAGGTCATTGAGTCCAACCCCCTGCTGGTGCAGGACACCATGTTACACCATCCACTCAGATGTCTGTCCAGTTTCTTTTTGAATGTTTCTAGTGTGGGAGAGCCCACCACCTCTCTAGGCAGCTGGTTCCACTGTTGTATTGCTCTGACCATGTGGAAGTTTTTCCTGATGTCCAGCCTGAATCTGGGTTGTTGCAACTTGAATTGATTATTCCATGTCCTAATGATGCTGACTCTGATGCTGATACTAACTTCTAGCTGATTCTGACTCTGGCATCAGCAAGAAAAGATCTTAATCTTCCTCTTTGTGACAACCTTTAAGGTATTTTTGTCCCTGCTCAGTCATCTCTTCTCAAGGCTGAACATACCCAGTTCTCTCAGTCTCTCCTCAAAGGGCAGTGTTTTCAAACCCTGGATCATTTTTGTTGCCCTCCTCTGGACCCTTTCTAATTTTCCTGTATCTTTCTTAAATCTTGGTGCCCAGAACTGGACACAGTATTCCAGATGATGTCTCACAAGTGAGAAGTATAGAGAAACTACTACTTCTCAAGATTTGGAAGTAGTACTTCTGTAATGCATCCCAAAATAGCATTTGCCTTTTTGGTGGCTGCATCACATTGTTGGCTCATGTTTAGCCTATTGTGTTATTGGAATATACCTCCTCTAAACTTTTGATTCTATTTATGAAACTAATTAAACTATTTATGAAACTACCTCCTCATGGTAATTAAAAAGAGAATGCTATTGCTAGTTATAATCTTTTATACTTACCTCTGATCATACTAGATAAAGATGCTCCTTCGCTTAGTTGACTTGAATTGCTCATTCCTTCAAAATGATCTAACAAGTTACTTCATCTTAACATGTCTAGGAAACTGAGAGCCAGACATACTAGAGCATCAACCATAGCTGAAATGACATGGCATATTCCCAGAGCAGTATTATTTATCATCAACAAATGCACATGAGGTTAGAGAGAAATGTCATTACCATACAGGGATCGATTTCCCATATCCTAGTGTGATCTGCTTCAGGATGGGACTTGCCAGGAAATCTTGATTAGCAAAACTAGGTGAATGTATATTTGGATTCACACAGAAGACACTACACTCAGTCTCAGCAGCTTATTGACAGAACACCCAGGTACCCCTATCTGTCAGAGAAAAACAACATGCTGTTGGGTAGCCAGTATACTGACTGCAAGCTTTCCAGAGCATATACAGAGTTTTATAAGTTGTGGGTAACATACACATTTCAGGGTGGTGATGAGATTCTGAATGGGTGAGAAGGAGAGAACAATGGGGAAGTGTAAAATCAAATTACAGAAACATCATAGAATCATTATAGACATTAGGAAAAATATGACACATCGAAGTCTTAAGTAACAGATCACATCTAAAACAATCAGGAGTTATAGAATTCTAACAGGTTTCAATATTTGCTTTTTACAATCAGAGGTACAACATTCCTCAAGACAAAGCATGAGTTGGCTTGGCATCTTTACATTGCAAAGGATGCACAGCTGCCCTGATCAGCCTGCAACATTGTTTTAATTCTGTTTTGGCTGGGCAATCAGGAGCAGATGGATCATTCACATAGCTTGGGGCTGTTTTTCCTTTTCCCAGAGAAGAAACTAGAACGGAAAAATCTTGCAGATGTGCAGGGCGGGGGAGATAGGACAGGTGAAGCTCTCCATATTTTTAAATGTAAAACCTTATAACTTTTATTAGGACAATGCCAACAGACTCTAAGGAGCTGAGCAGACAGCTTGATGGCTTAGAGAGATTTCTCAGGTCCCACATTCAATCAGCCCCAATAGTATAGTCAGGAACACATCTACTGCAAACTCCCATGAAACTGTATAGGCAAGGCTGTGAGTTCATTTGTGCAGGTAACATCCACAGACTTGGAGCATGATACACAGCCCTCCTGGAATGAGGGTTAAAATTTTTGGAAGCAAAGAAAATGGGACAACACTCTAGCAAGGGGTGTCACAGCCAGACTGACAGCAGAAACTCCATGAACCTCACAGCACCAGGCATTCTTCCCCAAACTGGTACTCCTTAGAAGTTTCAGAGTTTAAATCACCAGACAGCATGGCCAGTGGTCAGTAGCCCAGAAAGTTGTCCTCTAGAAGGTTTGATTTACACCAGGTTGTGAAAGCCTGACTTAGGGTTTTGAAGCAGCAGATGGGAGTTTTGAGTCCCACCAGAGGGAATGGGAGAAATGTTCATGCTCACCTTTTGCATGCCTTGCCAAAAACAGATAACAGGAACAAAAAAGGACTTCTTTCCTTAGATGCTCAACAGCAGTAGCACACAAAAAGCAGACATACCTTGGGGCATTTGTCTCCTCCTCCTTTAATATTCAGCCATAAAAGCCAAGAGCAGTCCCATAAGAGCCCTTCAGAGCATAGACGGATAAAGCATAGGACTGTTCTGTGATAATACTACAATCATTTTCCAAAGATCATGAACACCTTTAGAAAACTCTGTATTCTGAAATCTTTAATTTTCATTTAATAAAACTTAAGAATATATCTGCTGTTCGGGGTTTGTCCTAACAACCCCCACTTCCCTACAACTGTGATGTGTACATTTTTTAAAAAAGTAAAATTAAAAGTCCCTTACAACCCTGAACCATGATACAGGGTTTTTTTTTTAAAGTTATTTGTGGTTTTCCATACTGTGCTTATCCCTTCTTTCTCAGAGCTGGAATCTGAAATAGTGGGCAGATTTTATATGAACCTTTCTACTTGTTGAGAGTTTTCACTTGCAAATAATACTTTTAAAAGGTTCTTTCCAGCACAGTTTTATGTGAACCAGTAAGCATGTCTACTCAGAGGATGAAAGAATTAATAACCTCCTAGGAGGGGTTTGAAAATGAGCACATGAATATGAAGCACGTCTGTTTCCTTAAACATGTCACAAAATTATTTTCTAAATATAGTACAAATTCATATGACTTTCCTTCTGGAGGTTTCCTTCTTAAAATGTACAAGAAATAAAATCTGCATTCTTTGTGAATCCCAGGACTATATTTCACTCTGCCTAACACTTAATGCATGATTTTTTTTTTCATTTACTTGGACCTATACCACTCTTGAAGAATCCCAAGTAAGTCTAAGTAGTAAGCCATTACATTAAGTTTTTAAAAATGAAGTAGTCTATGCATACTGCATTTCTCATCTATTTTACATGCTGTGCATAATTTGCCTGCATGTAGTGGCTGCATACAAAATATACATTCACAGCTAGTCTGTCAGGTGGCCAGAACCAGAACAACTACCAACGTATTTGTAGGATCAGTTCCAAGCCCTGCTTGAGTTCTCATTCCATTGATGAGCACCAGCTGGAAGTCCTGGTGGAAGAGCTATACAAGAGGAAACTCTTTCTTCAGGAACTTGCATCAGTAATATAGGTCTTCCTGTAACTCTTGTGTATTGTCTCAGCGACATGCGTTCTCCTGTGTGTTGCTGTCCCTGCATCCTGCCTAATGATTCCTGCTTTTCCATGTTGTCTTTCTGTTGTGCCTATCTTTTGTCTGACCTATATCCTGCCTTGCCTGTGTATCCTGCCTCACTGTGTTACCTCAGTAATGCAGTGCTTCCTGCAAGCTGTAGTTTGGTTCCTGCCTCTTGCCGGACCCTTGCTGCATCTGGTTGCTGTTGTCTTGCTGTGCTATGTCTTTTGCCCTGTTATCCTGTCCTAA
This sequence comes from Varanus komodoensis, assembly GCF_004798865.1. Taxonomy (NCBI): domain Eukaryota; kingdom Metazoa; phylum Chordata; class Lepidosauria; order Squamata; family Varanidae; genus Varanus; species Varanus komodoensis. The sequence goes on from NW_025335317.1 coordinate 30,560,953, forward strand.
ATACCTGTACCTCTGTTTCTCCTCATGGTTCTCAACTCTTGGCTTGTTCCTGGCCATATCCGTGTTCTGCCCTCTTATGTTCTTGTGGTTCCTGGCCTTCATTTGTATCATGACTATGATCTGGATTTGCAGTTGAACCCTACTTTTGGATACTGTGTTGCCTGAAGTTCTGTTGCCCTGGTCCTGGTGCCTCTGTTGCTCTTGTCTTGTCTCTGGCTGCCTGTGTCCTGGATCTCGGAGGTTGATAATTTCTCAACATTTGTAGACCAGTAAAATCAAGGCCACCAATTCGTCATTGAAAAAATGGGGAAAATACACTCATTTCCAAGTAAACACATACAGGATTACACCATGATCCAATTATTTCCCCCCTGCTTTTCAAAAGAAAGCAATTTTCATTTTTTGCCTAAATTCATAGAATAAGCCTCCCCAAAATATATATGTTTCCCTTTATCAGGCATCTTTCTTCTTCCCTAATGTCTTACCAAAATAAAACGAGAGCAGTTGAATTTCCATCTGATTTTTTTTTTTTTACACCCACAGCCTGTCCTTTTCTGAGTGCCTACCAACCCTCCCCTGCCCAGCAACTGCTCCCCTGCTCACCCTAAAGCACTTGCACTTCTCTATTTCTCAAGCATTTTATTCTCCTCCTTATGTTTAGATAAGGGTAAGATGCTGTCTCAACTGATAGCTAAAGCTATCTGAAATTTTATAAAAGCAGAACATTTTGCATTAAGCTCTGCTTCTTTAAAGAAGCCAGTCATAATCCTTAAAGGACCCTGGCCAGATTTTATTTCCCTTTCTTTATGTGATAAAAGTGCTACAGTGGTTCACCGATTCTGAGAATGATGATATGCGCAGAGGAAAATGCACTAAGATTCTTGCACCATGGACTCTTCAGTACTAATGCTTAATCTGTACCTGTCATTACAGATTATTAGACTTTTTTCCTGCGTAAGCATGCAAGGTTATGCTCTAATTAGGTGCCTAGCAGCTATGTCACCTTTTCAATTTTAATCTAGAGTAGGCTCAGGGCCTCATTCTGAATACTAAAAGCTGCTCTCTTCCCCCATGTTAGGGTCATGAGCCAGATCAGGTCTCCTGCATGTACTCTAAAGAATAAACAGCAGCCTAACATTATATAACTGCTGGATTAGCCCTTACAGTAATTTCTGCTTTGACCCGGAGCCTCATCTTCATCTGAGTTGTCCTCAGAATACTGTGGGACCATATGTTTGGGGCCATGCCAGCCAGCTTCATTAAATTAGGTCCCGAATTGCAAGTTCTTCATCCCATGTTTAGGTCAATGGCTTTCAAACCATATTAGGGTATTCCTTAGAAGTGTATCAGATTTCCTAATGTTTTAGGTCATGCACCTAGTTCATATGGGGAAATGGTGAGATTAACTGTAGTGTAATTAATTAATGAAGAGTAGTGCCCTGCATGAACCAAACAGATATCATGCCCTGGAATTCTGTGGAACCACCCCCCCCAAAAAAAAAAAAACAACTGCTGCTGAATGTCCTGGTACAAAGGAATGCACTGATTTGCCTGAATATCAGTTGTACTGGGAGTGCTTGCATTGTTTGAAAGCAAAGCAAAATCCCTCTAAGAGTACAGTTTTGCTTTCAAACAAAGGTCCCTGCTTTCACGCAACATTGTAACTTTTTGTGGCTGTGCTTCCAAATATTAGTGGCAAATATAATGGTGGAACAGCAAGGGCAGCTGTGTGGCCTTGGTGGGGGCAAAGTAAGCTGTAGAAGTTGCTCACCCCGATCTGTTGTTATTCAGCTGTTCAGTTGTGTCCGACTATAAGCAATCCTAATGGGTCAAATCTTGCCACACTTTTCAATCCACTTTTCAATCTTTCAACTGAACTATGTTCTGGCCCACATCTTCTTTGATGGAGTCTAACCACCTCTCTCTTTGGTGATCTGGTTTTGTCTTGCTGCTGACATTCCAAACTGATCTGATAAAAGGCAAATACTGACTATGATCTTTACTCTTCAATATGCTTCTCTATATCATGTGAATTGATGACATGCATTAATGACTTGTGTTAACAAGTAAAACTACAGACTTTCAGTGGAATAGCTGTAAATCTTCCAGATGTGGTTTTTTAAAAATTAAATTATTACTTGTGTAACTATGGTATAGTATCAAGTAAAGTGGATCAAACAAAAAGCAAACATGACTATTTAAAATTCCTGCAAATATTCACCAAAACAAATTAATGGGTTTATGACTTGCAGGAAAAGTCTCACACTAATTGAACAATCTGGATTAAAACAAAACCAAACTGAATCCTGAAATGAAATAAACCA
>NW_025335317.1:30563376-30660208 GCF_004798865.1 Varanus komodoensis
TGGTTTATTTCATTTCAGGATTCAGTTTGGTTTTGTTTGCAGTAGCCAATGTTTTCCCATTTTTGCAGTGTACGACACCCAAGGAAAACCAAATTGCTCAGTTCCTGAAGTAGAACATCCCACACCCTGGCACTAAAAATACATAAATAATACAAATTGCAAAATCCATCTTAGGGTAATACCCTTATGAGGCCAGGAAAAATGTCACAGAACAGTGAGACAGCTTTGCACCCCTCCAGAACTCTTTATTGATATTAAACAAAGTGATGTGTACATAGGGAAGAAAAAAGTTCACTGATCTTGAATCCATGGAATATGTATTTATTCCCAGTCTTTAAATGGAATGTGTAAGAGATAGCAGGCACTCAGATCAGTCTTTGCTAGGTGCTATGCAGCTTTCAGGATTCTGCTAGAACTGCTAGCATAGAGACAAGTATGGTGGTTGATGCCCCATGATTCAAAACAAAAAATCCTGCTTTCATGTGGATCTATATGGGCCTATAACAGAATGTTGGCTGTGATTAAGCACACTCAAAATCTGTGTCCTGAAAGGGCCTGAGGTGGCTGTGTCATTCTGCATAATCATAGGACCATCTTACCCATTTTTATGTCTCATCTAGCATTTATTGGAGAAAGTCTCTTAGTTTTATCTTAATGTCTGCTTCCATTTTATATAGAGGAAATTTCACAGAGGAATTATTTGAAGAGTGTAACTGTGCCTCCTGTTGGTTGGCAGATGTAGGTATCATAGACTTACTAATTTTGACTGTTAGCCCTGCTGCTGTGGAAATTCTTCTAAATAATTTGGAGACCACAACAAGACATTCAGAATGGCACTCACATTACATTAATGACATCTCTAATTGTAAACCTGAACTGGAAAGCATCAGATTTCTATTCAATAGAGTAATAACACAGCAGCAATTGGCATCCTGGCAAGCTGTGTGAACATGCTGTATAATTAAGACAAACAGGCCTTACAGGTTCCTCTTTTGGGAGAGGGAGAAAGCAATAGCTGAGGTCAAATAGTGATGCAATACAGGATATCTGACACTATATCTGATTCAACACTCTGTTGTTCCTTTTCATTTTGATACCGATCACTATTTCATGTATGAATAAGGGATGCTATAAAAGTGAACTGGTAGAAACAGAAGGAATCAAGATTCTCTTATCCGACATATTCCATTCTTCAGGACTAATAATTCTTTTTAAATCTATTTCCCAAGACTCTTTAAGAGGATCATATTGGTCCTCCCCTTCTAGTACTTTAAATTTTACTTGTCATTCCTCCCACCCACATCTTTCTGTAACATTATACCTTCAAATTTAGTATATTCTCTATATTTACCATTTTTTCTTCAACCAATCATTGGTCCAAGAAGTATATCATACCAAGTTACTTTACGCCATCCCAGTATTGCCTGTATTATTTCTTTACTCTTTATTTTCTACAACCAGTCTTTTTACCTAATAGCATACCTACTCTTCTGTACTTCTCTCAAACTACTCTTCAAATTATCTGGGAATCTTTCTAATTCTGTATTGAATGTAATGACAAAATCAATGGGATGAACACATTCTTGCATTTATTCCAAATTCTGACCACATTCCTTAAAAAGGGGTTTCCTATTTTTTTAATAATGTTTTTAGTATATTGTTAAAAAATATTTAATAAGGTTTGCTCTACATCTTGATATTCAAATTTACCGCCTTATTATCTTATCTGGCTGTAGTATAATCTGGTATATGCCTCATTTGATTTGCTATATAATAAAATTTCACATTGGGAATACCTAAACCTCCTGTTTTCTGGGGCATATACCATCTTTTTAAAATTAATCCTTGCTTTTTTATCCCCATTACAAAATGTATTACTCATGTTTTGTCATTCTTTCAAATCTTTCTCTGTTAATTGCCTACATCATAAACAAGAAATTAATTGTAGGTAAAATCTTCATTTTAAATGCTGCTATTCCACCAACCCAGTATTTTTATAAATTAGTTTGGAAATAGTTCTTAACTCTGGTTAAATTGAATTATATGAACAATGAATATTCCAACATATGTTGGAGATGCAACCAGGAAGTGGGTACATATTTCCATATGTGTTGGGAGTGCAAATATATAAATGAGTTTTGGGAAGTGGTTTTCAAAGAAATCAGTAAAATATTGAATTTAAACATTGAACCAGACTCTGTACTAGCATCATTGTCATTATTTAGAGAACAAGTGGGACAAAATACGGAAGAATTTATGACAAATTTATTAACAGCACTAAGATTAATAATAGGAAAGAATTGGAAAGTAAAAGATAATTATCAAATAGACAACTGGTACAAAATTTGGAATATAGCTATTAATGATAAATTATTGTTAGTTGTAATGCATACTTAGTTAATAAAGTAGCTCCACATACCATCTTACGTTTTTCCTTTTTATTTTTCCTTTTTATTTTCCTTTTTGTTCAGAAAACAATCTCTGAATGAGTTCGAAAGCTATGAGCCGGTGCAGGCGTACTCTGAAACTCTTTCAGTTTCAGATATTAGCAGAGAACCTGCACATGTACCAAATTATGACAGCTCCCTTCAACTGCGTGTGCGCCAGCTAGCTCTGGCTAGCTCCTGCTGCTGTGCTGGTCATGGCAGTGTGAATTGCACACGCACTGGCTCTTCCCCCTATTACACTCATGCATTGGCTCTGAATACAGAAGAGAGGAGCAAGAATACAGAAGAGAGGAGCAAATATGGAACCAGACATTGACCATCTTATTAGCCAAAAACAGGCCCATACTTCCCGTTGAAATACTAGTAAGTTTATATTGATTAAAATTGTTCTTCATTTTAGATATTGTATTGTGATTCCTGTTTTTTGCACTACAAATAAGATATGTGCAGTGTGCATAGGAATTTGTTCATATTTTTTTCAAACTATAGTCTGATCCCCCAACAGTCTGAGGGACAGTGAACTGGCTCCCTGTTTAAAAAGTCTGAGGACCCCTGCCTTAGGTGAATTAATACACCTACCTTGCCCAGTCTTCCTCTTTCCCACTCCCTTGTCCTTGCTCTCACCAGGGCATCAGGAAGGGGGCATCATGGTGGATGGCAGCTTGTGAGGCTGTGGGGGGAGGGGAGGCAGGCTCCTCAGTGGTCCTCATGAGCAACAGTGGTGATGACAATGAAGCAGGTGATAAAGGTGCTGGTTGGCTAAAGTTTTCAAGCTATTTCACAATAAAGCTATTTATACACAAGCGAGTATATTTGCCTACAAGGGAGGGAGGTGTCTGATGATCATTATGCCTCGTAACTTCTTGACAAAGTACGGTAGAACAATGAAAATGGTACCACATGGAAGTGTATAAATTTATCTTCACTTTGAGACTAAAGATTATTGCCTAACTGTAATTTCTCCCTTCTCTTTCTCCTCCTTTATTTTTATTTACTTAAGTTATACTGATAATTTTAATCTTATATTTGTAAACCAATGTATTTTTTGTATTTTGTATTTAATGGTAATTTATTATGTGCTATTGTATTTCATTGTATTTTATCGTGTTGTAAGCCGCCCCGAGGTTTCGGCAAGGGGTGGCATAGAAATGTTATAATAATAATAATAATAATAATTATTATTATTATTATTATTTATTGTTCTTTTATTGCAAGGTACATTTGTCTTGGTCAGATCTATGCATCATACAGTTACATCTGGTGGCTTGTGAAAGTGTCATTGCCTAACATGTCCAAGGAACAGTTGCATGATATTTTACCTCAGATGCCAAGATGCCTCAAAATTGTGTAAACAATTCAGATAACTTCTGCTACATTTGTGGCAAGGTTACATTTCCATCTCAAAAGTGCAGTACGACAGCAGTGGTAATTTATAATGATTGGTGTGGCACCATTCTCATTGCTATATCACATTTTGCAGAAAAGTTATGGAGCATAATTGCGCATCCCCCTCATAATTTTAAATTATTTTGACCTGAAGCTGTTTCTTGGAAACTGGAGCCAATTAATACTTGGGACTTAGTTTTCCTTTATTAGTGACTCAGTTCTGGTAAAATTTAGCTACTTTTATTTCCGAGGCTTTCTCCTTGTAGATCAGTGTTTCCTGTGTCTTTGAATTTTTCCATGAAGTAGATAAAAGATTTTCCAAGCACTTTTTCTTCATGACACAGAGCAGTATCAGTATAAGTGACATAAGCACTGTTTCTTGACATGATACAAACTGATGCTCTTTCCTCTGTTCCTTATTTCCAGTGCTCTAGAGTCTTGGCTCCAAGTTTCTGAAGGCCCTTGGGCAGGGGTGGCTCTGGAGCTGCATGTGGCTCTTGAATGCCTCTGCTGCAGCTCCATCGCTCGCATCACAGCTGCCGCTGATCCACAGCTGCCGCCAGCCAATCCGCAGCCCATGCCAGCACAGTGACGAGGCCGCCCCTGCCGGCCGATCTGCCGCCACCGCCGGCCGATCTGCGGCCCGTGACGGCACAGCGGCGCAGCCGCCGCTGGCCGATCTGCAGCTGTTGCTGGCCGATCCGTTGCTGCGTGCCAGCACAGCACTTGGATAAATAAAAGTTTCTGAAGAAAACCAAACGTTTAATGGTACGTGGGTAGATTCATTTGCTTTTATTGCTGACAAATTATGGGGTTTGCCGTTTAATGCATGTAGCCCTTTAGCACTGACTTTGACTCTTCAGGAAGCTGTTCTCCTATTCAAAATATACGAAAGGAGTCCTACTAGTTTATAACGTAAGATTAAAAATAACAGTTTTTAGTGACTGAACAAGAGCTGCTGCTAAATCATAATGAAGATATGCATAGCATTAAGGTAAAAAACGATATATGCAGTGTTATCTTCATTTTAGATGTCAAAAGGGTTTTGCGGCTCCTGGTGTTTTCTTTTGGGTGGGAAACAGGTCCAAATGGCTCTTTGAGTGTTAAAGGTTGCTGACCCCTGCCCTTGGGTAAGATATCCCCATGAGCTTTTTATCTCAGTTAATCTGTCTTCTCGCTGCCATTGTCATTAGTTGCTCGCTGCCATTGTCATTAGTTTTCAACCTCGTTCCTATCACCTTACCTCTTTCCTTGCTTACTTGATAGGCAGAGAGAAACACCAGAAAGGGCAAAAAAGCAGATCTCAACCAGTTAAAGGTAATGTGCTGTCAGCTTGTGAAGAGAAAGCCATGCTTTGTATGATTATGAGAAAAAGAGGCCATGGTGCCCCATGATCCCTCCCCTCACCCCAAGCCAGTTGTGCACTGTGCAATTTGCTTAATTACTTTCATGGCACATTGGTTGCTGTGCCATCAGAATCTTGCAAGGGTGACTTCCAAAGCACCCTGTTTTCTGTTCCTCATGTTCATGTGAATCTGGTGAAGGAGTAGACTATGTCTGGAAAGATTGTGTGAAACTGAGAAAGACATACCACTGAGGTATAGATTGCAAGGTTGATGGCGTAAGCTAATGACATTTTGCGGTTCTGCCTGGAAATCTGATGTGGGAACAGCTGTAAAACCTGGCTGTTTGTTGAATAGGGCTAATAAAATACATAACAATAAAACTGGAGAAACTTCCAAAGACAAGTCTTGATCAGTAAAAGCTTGATGAAGAAGTATAGTCTTTACCAGCCATTTAAACGCCACTAATGAAGGATCCCACTTAACCTCACTGAGAAGGCAGTTTCATAACCTGGGTGCTGCTCCACTAAAGGCCCAGCTCAGGCCTTCTCCAGCCTCATTTCTCCAAGAGGTGGGAGATATAACAGGGCCTCACATGAAGCATGTAGCTTCTGGGTAGAGTTTTACAGGAGGAGGCACTCTCAATTTCCGGGTCTCAAATCAGCATCTTGAATTGGGTTCAGAATTGGATGCCAGTGAAACCATTTCACAACTGGTGTTAAATAGCCTATAAAATGCATGCCAAACAAAAGCCTGGCTGGTGCATTTTGTACTAACTATAGTTACTGAAAAATAGTATGAGAGAAAAACTTTTCTCTACCCACTATCTCCATTCCACACATAGTTTTATAAAATGCTATTATATTCTGATTGTATTTTTCTGACTAAAAACTTTTAAATGCTTTCCAGGGATGGGTAACCTGTAATACTCCATACATTTTGTCCTACAACTTCCATACCTCCTGGTGACAAATTATGGGACTTGCAGGCAAAGAAAGAAAAAAAATCTGGAAAGCCACAAGTTATGCACTCCTTTAGCCATTAACTTAGCAATTAACTAAGTAAATAGGTATTCAATAGGTAAATAGTTATTCAGTGTGTCAATTATATCCATGGCTAGCTGAGAGATGCTGAAAATTGTAGGGCTTTTGCCAGTGCTTTTTTTGTAAAAAAAAAAAAAAAAGGTGCCGGAACTCACGTCTTGGGGTCACACTTTTACACAATGGTTGCCGCCGGCTGAGTCAGCGCGACCACACGACCGATCCCAAGCCGAGCAGCGCCCTCACAATCGGCTCCAACAATCAGCGCCGACACACAAACAGCCCGCAGGCACTATGTTAATGATTTCTGCCGCCGATCTGCTACACCCAACAGGGCGATTCACAATCACTTGGAAAAATCCGTCAAAAAAAAGGTGCCAGAACGCTGTTCCGGTGTGTTCTGTGACAAAAAAAGCCCTGGCTTTTGCCCATCTAAACATGGACAGGATTGGATTCTTAGTAAGTGGCTATTAAGAAATCTGGATTACTTGCCATATATGTTTGAAACAGAATTCAGTGAACAATAAAAATAATACCCAGAATTTTCTCTTGTTGGTATAATTTTTTAAACTAAATAGTCACAGGGTGGTGCTATTGCTCCTTATTCATGAATGTTTTCTGCAGTAAACGCTTATTTGTCATTAGAAGCATATGGAAAAGATTGACCTGAACTCTCCAGAGCCATGAACAGTATCTGTTCATGAATCAAAACATAGACATGGAATAACTTAAATGCTTAAAATATTGGAAAGATTTATCACTCCAGTCTGAATCAAAACATTCCCACCACCACACTTTTGTTAATGTGGAAAAGTGTCTGTAAAACACAGGAAAGCATTTCCACATCCATTTACCAGTAGTCACACACATTCATGCATGGAATACTGATAATGCAAAATTCTGCTTTGAATGGGAAGACTTCACTCACATGTGAAAAGTTTAAGAATACATTTTTACACTCTGTGAGAAGCCATGTATAATTGCTACTTGCTAATTCAGAAAACTCCATGATGGATTAGAAACTAGAAGCTCAAGGGACATGGGGTAATGAATATAAATAGGGTAGTTGGCCAAAAACACTGTCTGAAGTAAGCTGACTATCAGTATTCCTTTCCTCCCTGACTGTTTTTCCCTCTTGCTAAAGGTAGCTCAGCAAGAAGGTTGTCAGTAATCAGGGCTTAATGTAAGCCCAGGCTTGCCAGTGCTTAACCCTAGACATTCTGTCTGATGCCAGTGCTCAGCTCTAAGGTGTGAAATTCTGACCAACCAGGCTGACTGTGATCCAGTAGGGGCAGGGTAAATTCCTGTTTTGCAGCCTGTTTAGCATTGCAAAAAGAGTGGCATGCAGCTGTATTGGGCCATGCTAAGTTAAATGTTTGAACTATTGCAATGCATTGCATTTGGAGATGTCTTTTTAAAAAATTCAGTAACTGCCTTTGCTCTAGAAAAGAGCTGGAATATTATTAACTAGACAGGCCTCTCAGGTTCTTTGTCAGTTGCATTGCTACCTATCCATTTTCAGGCTAAATGTAGATGTTTTTAATCTCAAAAATGGTCCCAAACTAGCTTATCTTCTCCATGACTCATGGCACTGACTCTCCCTGCCAAATAAAGTGAGGTGAGTAACCACCAGGGTCTTTTCAGTAATGGCATTCCAATTATGGAACAGCCTTGACACAGAAGCTCATTCATTGTGGAATGCCATCTGCGAGTCACACAGGTCACCTGGTCTGAGCTGCATTTCCGTCTGTATTATAATCATTTCTAAATTTGCACATATAGCTATACATCAGTGCATGCAAATCCATGTACTCTATTTTGTTCTCTTTTGGCAAAATGCTTTTGTTGCTGCCATCCTTCTGATGTTTTTGGTATCAAATGAGAATCTTTCTGCTCACCCAGGCCATTTAAATAACTTACATTCAATAGTCTGAGCCTCTCAGCATGTTTTAATTCAGTTTTCAGTTTTTTAAATACTTTTGTTTTATATTGTGTTTGTGTTTTGAGCCACTCACAGAAATTATCCTACAAGGTAGTTATATAAATTCACTAATATGAAAGGCCACATTACTAAAGGTAGAAGTACTTAAGGGCTCTGACTTTGAAAAACTGATCTATCTTCTTGCAGACATGTTCACAACTGTTAGCGATCATGTTGCCACCTTTGCTCTGCTCTCATTTAAACTTACAAATAAATCCTTAAACTCTCAGTTGTAGCATTGGCTATATTTTGTTGTAACTTTTTATTTATGATTTTTTATTTTATTTTCTAACTTTACTACTTCATTGTTTTATCCTTATCATTTTATGGTATTTTATGGTACTTTTATGTTATGACCTGTGGTTACAACAATAAAGTTACTTACACTAATAGCACAATCCTATATATGCCTGAACTCCATAGGGCTTCTGGCAGGCAAATATGCCTAAGACTTCAGTGTAAGGTTTGTTTGTTTGTTTGTTTGTTTATTAGGGTATTTCTAACCTATTCATTACGGTTCGTCTCTTACAATATTCGACTTACAATATAAACCACCCAATAAATGCATCGTAATAACACACGGCTGAGGATAAAAACATAATTAAAATATTTAAACTTTAAATACCGGGTAAATAAAAAGGTCTTGACCTGGTGCCGAAAACATATAGAAACATAGAAACATAGAAAACAGACCGAGTCAGAAGGGGTCTCCTGGGCCATCTAGTCTGACCTCCGGCACCAGCCGGCTCCGCTCACGACATGCCCACCATGTGGATGTCCAGCCTGTCCTTGAACACCCGCACCGATGGGGCCTCAACGACCTCTCATGGAAGCCCATTCCACACCCTCGGAGTCCTGACTGTCAGGAAGTGCTTCCTGGCATCCAAATGAAACCTTGACTCCCTGAGCTTTGCTCCATTGGAGCTTGTCCTGCCTTCCTCTGCAGGGGAGAACAGGTCTCTACCCATCTCCATGTGACATCCCCTCACATACCTGTATGTTGCCAACATTTCCCCTCTGAGTCTCCTCTTCTCCAGGCTGAAGAGACCCAATTCCCTCAGTCTCGCCTAATGGGGCATCCCCTGCAAACTGGACACCAACCTTGTGGCCCTACGCTGCACTGACTCCAACCTGACTCCAACCTGGCTATATCCTTTCTGTAATGAGGGGCCCAAAACTGAACACAATACTCCAGTTGCAGGCACACCAGAGTCACGTAGAGTGGTAGAAATACCTCTCTTGATCTAGAAGCCACACTTCTGGCTATGCAACCAAGGGTGGCGTTCGCCCTCTTGACCACCGCATCACACTACTGACTCATGTTAAGGCTGCAGTCAACCAGTACCCCGAGGTCCCTTTCACAAGTGCTGCTCTCCAGCCACTTGTCACCAAACCTGTACTTATGACAGCTATTCCTATGCCCCAAGTGCAAGACCTTGCACTTCTCCACATTGAACGCCATCCTGTTGTCTCCTGCCCACTTCCATAGTCTGTCCAGATCCTTTTGGATCTGGAGTACCTGCTCCTCAGTTGTGGCCACTGCTCCAGTTTTAGTGTAGTCTGCAAATTTGATCAGCAGATGGTTCACCCCTTCTTCCATGTCGTTAATGAAAAGATTAAACAGGATCAGCCCCAGGACAGAACCCTGGTGAACCCCACTTGTCACTGGCCGCCATCCCGATGATTCCCCGCTAATGGTTACCTTCTGCTTTCGGTCAGTCAACCATGCCCTAATCCACCGGACAGTGCTTTGGTATATCTCAAAACTCCTCAGTTTCTCCACCAGGATATTAATGGGGCACATTGTCCACGGCCTTGCTGAAATCCAGATATACCACATCCACTGCATCCCCTCCATCTAGCCATCTCGAAACCCTGTCAAAGAATTCCACAAGGTGTGTCTGGCAGGACCTGTTTTTGCAGAAGCCGTGTTGTGTGGCTGTCAGCCTCCCTTCCCTATCTGGCATCACTAGATCTCTCTCTACTATGAGCCTTTCCATTGTTTTTCCTACAATGGGCGTAAGGCTAACTGGTCTATAATTCCCCATGTCCTTTCTACTACGCTTTTTGAAAATTGGGACCACTGATGCCACCCTCCAGTCCTCTGGAACTTCATCCATTCTCCACGAGGTCTCAAAAATGGAGGCCAGCGGGCATGAGAGAACCCCTGCCAACTCTCTAAGTACTCTTGGGTGTAACCTGTCAGGGCCTGGAGCCTGTGTAATGTCCAATGCCCTGAGGAGCTCCTCGACTTCAAGGGGGGTGACTCTAATCTGTGCCCCTAAGTCCCCAGCCTCATCTAATCTCCTATGCGGATATCCCCCGTCCTGCTTTGGGGAGAAGACAGAAGCAAAATAGTCATTTAGCATCTGTGCCTGTTCCCTCATATCAGTCACTGGATCTCCTTCCTCCTTATTTAGAGGTCCCACCACTTGTCTCCCCTTCCTCTTCCAATTTACATGCTGAAAGAAGCCCTTTTTGTTGCTCTTGATATTCTTGGCAAGTCTCAGCTCGTAATCAGCCTTAGCCTTGCGAAGAATCCTTCTGCAACGGGCCTCCTCCTCCTGGTATACCCTTTTGTCTATTTGCCCCAGTACCCATTTCCTATGGAGGTTCCTCTTTCGTCTAATCCCTCTAACCACCTCCTTTTGCATCCATGGTGGCACTCTCCTCCGCCTCCCCACCTTACTGACTAGAGGTATCGTTAAGGCTTGCGCCTCCCAAACCTCCCTTTTGAGTGCTATCCTCCCCTCCTCAACTCACTTACCTTCCAGTAACCTATCCCAGGAGAGTTTCCCCAGTCTGGCCTTCAGTTGGCCAAAGTTGGCCCTCTTGAAGTCCCAGCTTCTAGTGCTCGACCTGCTGCATGTCCCCAGTCCCCTGATCTCAAAGCAAAGGGTGGAGTGATCACTCACATCCAGAGCTCCCCTAATCTGTACTTTATCTATCAGCAACTCCCTATTGGTCAAGACCAAGCCAAGGATGTTTCCCCCCCCTTGTTGCCTCTCGGACCCTCTGTGTGAAAAACGCTCCTTCAATATCTTCTAGGACTTGGCTGTCACCGCCGAGTGAGTCTCCCAAGTAATATCCGGGAGATTGAAATCTCCCATAATTACTGTGTCTCTCCCCCGAGATATCCTTAGAATCTGGCCTGTCAGGACATCATCCAGGGTCTCAAGTTGACCTGGAGGGCGATAACATACCCCCACTGTCAGGTCTCTTTCCCTGTCAAAACCCCTAAGTTTCACCCAGACTGCCTCTACCGAATCCCCATCTGTGCTGCGTTCTGTCTCACTGCATCCTATCGCTTCCCTGATGTATAAAGCCACACCCCCACCTCTCTTTCCCTTCCTGTCCTTTCTAAAAAGGTGATACCCTTCTATGTACACATTCCAGACTTGCTTCTTATCCCACCAAGTTTCTGTGATTCCCACCAGATCATATCCCCCCCATTCCCAGGAGAGCTTCAAGCTCTTCCTGCTTATTACCCATGCTCCTAGCATTGGTGTACATGCACCTCAACTCCTTCCCACTGCTTCCCTTCCTTGGAGTTCCCAGCCTCCTCCTTCCTCCCATCCTCCCTGATACCTGGCCCCTCTCTGTAGAAGTCCTGTCCGTCCCTGCAGTATCTCTAATACCCTGCTCCCAGAGCCCTGATCCTCCCCCCACACTTGTCCAATGCAGACACGTTACTGGGGGGCCTGAACCCCCCCCCCCCGGCTCAGTTTAAAGTCTTCCAGACGAAGCTTGCTAGAGCATCTCTAAAGGACCTTTTCCGCATCCTCGTGAGGTGTAACCCGTCCCTTGCCAGAAGTCCATTGGCAAGAAAACGAGTGCCATGTTCGAGGAACCCGAAGCGTTCCTTGTGGCACCACACCCTAAGCCAGTCGTTCACCTTGGAGGCCCTCCTGACCCTTCCTGGCCCAAATCCCCAGACAGGTAAGACTGACAAGAAGGCCACTTGTGCCTTCAGCTCCCTGAGTTTCTTCCCCAAGGCCTCAAAGTCCCTGGTGGTCCCAACCACACCCTGCCTGGCCACATCGTTTGTGCCCACATGGATCACCAGGAGCAGCTGGTGACCCCCGGAGTGAACAAGACGCTCCACTCTGTCCTTCACATGCCGGATGCGTGCGTCCAGCAGGCAGCACACCTCCCTCGTCTCCAGGTTGGGGCAGCACACTGCCACCTCAGTGCCCCTCAGCAGGGAGTACCCAACAACAATCACCTGCCGCCGTACCTTCCTGGTGCTGGTGGGTGGCTGTGCCCTGGCCCTTGCCTCTCCTGCAGCGGCCCCCTTGCCGCCTGACATCCCAAGCTGGGGGTCCTGCTGGTCCCCCGAGGCCTCATCAGCCCCAGCCTCCTCAAGTGGAGAGAACCTGTTTCCCAGCTCCAGATTGGTGCCAGGAGAAGGAGGAGGCTGTGCTGGCCTCCTCCTGTGGGTGACATACCTCCATGTCTCCGCAGCTGCTCCTCCCGTGGTCTCTCCCTCAACCCTCTGTCCAGAGGTGGGCTGCTCCGGGGGGCCTGGAGAGCTCTCTCGGCCCTCAGGCACCTCACCTCCTCTTCTAGCAGGGTCACAACTTGCACCAAGGGCAAGTGTATCCCTGCCTCTCCTGGGGGAGAAGGGCAAACATGTCACAGCTGTCGCAGAGGACAGCAACACCCGTGATTCCCGCCAAGGCCATCTCCTGGTCTGCCATTGGTATATCTTCCGAGACCTTACCTTGGTCCCCTGCCTTGTTTGTCCTGCAGTTCCTCTCACTTGCCCAGTTCTCCCAGACAAAAACCCACTCGCAAACACACACAAGGATAAAATAAACTTAAATTTAAATTGGAAGAAAAACAAAGCACAGCACAAACAAACAAACAAACTTCTGTGTCTCAGGGAAGGGAGTCTCCAGACAGCCCGGACCGCAGCTAAGAAACGCAGACAAGGGACGACGCCCTTCCTCTCTGCTGCTCCTGGCCCTCTGCTCCCCTGCCCCGCTGCTACCTTGCCTTCGCCAGTCCCCTGGCCACTCAGCACTCTCTCCCAGCCTGTGCCTCTGCTGCTCTGCTGCTCTGCCAAGAGGCCAGAGCCAAAAGGGCTTGCAGTGGCTGAGCGTGGCCTTATCAGTCCCTCAGGCCGGTGGCCCCGCCTGTCGGCTTCCTCCTGGCCCCTCTAGCCCCTCTGGCCCCGCCCCCCCTTCCTCTCTGCTGCTCCTGGCCCTCTGCTCCCCTGCCCAGATCCTACCTTGCCTTCGCCAGTTCCCTGGCCACTCAGCACTCTCTCTAAGCCTGTTCCTCTGCTGCTCTGCCAAGAGGCCAATGTCAGTGCCAGGCAAACCTCTCTGGAGAGTGCATTCCACAGCCGGGGCACCACCGCAGAGAAGGCCCTCCTCTGAGTGTTCTCTCTCCTAACCTCCTGCAAAATAGCATAACTTAGGAAGTAATTCAGAGATATTTCTGGAGTTTTGGACATGACCTGTTAACAACTGGGTTATATTTCCTGTCACGGCTCTGGATTAGCCAATATAAACATAGCCCCATGGATTAATTGGCTGAGCAATGACTATACAAGTTCCCACATTTTCACTGGAGAAATTCCCCAGAATTGAATCAGTGATGGTGATGCTTATTCAATTATTTTGGGCCCTCTGAAACTCTTCAGCCTGGGATGTGGTTTTCAAAATGAGCTTGCTTACAAAATATCTAATACATTTGTAATATTTAGTACATACATACCATGTACCCCCATATGTTTTATATATTACAAGATAATATATCTAATATATTAGATAAATTAGATATATTAGATATACTACACTACTGTGAAAAATAACTAAATATAGCCTTCAGTAAAGGCAGCTCAGGTATACATTCACAAAATCTGCCTAAAAATCACCTATTCAAAAATTTAAAGTTTTGTCAAGTCCTCCACAAGGGGTATTTTGTTTTTTCTGTTGAGGGCTGGATTCTGTTAGCATTGTTAATCTACCTCTGCTGAGTTCCTCATACCAGCAATGGGTTAACTCCAAATCAAAAGCAGGAGGGCCATCTTTTTTCTCTCCATCTGCAATCCTCCTTTCTTTCCCACTTCCTCCTTGACCAGTGTGGTTCAGGTAGATGGACTGACTGCTGATGTCAAAGGTCTGCACTGATTGCTAGTAGTAGGCTTCTGTAATTTTGGGAAGAGGGCTTCAGGGAATTGGGGCAAGGGCCAGAGGTTGGTAACTCCTTGCAGAAATTACTCAGAACAGCAGTACTGGTAATAGGACAGTGAACTACAGTGCAGCTGCAATCACAGAGTGAGAGAGGAGGGGATGAAAGGAGAAGAAGGTAAAATGCCATCATAGGAAATCTCTCACCTGATTTTTCAAGTACTCCTTCCTTCAGTTGATCAGCACAGAAGTGTCAAATCAGAAGCAAGAAAGAGGCCTTTGTACACACACACACACACACACACACACACACCAGGAATATAATTCATTAGTTTCAGGGCTCAGTTGTCTGAAGTGTCAGTCTATTCTGGAGGGATTTGCATTCCATTTGAAGGAAGATACGTGTTTCAACTTGGTTATACCCGGAGATGAATGCCTAGGTCATGCCACTGACCATGAGAGCCTCTTACCTAGAGACACCAGACCAGTCTTAGTCATTCACTGTACAGGCAGTGTGCTGGGTCACCTCACAGTGATGTAGTTAGAGAAAAGGACCCATCAGACCATGGCATTCAGGCCTGGGTGGTGGTCTAGAGAGGCCACTGACTGAATATATCATTCTGAGGATTCTCCCAGAATGAGATATTGGGTGGTTGAGCTCTCTGGAGAGGAACTCACCTTGGACAAGGGTGTAGTGGAGGGGGCCCTTGGGCTTAGAACACCCCCACTTATTTTGGAGGGGGACCTGGAGGGAGTCACTGGATTCCTGAAGCTAGGGTCACATTTCTTCCCCCACCACCATTCAGAATCCTTAATTTAATGGGTTCAGAACAGGGTTGTGTGTGTGTGTGTGTTTAATAGT
This sequence comes from Varanus komodoensis, assembly GCF_004798865.1. Lineage (NCBI taxonomy): Eukaryota > Metazoa > Chordata > Lepidosauria > Squamata > Varanidae > Varanus > Varanus komodoensis. Next base: position 30,578,576 of record NW_025335317.1, read on the forward strand.
ACCCAACAGTTTCTGGGGACTACCAGTCTGGAAAGACCTGCCAGGCATGCCCATGTGTTTCTGTGATTCTTTTCCTCATGGTCAGCCTCTGTTCCTCAGCAACATGTGGTAAGCTTGTCTTTGCTGCTTCACAAACTACCTCCCATCCTCCTTGCATTCACACCATTTAGAACACTTCTGTTCCTCTTAAAACACTCATAACTCTTGGCAACCATAATTTGTCAAGGGTACTGAGTATCATTAGTGAACACATTTTCCTCACACAATGAGGTTCAATTTCCAGTGTTCCCATGGAAGAGGGACTAACTGATATACCATTCTAAAAATTAGAGCTCTGTGAGGCCAGTAAGAGTTTTCTAGCAACTCTTAGCGCCAGAATTATTTGGAAGAAATAATGTCTAAAGTAGAATAAAAGTATCATAACTGGAGGGTATTTACTGGAATCAGTTAAAAACATTAGCCATGACTGAGCCTTAAATTCCTCTTTCTTCAGTTATGCTGCTTTATGCATGATTCAGCTTCAATCCAATGAGAACACAGTAGAAGATTATTAGATATTTTGAGAAACTGGAACCTCTAAACTTTGGAGTTTGGACTCATGGAGGATCTCCTGCACATCTGCACACACACGAAGTCAGTGGTTGCAGAAGCCACAGAAAATCAAAAGAAACCAAACAGTGACTGGCAGTTCAAACTGCTGTTCTTGGGAGAATATAACTACCTAATGTTTCTATAACTGTAATAAGTGCCTGATTTTCATTTTTTCTTCTTCCCTCCCTGGCCATTTCCTCTTGTATGCCATTTTAGATAGTAAGCTTGTGGGCAGGAACTGTCTTATTTATTTATTTAAAATATTTGTACCCTGTCCTATACTCAAAGTGTTCCATATTATTATAATATACAATAATTCTATATTAGCCACTCTGGGAGCTTTTTGGCTGGAGAATAGGGTATGAATTTATTTTTAATTCTTTATAATAAATAAGATAATAAGAAATAGCTTCTAGAAACTGTCATTGTTTTCCCCTCAAAAGGAGATACCCTCATCTTGCACTCATTACTCAACATAAATTCAAATGAAGTGGCAAAACACATTTTTATTGTGTAACCATAGGTTGCATAATCTTGGAAACAGGTGTGGCTTGGTGCCCGGCTTTGACATGTGGCCCTGACTATCATGAACAGACCCATCCCCATTTCTAAATTTGCAACTATATCACTGACTTTGGAATACTTCTCAAAGCAGGCAGCAGTGGAAGGAAAGCAAGTATTTACTCATAATTCCATACTATTTAGGTTTTTTTTTTTCAAAGCACATTGTCAGTGAAGTATGTGCAGAGAATTAAATATGACATATTTTCAATCCGATATTCGACCAGAATTCTAGGAGTCATTGCCTCCCCTTCTGACACCATGAATATAAAGTAGTTGCCTCAAGGCATTTTAGTTGCCTGCAATGCAAGTTAAATTTCTATTTTGTGTTTACGACTATAGGAATGAATTTGTGTTAAGCCCTCAGTGTTATATTCTGTTGCTTCTGAGTGTGAAACTGGATATAAATAATGATAAGCATTGACTTTTAAAATTATTATGATCAAGCATGGGTTTCCTGAGTAACTAAATCACAAGACATCAATATTTGATACAAATATTTAACCATATGCTGCTTATGTTGAGCTGACTTTAAATCCAGATAAAACAAGCAATAATAATAACTTTTTGTTTCGTTTTGTTAGTCGCAAAGTCATGCCTGACCCATCACGACCCCATGGACAACATGCCTCCAGGCTCTCCTGTCCTCCACCATCCCTTGGAGTCAACCCAAGCCCACATCCACTGCCTCAGCGACTCCATCTAGCCACCTCATCCTCTGCTGTCCCCTTCTCCTTTTGCTGTCAATCGTTCCCAGCATCAGGGTCTTCTCTAATGAGTTGTTCCTTCTCATTAGGTGGCCAAAGTATTTGAGTTTCATCTTGAGTATCTGGCCTTCTAAAGAACAGTCAGGGTTTTCCTTGAAAGATCCTAACCCTAACCAGATTGACTGGTTTGATCTCTTTGCAGTCCAAGGGACTCTTAGGAGTCTTCCCCAGCACCACAATTCAAAGGCCTCAATTCCTTGGCACTCAGCCTTCCTTATTCTCCAACTGTCACTGCCATACATTGCAACTGGGAAAACCATACCTTTGACTATACGCACTTTTGTCGGCAGGGCAATGTCTCTGCTTTTTAGTATGCTGTCTAGATTTGCCATAGCTTTCCTCCCAAGAAGCAAGTGTCTTTTAATTTCTTGACTGCATTCACCATCTGCAGTGATCTTGGGGCCCAAGAAAGTAAAATCTGTCACTACCTCCATTTGTTCGCCATCTATTTCCCAAGAAGTGGTAGCACCTGATGCCATGATCTTAGTTTTCTTAATGTTGAGTTTCAAGCCAACTTTTGCACTCTCCTCTTTCACCTGCATCAAGAGGCTCTTTAGTTCCTCTTCACTTTTTGCCATTAGAGTGGTATCATCTGCATATCTGAGGTTCTTGATATTTCTCCCAGCAATTTTAATTCCGACTTGTGATTCATCTAGCCTGGCCTTTCACATTATGTGCTCTGCATATAATTTAAATAGGCACGGGGACAATATACAGCCTCGCTGTACTCCTTTCCCAATTTTGAACCAATCAGTAATTCCATATCCAGTTCTCACTGTCGCTTCTTGACCCACATACAAGTTTCTCAAGAGACAAATAAGATGGTCTGGTACTCCCATTTCTTTAAGAAATTTCCACAGTTTGTTGTGATCCACACAATCAAAGGCTTTAGTAAGCAGAAGTAGTTGTTTTTCTGGAATTCCCTAGCCTTCTCCATGATCCATTGTATGTTGGCAATGTGATGTCCAGTTCCTCTGGCTCATTGAACCCTGCCTGCAATTTTGGTAGTTCTCGGTCCACATACTGCTGGAGCCTAGCTTGTAGGATTTTGAGCATAACTTTGCTAGCATGTGAAATGAGCACAATGCTATGGTAGTTTGAACATTCTTTGGCATTGCCCTTCCTGGGGACTGAAATGTAAAGTGACCTTTACCAATCTTGTGGCCACTGTTGAGTTTTCCAAATTTGCTGGCATATTAAGTGTAGCACTTTTACTACATAAAAGTAGCATGTAGCACTTTTACTACATAAAAGACTGTAGCATCGTCTTTTAGGATTTCGAGTAGCTCAGCTGGATTACTGTCTCCTCCGCTAGATTTGTTGTTGCTCATACTTCCTAAGACCCATTTGACTTCCCACTCCAGGATGTCTGGCTTGAGGTCAGTGACCACGCTATTGTGGTTATCAGAGACATTAAGATCTTTCTTGACTTCAAGGCTTTCATCATAGTGCCGCATGACATTCTGATAAGCAAATTAGCAAAAACTGGACTAGATGGATAAACTATTTGTTGGATCGAAAATTGGCTGCTGAATAGAGCATGCTCATCAAGCACACCTTTTCAAATTGGATGGAGGTAACTAGTGGGGTACCACAGGGTTCAGTCCTGGGCACAGTGCTCTTCAACATCTTTATTAATGATTTAGATGAGGAAGTACAAGGAAGATAAACAGATTTGCAGACAGTACAAACCTGGGTGGAATAGCAAACACTCTAGAGGACAGAATGAAGATCTAGGGCTATCTTAATAACCTTGAACACTTGGCTGAAAGCAACAGAATGAGATTCAATAAGGACAAATGCCAAGTCCTCCACCTAGGAAAAAGAAAACAAATGCATCAATACCAGATGGGGAATACATGGCTCAACAGAACTGAACAAGAAAAAGGCCATAGAGTAATTGTGGACAATAGGTTAAACATGAGTCAACTATGTGATGCAGCTGCCAAAAGGGCAAATGCTATTTTGGGATGCATTAACAGAAGTATTACTTCTAAATCACAAGTAGTAGTAGTTCCCCTATACTCCTCACTAGTCAGACCCCATCTGGAATACTGTATCCTGTTCTGGGTGCCCAGGTTTAAGAAAGATGCAGAAGAATGGGAGAAGGTCCAGGGTTGGGCAACAAAAATGAGCTTGGTTTTGGAAGCACTGCCCTATGAGGAGAAACTGAGGGAACTGGGCATGTTAGCATTGAGAAGAAAAGACTGAGGGGGGCCTGGTATGTCTGTATAAAGTTGAGTCAACCCAGATTCAGACTAGATATCAGAAAAAGTTTCCTGGGACTTCCGGGGTACGTTGCAATGAGATCGGCAACGAAAATGGGGATCTATATTTCGTGCCAAAATCCACTCTCTAGTGGGAACCCAAAGAAACTTCCTGTGGGGGTAGATGAGAACTGAGTTGCCCTGGTACATGGAGCAGGGGTGGCTGCTCCACTTGAACCAGGCAAATCGCTGGATTCACGGAGAACAGATGTGAGGTGAATATCCTCTCAAGCTGTCGGCCCAGGCAAAAAAGCGGAAGAAAACCATCACACTTGGACTCCAGACCTTCTGGTTGAGATTAATACCTGTTCTAAGAGTAGAACCTGTAAAGGAAATCCCAGAAATAAGCAATAACTTAAATAAAAGGCCCACTCTCAAATGGAGGTGGAGAATCCTGCCCCGTCAGAATAAATGTGGCATCAGAATTGGTGGAGTGTAATTGAAAAAGCCAAGACTGAGATGTGGAAAAGCAGAGCTTTTTAACCTCCCCAAGGGGAAAAGATAAGACTGGAAGCTTACCTTAAATCAATCTGAGGTAAAAGTCCCTTTTTTATTTGTTTATATTTTTCTCTTGGACTTTAATGGCGGTTTGATTATTACCAGTTATTGTATGTTTAAATACTTTTTCTATGAAGATGGAAGACATTCGTTGTGATAATAAGGAGTCTTTTGCTGCCACCCTGCGGCCATTTTGCTTTACAGCAAGCCACTTAAACAAAAACTTTGAATTCTGATTCCTAGTCTTTGGATGGTGGTGGAAAATAAGTGGAGAACATAAATCAAGGCATTGGAACGTTGGAAGAATTTAAGCCACTTGAACTATTTGGCTGGAGAGAATGCATTATTTCTGTTGGATGTGTCTTCCTTTTTATTTGCTAAAACAACTGGAAGAGGTTTGCTATTAAGTAATTTTAATTGGAGAAGGGGAAATTATTTGAACAATATTTTAGGCTGTCCAAGGGGGAAAATGGTGGTAGTTATATGAAATTTGAATCCGAACTTAAGTATCTTTATTATTCTGTTAAGAAGTAAGATTGAATTATTTTTTCATCTGTAAACTGATTTTGATTTTTGATATTAATAATGAGTCTCCCTAACCCTTATAAGAGCTCTAAAAAGCTCTTTGCATCATCCTCTGCCCCCACTCCCCTTGGGACCCTCCAGTCCGGTTCATCAACAAAAAACATTGGATGTGATGATCCATCAAGATAAATTCAACAACTTTCAAAAGGAATTACAGATAACTCTTCAAGCAATCTAAGAGTCCATTCAAAAACAAAATGAGAAACTGGAGAAAATGGCCTCAGAACAAAATGAGAAATTGGAGAAAATGGATAGATATATAACTGCTACAAATGCTCAATTTGCAACATAAAGCAACACATAATGAACAAAAAGTATGAGAGGTGGAAAATAAGACTGATACTATTGACAAGAAGACGGAAGAGATAAATAAAGAGGCACAACATCTGACACAAGTGAATAAGACATTATGGGACTCAGTTGCTGTATTGGAGATGGAAAAGTCTTCTAATTATTTGAGATTACAGAACATACCAGAGACAAAAATAAAAAAATAAAAAAATGAAGACTTAAATGAGTTAATAACAACAATGTTAGCGAAAGCTCTTGGTTTATAAACTCGAGCTACGTGAGAAGACACAGATTCCCTAGAGAAGTTCATATCAAATTTACAAAAGATCAATAAGAGATGAAATACTCAGGAGAGTGAGGGAACAACCATTGCAATATGGAGAAAACCAGATAGTGGCTTTGAAATAGATCCCATGGAGAGTGAGGGAAGGATGGAAGAAATTCCGATTCCTTACTTCAAAGCTAACAACAAAAGGAATTATGCTTAGATGCCTGGTGCCAGAAGGGATACCTTGCAAATGGAACTCTAGAAGATTTAGATTGGATACAACTCTTAAAACACAAGCATTTTATGAAAACTTTAGAGGCTCTTTTGAAGATGGAGAATTGACAAAAAAGGAAGAGAAAAAGGGAAATGGAGAGGCGGAGGCAGCAATTGCTCATTTTTCTGGAGAAGAAGAATCAGAAATACCAGAACAACAAGAAGAACAATCAATAGAGCAAAGAGGAAAGCTAGAAATATGAAGTCCAAATATAAATAGATATGAATATTATATTAATATGATTAAAATGGAGGGAAAATTGTACTACTTTCAGTAAATGTAAATGGACCAAATTCTCCTTGTAAGTGGAAAAGAAAATTTTCACAGCTCCAAAAATTGAAGATAGACATAATATGCCTACGACACACACATATAAAAAAACAACATTATAAATTTTTGGAATTCTCAGATCTTGGTAAGGTATTCATATCTTCAGCTCAACAAAAGAAAAGGGGATTGGCTCTATATATAAAAGAAAACTTGAATCCTAAACTCATATTTTCAGATGAAGATGGTAGAATTCTAATGGTTGAGGTAACAATAAAACAAAAGAAGGTTCTTTTGGTAGCAATTTATGCACTTAATGATCAACAGGAAATCTTTTACCAAAAATTACATATAGCACTCATACAAGTTGATTACCAAAGTATTTGCTTAATGAGAGACTTTAATGCAACTGTAGACCAAAAAAAAAAAAAAAGAATTATAAGAGTGGTAGTAAAGGAAAGAGAGGAAGAAAAATACTTCCAAAATCCTTTTTTAAACTAACAGAGGAATTTAGATTTATTGATGTTTGGAGATACAAAAATACATCTACAAATAAATATACTTTTTACTCAAATAGGCACAGGTCATGGTCTAGAATCGATATGGTGTGGATGATTCCAGACCCAATTGTGGATCTATTAGAAGTTGAAATAGATACTAATGTATGGGCTGATCATAATCCTATAACTATTTTTTGGAAAGGAACACAAAAATTGCCTAGATTGGACATTTAATAAATATATATTGAAAGACAAAAATTTCAAAGAAGAAATAACAAGGAAAATGGATTTTTTCTTTCACGAAAACAAAATAGAAGAAACTTCCCTACACAATGTTTGGTATACAGCTAAAGCATATGTTGAAGAATTGATTATAACTTATACAGAAAAAATAAAAGGAAAAAAACAAGAACAACTTAAATTAACAGATGAACCAAAGAAGTTGGAATTTGACTTACAAAAGAATCCATTAAAAAAACTTAAGATGCAGATGAATATTTTAAAACATAAATTGAATCTATTAGAAATGAATGAATTAGCTAAACAAGTTAAAATAGCTAAACATTTTTTTTTGAAAATGCAAATAAACCTGGAAGATGGCTAGCATATAAACTAAAGAAGGAAAGAGAAAAGAGGTCAATCTTTAAGTTGAAAGATGGAAAAGAACAACTACATTTACAAAGTATGTTAATAAAGAAAATAATTAAAGATTTCTTCACAAAATTATACCAAGCTAAAGAAGTACCGAGAAGATTGAAGAATACATTAAAAGGAAAATCTACCTAAGCGGCCAGAGAACCTCAAAAAGGTACTAAATGAAGAAATAACAACAACAGAAGTGTAGTAATTAAGAGACAGAAAAATGATAAAACACCTGGTCCAGATGGATTACCAGTGGGGTATTATAAGTGCTTTGAAGAAATCTTAAGTGCACCATTGAAGGACATATGTAATGAAATATTACTAGAAGCCAAAATACCAAATACTTGGACTGAGGCAAATATCACTTTAATATTGAAAGAGGATATGGACTCAACAGAGATTCAAAACTATAGACCAATTTCACTTTTAAATGTGGATTATAAATTTTTCACCTCAATAATTGCGGAAAGGTTGAAGAAATTCTTAGTAGAATTTATACATCCAGATCAAAATGGTTTTCTACCTAAGAGACAAATTAGAGACAATGTGAGGATCATTCTGGATATCCTAGAGTACTATGAAATACATTCTGAAAAACAAATGGCATTATTGTTCTTAGATGCCCAAAAGGCATTTGATAATGTCAATTGGCAATTGTCAATACAGCAACTAAAACAGATGGAATTTGGAGAAAAATTTATAAATGCAATAATAAGCATCTACCAAAAACTGCAAGAATAATAGTCAATTGAGAACTTACAGACTATCAACATTCAAAAATGTACAAGACAAGAATGTTCTCTATCACCATTGCTATTTATACTGACTTGAGAGGTTCTTAACAGAAGTATTAGAAAAGATATGGATATTAAAGGAGCTAAAATTAAAGATGAAAGTTATAAACTCCAAGCTTTTGCAGATGATCTAGTCTTTATTCTGGAGGACCATTTCGAAATGGTGCCTAAATGATTTAAAAAATAGAGGACTATGGAGAAGTCACTGGGATGAAAATAAATAGAGAAAATACTAAACTATTAGTTAAAAATCTTACAACTGAGCAAAAAACAGTCTTGATGGAACAAGTAGATCTCCAGATAGTCAAAAGGAATCAAATTAAAAATGCTTCAAGAGGCTAAAGGAAATGTGAGGTTTGGTCTTCCAGATTGGACGTTGTATTACCAAACATGTGTTTTAATGTGGTTAAAACAATGGATAACTTTAAGAAACAAAAGAATTGTATATCTTGAAGGACATGATTTGCATATGGGGTGTCATGCTTTTCTGTGGTATGAGAAGCGTAAATCTCATGGGTATTTTCAAAATCATAATATTAGAAATTCATTGATTTTGGTTTGGGAAAAATTAAAGACAAAACTTTATACTAAGATATCGAGATGGCTTTCAGCTATGGAAGCCCTTGTATACCCTGTATTGAACTTTAATAAGATTGTGACTTACAATGATATTCTTGATAATGAAGGAAGATTGAAACCAAACAAAGAATTACAAGAACAAGGCATTCAAATGTTGGCTTCAAATGCAAATACAATTGATGCATACTAAAGATTATACAATGTATGGATTTTATATGAAACAGACAGTGTTTGATCAAATAATGTTAAGATCAGATGGAAAAATGTTTAAAAGATTGTATAGTTTTCTCTTAGACATGAAAATGGAAGATGAACAAGTAAAGGAAACAATGATATCATGGGCACAAAATTTTGGATATAATATTGAGTTGCAGAAATGGCAAAAGTTGTGGAAAAGAAATATTAAGATAACCTTGGTAATCTCATATAAAGAAAACCTGTATAAAATGTTTTTATAGATGGTACTTATCACCAAATCTCCTTCATGGATCTTTGCCTTCTCGTGGCGAAGGGGCTTGCGTAGCTCAATGAAGCTATGAGCTATGCTGTGCAGGGCCACCCAAGATGGACAGGTCATAGCAGAGAGCTCTGACAAAACGTGATCCACTGGAGAAGGAAATGGCAACCCACTCCGGTACCTTTGCCATGAAAACCCCATGGACAATACCAAAAGGCAAAAAGATATGACGCCGGAAGATGAGCCCCTCAGGTCGGAAGGTGTCCGATATGCTACTGGGGAAGAGCAGAGGGCTAATACTAGTAGCGCCAGAAAGAATAAAGCGACTGGGTCAAAGCCAAAAGGACACTCAGTTGTGGATGTATCTGGTGGTGAAAGGAGAGTCCGATGCTGCAAAGATCTATACTCCATAGGAACCTGGAATGTAAGATCCATGAATCAAGGCAAGCTGGGTGTGGTCAAACAAGAGATGACAAGGCTGAACATCGACATCTTAGGAATCAGTGAACTAAAATGGACAGGAATGGGTGAATTTAATTCAGATGACCATCAGGTATACTACTGCAGGCAAGAATCCCTCAGAAGAAATGGAGAAGCCTTCATCGTCAATAAAAGAGTAGGAAAAGCAGTACTGGGATACAATCTCCAAAATGACAGAATGATCTCAGTTCGAATCCAAGGCAAACCATTCAACATCACAATAGTCCAAGTCTATGCCCCAACCACTGGTGCTGAAGAGGCTGAAGTTGACCGGTTCTATGAAGGCCTACAGCACCTTCTGGAATTAACACCAAAAAATGATGTCCTTATCATCATGGGGGATTGGAATGCTAAAGTAGGAAGCCAAAAGATAACTGGAATAATAGGCAAGTTTGGCCTTGGAGTACAAAATGAAGCAGGGCACAGGCTGGTAGAATTTTGTCAAGAGAATTCAATGGTCATAGCAAACACTCTTTTCCAACAACCCAAGAGACGAGTCTACACATGGACATCACCAGATGGTCAACACAGCAATCAGATTGACTATGTGCTCTGTAGCCAAAGATGGAGAAGCTCTATACAGTCAGTAAAAACTAAATCAGGAGCTGACTGTGGCTCAGCTCATGAGCTTCTGGTTGCAAAATTTAGGCTTAAATTGAAGAAAGTAGGGAAAAGCACTAGGCCACTCAGGTATGACCTAAATCATATCCCTGATGAATATACAGTAGAGGTGACAAATAGATTTAAGGAATTAGATCTGATAGACAGAGTGCCTGAATAACTATGGATGGAGGTTCACAACATTGTACAAGAGGTAGCAACTAAAGCCATCCCAAAGAAAAAGAAATGCAAGAAAGCAAAATGACAGTCTGAGGAAGCTTTAGAAATAGCTGAGGAAAGAAGGGAAGCAAAAGGCAAGGGCGAAAGAGAAAGATACACCCAACTCAATGCAGAATTCCAGAGAATAGCTAGAAGAGATCAGAATGCCTTCTTAAATGAACAGTGCAAAGAAATAGAAGAAAACAATAGAATAAGGAGAACCAGAGATCTCTTCAAGAAAATTGGAGACATGAAGGGAACATTTCATGCAAAGATGGGCATCATAAAGGACCAAAATGGCAGGGACCTAACAGAGGCAGGAGAGATTAAGAAGAGGTGGCAAGATTACACGGAGGAACTATACAAGAAAGAGCTTAACGTCCCTGATAACTACTATGGGGTGGTCACTGACCTTGAGCCAGACATCCTGGAATGTGAAGTCAAATGGGTCTTAGGAAGTCTGAACAACAACAAAGCTAGTGGATGTTACAGTATTCCAGCTGAACTATTCAAAATCTTAAAAGACAATGCAGTAAAAGTGCTACACTCAATATGCCAGCAAATTTGGAAAACTCAACAGTGGCCACAGGATTGGAAAAGGTCAGTTTACATTCTGATCCCAAAGAAGGGCAATGCCAAAGAATGTTCAAACTACCACACCATTGCACTCATTTCACATGCTAGCAAAGTTATGCTCAAAATCCTACAAGCTAGGCTCCAGCAGTATGTGGCCCGAGAACTACCAGAAGTACAGGCAGGATTTCAAAGAGGGAGAAGAACTAGAGATCAAATTGCCAACATATGCTGGATCATGGAGAAAGCTAGGGAGTTCCAGAAAAACATCTACTTCTGCTTCGTTGACTATGCTAAAGACCTGGATTGTGTGGATCACAACAAATTGTGGCAAGTTCTTAAAGAGATGGGAGTCCCAGACCGTCTTATTTGTCTCTTGAGAAACCTATATGTGAGTCAAGAACCAACAGTGATAACTTGACATGGAACCACTGATTGGTTCAAAATTGAGAAAGGAGTTTGGCAAGGCTGTATACTGTTGCCCTGCCTATTTAACTTATATGCAGAGCACATCATGAGAAAGGCGGAGCTAGATGAGTCACCAGTTGGAATTAAGATTGCTGGGAGAAGTAACAACTTCAGATATGCAGATGATACCACTCTCATGGCAGAAAGTGAGGAGGAACTGAAGAGCCTCTTGATGCAGGTGAAGGAGGAGAGTGCAAAAGTTGGCTTGAAACTCAACATTAAGAAAACTAAGATCATGGCATCTGGTCCTCTCACTTCCTGGCAAATAGATGGGGAAGAAATGGAGGTAGTGACAGATTTTATTTTCCTGGGCTCCAAGATCACCGCAGACGGGGACTGCAGCCAAGAAATTAAAAGATGCTTGCTCTTGGGGAGGAAAGCTATGGCAAATCTAGACAGCATACTAAAAAGCAGAGACATCATCCTGCCAACAAAAGTGTGTATAGTCAAGGCTATGTTTTTCCCAGTTGCAATGTATGGCTGTGAAAGCTGGACCATAAGGAAGGCTGAGCGCCTAAGGATTGAGGCCTTTGAATTGTGGTGCTGGAGAAGACTCTTGCAAGTCCCTTGGACCACAAGGCAATCAAACCGGTCAGTCCTAGAGGTGATCAACCCTGACTGCTCTTTAGAAGGCCAGATCCTGAAGATGAAACTCAAATACTTGGTCATCTAATGAGAAGGAAGAACTCCCTGGAGAAGAGCCTAATTCTGGGAACAATAGATGGCAAAAGAAGAAGGGGATGGCAGAGGATGAGGTAGCTAGATGGAATCACTGAAGCAGTTGGCGTGAGCTTAAGTGGACTCCGGGGGATGGTGGAGGACAGGAAGGCCTGGAGGAATGTTGCCCATGGTGTCGCGATGGGTCGGAAACGACTTTGTGACTAACAACAACAACAATCACCAAATAGATTAGCAAAAATGTTTTCAAATATGTCAAATAGGTGTTGGAAATGTAATAAAAAACCTGGTACTTTTGATCATATGTGGTGGACTTGTGATAAAGCAAAAAAATACTGGGTTAAAATACATAGTTGGCTTGGGACAAAGGCATGTAATCTTTAAGCCTGAATTATTTCTGTTAGGCACTTTACCTGATGATTTTGACAAACAAAGTATATCTTTGACTTTACATTTAATCACAGCGCCGAGGATTGTATTTGCACAACACTGGAGGAATGAGGAAATACCAACGGAAGAATCGATATTAAACAAGATATTGGATTGTACAAGATTGACTTTGTCTCTCAAGGGGAAAGAAGAAACATACTATTACCAAACTTGGGACTTCTTTTATCAATGGCTAGAGAAGTGGGATTACACTTGGGGCTGAAATATATAGTAATTGTAGAGAATAAGATAATAATCCAGTAAGTCCGATGTCTTTTAAATGATGGTTTGTTTTATTTGTAGAAAAACAATAACATTTTTTTTTAAAAAAAGAAAAGTTTCCTCACTGTCAGAACTATATGACAGTGGAACCAGTTGCCTAGAAAGGTCATGGACTCTCTCACCCTAGAGACCTTCAAGGTGAAATTGGACAGTCATCTGAGTGGGATGGTATAAATTGGTGTCCTGCACCAACAGGGTGTTGGACCTAATGCCCTTCATGGCTCTTTCCAACTCTACTATTCTACAATTCTATGATCAACTTGGCGCCAGGCAGGAAAGAGCTAGAACCCTTCCCGCAGTCAAGAAATGGCCTAGTCATTTCCATTTCTGCAGAAGAAAAAATGCAAGAAGAGTTTTGGGAGTTAATTTAACTAACTGTGTGATGTGTCATATTAGCTGGTGGCCTTTAAGGTAGAGAATTTAAATTGGGACAAAGACTGTTTGGGGTATGCCATCACTGTAATTTCATGAAGTTAGGAGGACGTCTGAACATTGCAACCAATGATGCATAATAGTACTAGAACATAGAATAGCTTCCTGTTACTACTGTACTTATCTGTGCACTAGAAAGGTGAAATGCTTGCAGCCCTTTGGCCATAAGAACAGTAACTCTGAATGGAGAGAACAGGAATTTATGCTACATTAGATGATTCTGTGGACATTTCATTTGCTGTGTCACACTTCACCTAAACAGAAAAGGGATACATTGTTATATATGTTGTTGTTCAGCTCTTCAGTCTGACTATAAGTGATCCTATGGGCCAAATCTCACCAATCTTTCCAATCCTGTGCCACCTCTTTCAGCTGAACTACCCTCTGGCCACATCCTCTTAGATGGAGTCTAGCCACCTTGCTCTTTGGCAACTTGCTTTTCTCTTGCTGCTGAGCAGTCCAAGCATTATATCTTTTTCTAATGCGCTTGATCTCATAACGTGGCCAAAATGCATGAGTCTCAGCTTTGTTATCTTGCTGACCAGGGACGCATCTGCTCCAGCACCTCCTTGTTTGTGTCTCCCACTTGTTTGTGTCTCCCGCACAGGAGCCTATGTCAACACCACAGTTCAAATGAGTCAATTTCTCTCTTGTCTAGCATTTTCATTGTCCAACTTTCATAACCATAGGTTGCAATAGGAAAAATGACCACTTGGACCAATCTGCACTCACTTGTTCAGCTGATGTTCTTGTTTTTCCACATTCAGTTCATGCTTGTTGTTGCCTTACGACCTAGTAAAATTTGTTGCTTTATTTCTGGACTGCATTCACCACTGTGAGTAATCAGTGATCCCAGGAAAGTGAATTTTTCCTCCACATTTCCTCCACATTCAATTTCCACATTATCAACTGCTATCTTGATTACTTCATTCTGTGCATTTGTCAAGATCTTCATCTTTTGGATGTTCAGGAGGAGGCTGAACTTCTCACTCTCTTCTTTGATTCTTTGCATCAATTGCATTAGACCTTCCTGGGTTTCTGAGAGGAAGGTCCTGTCATCAGCATACTGGAGGTTGTTGATGGTTCTCCCTCCAATCTTTATCCCGACTTTTGATTCTTGAAGATCCATCTTTCTCATGATTGCTTCAGCAACAAGTTGAACAGAAAAGGGGAGAGAATATATCCTTATCGGACTCCTTCTCAACCCTGAACCAATCCATGTCCCCATATGGTGTTCTTACAAGTTGCTTGCTGGTTTGTATATAGTGACTGCAGCAACCTGACCAGATGTGTTGGTACGCACAGGACTTATAGTGCTTTCCACAACTTTATTTATTTATTTAGAAAATTTCTATGCTGCCCCATTCGCTGAAGCCTTGGGGTGGCTCACAAATATATCAATTAAAATGTTATACAATAAAAATATAAAACAAGTTATCAATGTAAAATAAGTTGCCCTGGCCAAAGAATAAAATAAATAAATAGTATTAACAGTTAAAATGACATTTGAATAAAAAGGTTTTCGCCTGGCACTGAAAAACAAATAACGACGGCGCCAGGTGGACCTCTCTGGGGAGCGCATTCCATAGATTGGGCGCCACCACAGAGAAAGCCCTCCTCCGAGTACTTACCCTCCTAATTTCCTTCATGGAGGGTTCCTGGAGAAGGGCCTCTCCCACAGATCTCAAGGGGGTGGGTGGGCATATATGGGCGTAAGCGCTCCTTCAGGTAACCAGGACCCAAGCCATTTAGGGCTTTATAGGTCATCACCAACACCTTGAATTGGGCCCGGACTTCAATGGGAAGCCAGTGAAGCTGACAGAGGACTGGAGTCATGTGAACATAACGCCCAGTCCCTGTCAGCAGCCTGGCAGCTCTATTTTGAACCAATTGAAGTATCCGGACCGTCTTCAAGGGTAGCCTCACTTAGAGCATGTTACAGAAGTCAAGGCGGGAAGTCACCAACGCGTGTGTCACTGTCGCCAGACAGTCATACTCCAGGTAGGGGTGCAGCTGATGGATCAGCCGAAGCTGAAGGAAAGCGCGCCTCACCACTGCTGTCACCTGAGCTTCCAATGAAAGCTCTGGGTCAAGGAACACTCCCAAGCTGCGAACCTTGTCCCTAAGAGGGAGTGCAACCCCATTCAGGACTAGGTTCAATTCACCCTCACCGAAGCCCGATCCGCCAACCAACAGGACCTCCGTCTTGTCTGGATTGAGCTTCAGTTTATTGGCCCTCATCCAGCCCATTACCTCGGCCAGGCACCGGTTAAGCACAGCCACTGCCTCACCCGGATTGGTGGAAAATGAGAGGTAGAGCTGGGTATCATCAGCATACTGATGATTCCGCAGCCCACACCTCCTGATGACCTCTCCCAGCGGTTTCATGTAGATGTTAAACAGCAAAGGGGACAAAATGGGCCCCTGCGCTACTCCATGGCATAGCTGCCATGGCGCAGAGCCATAGTCCCCCAGCACCACCTTCTGGAATCGGTCATTGAGATAGGAGCGGAACCACTGCAAAGCAGTGCCTCTGACCCCCAATCCCGCTAGCCTATCCAGAAGGATACCATGGTCGATGGTATCGAAAGCTGCTGAGAGGTCCAGAAGAACCAACAGGGATGCACTCCTCCTGTCCTTCTCCCCGCACAGGTCATCGTACAGGGCGACCAAGGCAGATTCAGTACCATACCTGGGTCTGAAGCCGGACTGAAATGGGTCCAGAGAATCAGTTTCATCCAAGAGTGCTTGGAGTTGTCCCGCCACCACCCGCTCCAACATCTTGCCCAGAAACGGGATGTTGGCCACTGGTCTATAATTAGTGGCCATCTCTGGATCCAGTGACGCTTTCTTTAGGACCGGTCGGACTACCGCCTCCTTTAAAGGGGCAGGCACCCGACCCTCCCTCAGAGAAGCGTTAACCACTTCCAAGATACAGATCCCAATCCTGTGCTTGGAGTTATTTATTAACCAAGACGGGCAAGGGTCCAGTAGGCAAGTGGTGGGACTTACTCGTCCAAGCACCTTGTCCACATCATCAGGCCACAATAACTGAAATTCATCCATTAATTTTGTACCAGACAGTGGCATTGGTATCTCCCCAGAAACCTCTGAGTCTCTAGAAGAGTCTAGCTCGTGACGAATCTGAGTGATTTTCTCCCTGAAATGCTTGGCAAAGTCATCACAGTGGGCCTTCGAGGGTGGAACCAGATCTTTCTTGGGACCTGGATGAACCAGGCCTTGCACCACTCGCCGGACGGCATTTTGAGGAGGCAATGGAAACGGAAAAGAATTTGTTTTTCACTGCCCTCACCGCCACAGCATAGGCCCGATAATGGGCTCTCAAGTGTGTTCAGTCAGATTCATCCCGTGATCTCCTCCACCTACGCTCTAGCCGTCTCCCAGCCTGCTTCATCGCCCGCAATTCAGGTGTATACCAGGGGGAAGAGTGGGCTCTGCCCAGCGGGAGAGGATGCTTAGGAGCGATCGTGTCAACAGCCCTGGTCATCTCCCAGTTCCACAGTTCGACCAGAGCCTCGACAGGAGCACCAGTCTTGTCAGCCGGAAACTCCCCCAGGGCCTTCAGGAATCCATCTGGATCCATCCGGCTCCGGGGGTGGACCTGCACAATCAGGTCCGCACCCTTACAGAGGGAGAGACTGCTCTCGAGCACAAACCTCACCAGGAAGTGATCTGACCATGACAGGGGTGCCAGACATAAATTTCTTACCCTCAGACCACCCTCTTCCTGCCCCGTCAAGAAAACCAGGTCCAGAGTGTGTCCACGCTCATGGGTCGGGCCGGTGACATATTGAGACAGCCCCATGGCCATCTTGGAGGCCATGAAGTCCTGAGCTGCCCTGGTCAGACCAGTCTCAGCATGGAGATTGAAGTCCCCCAGGACCAACATCCTGGGGGTCCTCAACACCAGGTCCGAGACGATCTCCGTCAGCTCAGGCAGGGAGACTGTTGGGCATAAGGGTGCACGGTACACCAACAGAATCCCCAGTCTGTCTCAGTCGCCCAATACCAAGTAGAGGCACTTGAAGGGACTGGAAGTCCCGTGAGGGAGATGGAGGCTCGGTAAACCAAAGCGACCCCCCTCCCCTCCGGGCATGAACGGTGCTGAACCAGATACCCGGGCAGGCACATTTGAGAGAGGGCGACATCCCTCCCCTCCCGCCCAGGTCTCCGTTTTGCAAGCCAGGTCGGCCCCCTCATCCACAATCAAGTCATGGATGAGGGAAGAATTATTGTGGACCAACCTGGCATTGAGCAGCAGCACCGTCAGGCCCGAGGGGCGGTTGACAAGACTACCTGGAACCCTCTGGCTGGGGGCAAAACCAGAAGGAGGAGCAGGTGTCAGCCATCTGTCCCTCCTTCTTCTACATGGACACGTTAAGCCCCCACCGCTGTAACGTCCATTGCCCATGACCACCCCAATGGCAGTGCCCACGCGCTCCCCAAGAAACACAGATGTCGACATGGCCAGGGACGACTCCATAAAAACAAATTAAAATACAATAAAATTATAAAAACAATCAAAAACTCCCCATTTCCCCCCAATACAAAATTAAACTTCCCCCAACCAACCTAGTCCCCCACCAGCCCAGTCTCGCACGGCCACAAATGGCCACAAATGGCAGCACCGCCCTTTGGCTGTCGCCCTTCGGCCGCCGGCCAGAGGCCACTGGCCCCAGGCCGTGTCTGGCGAGTTAAGCCGGCGCCCGCCCGCACACCCCGCCCCAATCCGGCGTCGTTCTTACTGGCACCGGCAGGGGGGAGCAGGGAGGTGCGCGGAAACCTGTCCAGCAGCAAGATGGCGGTGCCCTCCTCTGTGCCATCGGCGGCGGGCCTGGCATGGCCCTGGTGTCCTCCGTGCCCGGGTGGCCCAGCGATGGCCGTGGGAGCGGTGTCAGCTGGCCCCCGGCTTGGCGGTGTGCCCCAGTCTGGTGGCAGCGACAGCGACAGCGTGGCGCAGCAGGTGGTCTGAGCCGCGGAGCATGGCAGATGTTCGGGGGGGAGGGAGCTCCAAGCCCGCCCAGCCCCAGGCCACGTCCGGCGGGTTAAGCTGGTGCCCACCTGCGCGCCCCGCCCCAATCCGGCATCGCTCTCACCGGCACCGGTGGGGGGTGAGCAGGGAGGGGCGCAGAAACCCGTCCGGTGGCAAGATGGCGGCGCCCTCCTCCGCTCTGTCAGCGGCGGGCCTGGCATGGCCCTGGCGTCCTCCGTGCCTGGGTGGCCCAGAGATGGCCGCGGGAGCGGCGTCAGCTGGCCCCCGGCTTGGCGGTGCGCCCCAGTCCGGCGGTGGCTGCAGCGACGGCGACAGCGCGGCGCAGCGCGGCAGGTGGTCCGAGCCACAGAGCGCGGCGGATGTTCGTGGGGGGAGGGAGCTCCAAGCCCCCTTGTCATGATCAATGCAGTCAAGGGCTTTCATGTAGACAAAACAGCACAGGTAAATGTTCTTTTGATATTCTTGAGATTTCTCCATAATCCAGGACAAATTTGCCATATGGTTTCAAGTGTCCTGGCCTCTTCGGAAGCCTGTTTGGACTTCAGGTAGTTTCCTTTCTATGATAGATGCCAGTTGTAGAGTTTTAAGGAGAATTTTGCTAGCATGAGGTATGAGGACAATTGTGCAGTAGTTAGAACAGTCCTTTGAGTCATCTTTTTTTGGAATGTGAATGAAGATTGAGTGCTTTCAATTCCCTAACCATGTGTTGGTTTCCCAGATTTTATGGCACAAGGCTGTAATGGTTCTGATTGGTTCATGCTGCAGCACTGCAGGGATGTTGTCAATGCCTGGTGCTTTGCTGTTTTGTAGCTTACTTATTGCCCATGCAACTTCTTCCTCAAGAATTGCTGGTTCTATTTCTATGCTGGTTTCATTTATCGCATTATCCTGATGCAGTTCAATCCCACTGCTTTTGGTGTATAGATCTTCAGTGTATTCTTGCCATTTGTTCTTGATGTTTTGTTGATTAGACAGTTCTTTCCCTTCTTTGTTTTTTATGATTGCTTTGCATGTACTAAAAGCTATTCAAATTTGTTTAACTTGTGCATATGTGTTCCTGATATAACCCTTCTTTCAGTCCTCTTTCTAGCTGTGCATTTTCTGATCCCAGTAAATTTCATTGTCTTTCCTGGCTACCCTCTGGCATTTAGTTTCTTTGCTTCCTCCTGATCACCCGCTGCTTTGGCTATTTTTCTTCAATTAGCTATCTTGAATGTTTCATCTGAAATCCACCTGGATCTTGTCTATGGCTTCATATATGGTAATAAGTTTAACAGCCTCCTCAATAATGTTCAATTGAATGTCCTGCCATAATTCGTCATAGTTCCAGCCAACATTTCAGACCTGTTCTTTATCTTGACTGCATACATGGGTGCAATTTTGGTGGTGTCAAACTTCTTGGATTTTGTTATGTTTTTGGTGTTAGGTAATTTCACTTTGATTTTGGCCACCAATAATTCATGATCTGAGCCACAGTCAGCACCTGGACATGTTTTCATGGCATAGATCGTATTAGTCCAATGATGGTTGCAAGAGACATAGTCTATTTGTTTTCTGTGTAGCCCATTTGGTGAAGTCCAAGTATACAAGCAAAGTTTGTGCTCATAATTCATAAAATAATTTTAATGGCAGAATTGTATCAAATGATCTCTTGTGTTATTTCTGTCCCCTAGTCCAAAATCACCAGTGATGCCTGCCTCTGCTTGAGTGCCAACTTTTGCATTGAAATCACCCATTATATAAACAATGTCTTTTGCTGGCACTTGTTCTAGAGTTTTTTGGATACTGGAATAAAAACCCTCTATTTCTAGTTCTGTTGCATCAGTTGTTGGAGCATAGACTTGAAAACTGTGATGTGAAGAGGCTTGGCTTGAATTCGAATGGTCATTATATGATGACTCACTGTTGAAAAGTGTTGTTATACATAGCTCAGTCTTTATTTTTTATACTTATATCCCACTGTGAACAGCTCCATGATGGAATTTTAGGTGGTATACATGAGGGCCTCCCACATGGTCTCCTGTTCAGGACCTGACCAGGCCCAGATCTGCACTGATTCAGTGATCAGTGCCCTCAGACCATTTTCTGCTCCTAATTTATACCAGCTCAGGGACAAAGTTTTGAATTAATACACAGTTCTGAGGGACTCTTAAGACTGGATAAAACCAAATGGGCTTTGATCCAGCAGAGACATCTGTAGTTGAAAGGGAAAAGGGAGGCAACTTACAAAAATTCTTTCTTTCCTCTGCAGCCCTCTCTACTCACTCTTTATCTATAGTAAATTGCTAACTTTTAATAAGTCAGCACACAAAAGTCAATGCACTTTGCAAAGAAAATGACTAATTATAGACAATTTAACTAGTTGGTACAAAAATGCTTGGGGAATGGGAAGCATGCATTCTGGACCACTACAACAGGCCAGCCAGTAAAATAAAGGCTATATACAAGCCAGGCTTAATGAATGCCCTATTTTGCATTCATACAGTTCAGAAGCAAGGGATCTAATCAAAAATATAACTTAATCAGGACTCAAAAATGTATGCTAATGGAAAAAGGTCAGAAAAAATATTGGATGGTCACATGGAATTATTAATGAATTCTGCTGTTTCTATCTATAATGTTTTATGTAATTACAAAAATAACTGGACAGTTTTGGAATCCTCATGTACGGATTCTTCCTCCAAATGGATGGTCTGGCACATTACAATGGATCAGGTTCTTCCCACAGTTATACTGTTGGAGATATGTACTTTATAAGGTCATGTCTATTACATTTTTAATCCATTTGCTCATGCTAAATTTACTGCAGAGGGAAATCCAGGTGTAAAAATACATATGAAAATGTTTCTGTGGCAGATTTGGACAGATAAACTGTTGTGCAGCAGCAGCAACTCACATCTGGCAGTCTGCAAAATACAAAATCTATCACTACAATATTTTGCTTGTTATTTTAGGAAGATAGAAGTTTTGTTCTTTTTAGCCTTTTACTACTACCCATCAAAGTTAGCAGATGTTTGAGTGTGAATTCCTGTAAGGGCCCAACCAGTAATTCAAGTATTTCCTTTTTCTGACAGATAGAACTGATTTCAAACACTGGCGGGGTTCAGACAATGCAACAAACCATAGTGGCTTTTAACCAGTGATGGTCTGCTGTGTAGTCTTAAGCTAATCATGGTAATTCTTTATAGTAAGCTTGGTCTTTAGAGACTCTGAAAAGAAACAATGGTTTATTCTATGTTTCTCTATACCACCATGGCTTGCTATGTTGTCTGAACCTGAAGAACAGGTTGTCTGAACCACAAAGTCCTCTAGAAAGTTCAGCAAATGGAGGACCAGCTCCAGGCATCCAGCCTTTATGTGTGGACCAATGAAGAAGAGGCGGAGATGGTAGAGACAGGGAATGAAGTACCTTAGAATTGAATTTCACGCATAATGGCTGGTGGAATATGTGCCAACAGAAGGAGGACTGAGTGGGAAGAAAGGAAACCATGATAAAGTAGAAACCACTTAATTGTCTGTTGGGTTGATGATGGTTAAAAAAAAACATGAACCATGATAACTATGCAGGATTGCTTGTGTTGTGTGAAAATAACTACTGCCCATCACCATTGATGAAGGGCAGACCAGAGTTTTCTCCCTGCCAGATGTGCCCATACATGGGCATGGATGGTTCCATGACCTTGACAGACAAGACTGTTAGCACTTCTTTACATTCCTGTAAAGGGTGCTAAAAGGGTAGGGGGTCCCCCCCTCAGTGCTTCATTTTGCCTACTTTGAGCACAGAGACCTGTTTCTGCAGAATAAAGCTTTTTTCACCTCACATCCTAGAGTGCTTGATTGGCTATTCTGCACACCAGAACTCAATCCCACTTTTGTTGACAACTCTGGTTTCTTGTCTCTCAATGATAGTGGGTCTCACTATTTCATGTTCAATATTAGTAAAAACAACCCCCACCCAATCTTGCCAGATGATAGTTTGATAGGGCTCGATAAGATGTTCATTAATCAGCGATAGGAATCAGAAAGATTATTCTACTAGCCATGAAAGTGAGGATAAACATGTGCTTATTTTCCTTTTTCCTGGACTGAGTGGGAGGTGGGAAAGAGACCTGACACCATTAGTCAAACTAATTGAAACAAGGACAATTTGAACAACTCACTATTTATAAAATCTGATCCAGACATTTCCAACAAATAGGCACACTGGAGCTTAGTTATTGAGCTGATGCATTTGAGAGAAAATACACATTTAAAGATGTTTCTTTAAAGTCACATTCAATATAGAAAAAAGAGGGATGAAATTGTGGTTAAAATATAGGAAAATGGCACACAGTCAAAAGTTAAATGAATACATAATTTAAAAAAATAAAATGTGGATATCTCTTTTCTGGAGAGTATCTGGCAACATTGAACAGAATAGTCTTGGGGTGGAAGGTATAATTGGGACATTATTCTGTTACCTTGAATGACATTATGGTCCTGGTGATATGAAATTGTCTTAGAATATTGATACTGTCATACCTACTTCAAGCAAAACTTATGAGGTATACATAATTTATTGTGGCCTCATATTATTTGTTTTCTTATATGCATGTAAGCATATTACATGTTTTAGTCACATATTATATGTTTTGTCACTTGTTACATTTCCTAAGCCAAGAATTCATCTCCAATCACAAATAATACTTCAAATCTGTGTATTTTCTCACATCAAGGGAAATATGTCTGTTCTAGCTATGTCTGATCTCATGTGACATTGCTAGTTATACTGATATAAAATATTTAAGCCACATTGCATCTCTACAGAGCAATTTTATTGGAAGAGTACAAAATTTTGCTCTACAGTGCAAACTGGAAGAGTATGCAGCTTGGTTCTTTCTGCACTGCCTGTGTTTTGTTTTTGGATTTTTTGGATTTTTTGGTTTTTGTTTATTGTTTTTTGGGGGTTCTGCACATTAGAAATCTGAGCTCCATAGTTGGACAGCTTCAAAGTTGGGACTTTGAATAGTCCTATGTCTCCCCTCACACCCTGGACAATGTTGGGAGGTCAAAGGATTGCTGGGTGAATAAGCAGAATTTTGACAGAATATGCAGGATTCTTGCTTAGCAAGAAGCAAAACCTTCCAATTTTGTGCACAATAAGAACAAGTACTCTGGGGTAACAGACAAGAACAAGACATTTATTACTAAATTTTATAGAATTAAAATTTATAGAATTCTACAATTGGCGAAAGTTTTACGCAGTTCTGCATTGATTGAAATAACCTAACTACAAGAACTCCTAGATAACATTACATGTAAGTGTAGTCCAGAAGGAAGAAGAGCAACAGCAACAGAAGAGAACCCGAGAGAAGGGAAAATGAGAAAACTCGCTGGAACAGGATGGCAGTTAGGCACAGAAGACCTAGAAAACACTTGGCACCCGTGGAAGCAGGGGAACTCTCGAACCGCTTCAAGTTGCCTGAGGAAGAGATGAGAAACCCACTGTAAAAGAACCACACAACATACTAAATAACTCATTTTCTGAGACAAGAAGCCAATCAAACAAGGAAAAGGATAACAAAATTTTCAACAAAAGGAGAAGAGTGCTAGTTGTGGGAGATTCCCTCTTGTGTGGAAAAATATGTATGTTCGTGATGACCCAGAGAATTGCCAAGTTTGCTGTCTCTCTGGGGCCAAGGTTAAACCGGCAAGTTCACACAACTCACATGAATAAATACCCCTTCCTTCTCCTCCACGTGGGAACTAACGACATTGCTGTGGAGAAGTTTTGCTTATATAACATCAGACTTTGAAGCTCTAAGGAGGAAAATAAAAAACACTGGGGCCCAGATAGTCGTCTTCTCAATCCTACCAGTACGTGGAAGAGGAACTGTTAGGGAAAGAAAAATCCTTTAAGTGAATGACTGGCTACGATGGTGGTGCCTTAAAGAGAGATTTGGATTCTGGGACCACAAGCTAAGCTTCCTGAAAGATAGACTGCTGGCAAATGTTGGGCTGCACCTCACAAAGAATGGGAAGCAGGTGTTTGGCCACCACATGAAAAACTTCATCAGGAGAGCTTTAAAGTAAAACCAAAGGGGAGGGAGATGTGCAGCATGGCATACCATCAACTGGCAAAGATTTATACTTTTCAACAGAGAAAAAACCTCAAGCAGGGCCCAACACTAGTCTCCCAAAAAACATAGGAAGAAAACCAGGACACAGCAAGAATGAACTTTGACATCTCTACACCAGTGCCCAGAGTATGGGAAACAAGCAACACGAACTCAAGCTCACATGATCTTGAGGGCAATTATGATCTTATAGGAATAACAGAAACTTGGTGGGATGACTCATATGACTGGAACTTCACAATTGATGGATACAGCCTGTTAATGAAAAATAGAAAGGACAAAAAGGGAGGTGGAGTTGCACTATATGTAAGAGACATATATCTGCACAGAAATTCAAGAACTTGGTAGCCCCATTGAAAGCATCTGGTTAAATTTAAAGGGAGCAAAAAATAAAAACATAGTTGTTGGCATAGATTACCGTCCACCCAGTCAAAAAGAGAAAAAGGATGCAACCTTCGAAAAGCAACTGGCCAGCATTTCCAAGAAGAATGATGTAGTCATTATGGGGGACTTCAATTTCACTGATATATGCTGGGAGACAAATTCTGCCAAGCATAGTCTCTGCAAGAGATTCCTGACATGTGTTGCTGACAACTTTCTCCAGCAGAAAGTAGAGGAAGGTACGAGATGATCAGCTGTCCTTGATTTAATACTAATAGGGATGGGCTGGTGGACAACAGAACAACCAAGGCTATGGTTTTCCCAGTTGCAATGTATGGCTGTGAAAGGTGGACCATAAGGAAGGCTGCATTCCAAAAAATTGAGGCCTTTGAATTGTGGTGCTGGCGAAGACTCCTGCGAGTCCCTGGGACTGCAAGGAGATCAAACCAGTCAGTCTTAAAGGAGATCAACCCTGACTGCTCTTTAGAAGGCCAGATACTCAAGATGAAACTCAAATACTTTGGCCACCTAATGAGAAGGAAGGACTCACTCGAGAAGAGCCTAATGCTGGGAACAGTTGACAGCAAAAGAAGAAGGGGACAGCAGAGGATGAGGTGGCTAGATGGAATCACTAAAGTAGTCAGTGTGAGCTTAGGTAAACTCCGGGGGATGGTGGAAGACAGGAGAGCCTGGAAGAATGTTGTCCATGGGGTCATGATGGGGGCACGACTTCATGACTAACATAAGATGTATAAAGCATATACTCATTCCAAATGCTGGAGGAGTTCTCAGGTTGTAAGGATTTCCATCACAGAGTTGTTTGGATGCTTCTGTTGACATAAATGGGGTGAGACTTCTTCCTGCCACATATCCTGATAAGTGCCAGAGGCTGGGGGTCTTATCAAGTTGTAAGACTTTAATGCCCCAACACTGTTGGTTGGTGACCTCTACTATTGTTGGTGACTTCTTCTATTTATCCGTGGCAGGTGACAATCAGATGGGGAAGGTTATAGAATCTCATACTCTAAGCCAGTGGTGAAGAACCTATGGCATGTGTGCCACAGCAGGCACGCAGAGCCCTCTCTGTTGGCATGCAAGCCAAATTGTCCCAGCACTGCCCCAGCAGCCAAGCATCGGATAACAGCATTCATAGGAGCCATGTGCCTGCTAGGAAAGGAGTAGCGGCGCCAGGCGATGATGTCATGAGCCGTGACTCATTAGCTGTGACTCATCCGAGCTTTCGCATGGCCAGTCAGTGCACTGCTTGGACTGGCTGTGAGTTGTTTTTTCTAAGCTAAACCCTCAGTATTCAGGTTTTATTGCAGTGTTGACACTGCGATAAATAAGTGAGTTCTGGGTTGCAGTTTGGGCACTTGGTCTCTAAAAGGTTTGCCAGTACTGCTTTAAGCTGTCTTAAAAGGAACAGCTTGTCTTTCCTGTCTTTTTTCCAAGTTTTTCAAATGTTAAGATGTCAGTTTTCTATGCCAAGTATTATTTATAACTTTTAGTGTAGTTTTTCTTTCCAAATATTTGCCTTTATCTGAAGTACTTTTTTAATATAGTTCCACCTTTGAAGTATTGGTGTGTATTGTCCTGTGAAATGGCTGGGTGGACTGTGTCTTTATGTGATTGATCTTGACTTAAAGATCTATTTATCAACTGCATTTGCTTAACAAAATGAAGTCCAGGAATTAGCAAAAACTTATCAGCAATCCATGAAGGATGGACCATACTCCATAGCAAAATAAAAGTTAATACCTAGGGGTGGAACTACAAAATAAGTTACAGCCGACCACAGTTCTCTGTTTTGTTGCGCTCTCCCATACTTTGCATTCATCTAGGAAGCAAATTTCCTTTTATGCTATGGTGATTACCTGTGTCTATATTCTGCATGGCATGTTGTCATGCCATGCATTGCATATTACCATGAAGAAGGGAGAAAGATATGCAAAGCAGTGTAAGAGCTGTGTTTGTTTCTTCTAGAAATGTAGAAAACTGCATTGGTCATCAGATCATTGGTCCTTGCAGCTCCCCAGGGTTTCAGGGAGTAGTTTTTCTAGTTCTTTCTGAGATGCCAGAGTGTGAACCTGAAACCTTTTGCATGCAAAGCATGTGGTCTGAACTACAACCTTTCTTGTCTAATACAGTGTGCTGGAAAAAATGACCTTGAGCACTAGGAAATGTTATATAAATATTATTTATTTAAAGATGGTTTTCAATGATGTGAAGATTTTATCCTAAGTCTTCAAGCTCAATCTGATCACTCAGGGTTTTTTTTTTCCTTTATCTGCATTTCCTTGTTTTATGAAAGATTATACAAGTTGCATGTCACTCATGTATTTGCATATTAAAATATAAATGATGAAGCCTAAAAGAAGAATCAAATCACAACCAGTAATGATGGACATTGTTATGCATACATAACCTTGATTGCACTTGTAATGCTACATTTAACTGTACATTGTTGCATAAAGAGTTGCATATAGATGAATGACTGTAGATTGTTGTTTGTCAGCTTGCTCCCAATATCAGAAAAGGCTCATCAACGCCTTTGCCATGCTTGTTACATAAAGAATTAAAGAGACTGAACCCTTTGAGAGACAATCATTCATCTATGTAAGTATATGGGCTTCCCAATTCCTAATTAGAGCCATGATGTTCAGAAGTTCACCATTCTTGTCATGTGAAAAGGTAATTTGATGAAGACCTGAAGAATGATTGTTCTTCTTCAAAGAAGATCGTTCTTCTCCAGATAGTTACAGCAATAACTTCAAGGCAGCATACATGATTCTCCTCCCTCTCCATCTAGGCTCATAACCCAGTGAGGTTGTTTAGTCTGAGGGTCAGTGAGTGGTCCAAAGTCATTGGTGATCTTCCTGACTAAGCAGGGGCTAGAATGTAGACCCTCCTGAGTCCTAGTCAAGCACTCTCATCCTTACATCATGCAGGTTGTCCTGTCATTTATCACACTTCGATCATACAAAAATCTTCAACCAGCCATAGGCATCACTGTATCATCTGTAGTTTCTTTCTCCACCATATCTATTTGAACACCCCACCCCCCCGACACTCACTATCATCTAGTTTTGAAAGTGGAATAGCTATCAGGTTGGTTTGTCTCATTCATCCCACACTTGGACTCATTGTAAAGCACTTGCTTCTGAGTTGTCCATGTGTCTGGTAGACTGAACCTGCCACAATCAACATGAGTAATATACATTAAGTCCCCCCAAGATATAATCCACACCTGTAATCTTTCTTTTCCTTTTATCAGTGGAAAAAGAAAAGTGGCCACTTCCTGATGGTACTTCATACCCAACCAATAATTTTAAACAGCAACAAATCAAAATCTGTTCTTGGTCATACTAACTGAAACTTGTAGAATGCTGACAAATTGCAAATCATAAAGGGTTAAAGGTTCCACTCATAAAAGAAATTTAAAATAATAAATACAGAAATAAGATAAGAGATAAGTGAGATAAGCTGAATGGTACATGGAAAGCACTGGAAATGGTAACAATAACCTTGAATATTCAATGATGACATTTCAGTCTTAGGGCTCAAAAAAAGCAATCATTATCTCCTTCACTGAGGTAAAGAAATAGTCTCATTTTCAAGGGGCTAAAATGCAGAATGTACTTTTCAGAGTGTTAAGTGTGAACTTACTTGCCTTATGGGGGGAAAAAACGCTGTTGAAAAATACATGAACTCCCTATAAGTCCTTTTATTTTACCTGATTTGTGACTGTTTTGATTTTTTTTATTGGGCCGACATCCTAGGCAGGCTGCTGTGACCTTGTTCTTGTATACTACAGTGGTTGCTGTTGAAAACTGTTTCCCAAATGATAGGAATTCTACATGGCTGGCATAAATAAACAAAGAACATGCACTGCCACCATGTGCCCCCATGTTGAAAACTTGTACACCAGCACTAATGCCCCACAGGAAAGCACAACAGGCATAACTGTTAGGCTTCCTGTGTGATATTTGTACACATCTTGAGGGTTCTGCGCAATTACTGTTACCATGTGACAGAATTGAAACATTGGAGACCAGCTGTCTCTTGCTTTTCAGGCCACTACAGAGGGAGACAAAGGCAGCAAGGGCACTTGGCCAGCTCTACTGACACTCTAACTACCTTTTGTTTTGTCCTTCCCAGGACTGTTTACATCCTAGCTGGTTGTTAAAAGGACTGTAAGTTTAAGAACTATTGCTCATGTTTGTCTTTTCTTCTTCTACCTCAATTCTTTTTTTTTTTCTTTTGTGGTGCAGTGTTTTAATTGTAAAACACTGACATCAGGGACTTTTAAAAAATTGATCTGTCCATTGATCTGACTGAAGAGCAAGGTAAAATGTTTGCTTTTTAAAGATATAAATCAATAACAGCATAAGAGCTACTACAGCGTGTTTACTCCCATATCACTCTGGTAATACTTCTAGAAGCAGTTCACGTGGGCAGAGCCAGTGATACGGTGACTTCTCAAGCCAGTGCAGTCCTGTCCTAGAGTACTACAAATATTCAAGACTGGAAAGCCTGGAAAAATAAAATAAGTCTTTAGTAATCATGACAAAGACCATAATGTAAGCAATAAGCAAGCCTTTTGGGGGAGGGACATTCCATAATTGGGGCACCATCACTGAAAAGACCCTCTCTCTGGAATGGATTGAAGCAGCATTGGAAGGCTCCTATAAGACCATCAAGACCAACTTCCTGCTCTGCTTCCACATGCAGTCACCATCCAGCTACAGGTTCATGCCTTTCTTGCTTAGTAAAGGTGACTCAACATGCTAGCTCAATGGGTATAGAGGGATACATGGTAGCTGCCTCCTGAATCTCATTTGGTGGGGAGGGCCAACAAAAGGCCTTAAATAGCTTCAGTTCCAGTTTAGGTAACCTGTCCATTTCATCCTTATTTTTCTCAGTTTTATGGTTGAGACGTTTGACCAAAAACTTACATGAAAATTAATATGCATTTTTGTGCATATTTATACATTTTTGCAAGCATTTTTCCTAATGCATTTTTAACAGTATTTTTCTGATACACACATTTTTGTGTGCATGTTGTGACTGGAGAATTCCAGTGACAGTTTTGAAAAAATGAAAATGTTGAAGGCTAACTGAGAGTCACTTCTCATCATGAGTTAAAAGTGTGAAATTAGGTTGGTTAGAAAAGTTACAGTTTTCCCTCCAACCCTAATCCAGGTATATGTGAGAGGAGGTGATCTTTCAGGAGACCCAGCCCCAAGCCCCAAAGGACAATACCAACAATTTAAATGGTGCTTAGAAATGGACTGGAACTGATACAGCTGGCAAGGACTTGTGAAATATGATTGTCTTAACCAATGTCCACTAACAGCTCTGTTTTTGACAAGCTAAAGTTTCTGGATCATTTTTAAAGATATCCCTACATATAATCTATTGCACAGTTCAGATTTGAGGTTTGGATTACTACTGGTTGGTAGAACAAAAGCATGATGAATTGGGACATTTTTTGATGTAAAACATCTTCCAACTTGCATTGGGCTGACTGTTCTAGGACTGCAGTCCTACTATGCATACAGTGGGTTTCTGTTTTTGTTCTGTTCTTTTTTTAGTGCCACAGGTAGCACATGTTCCACTGACTGTATCAACAGAAGTAGAAACCATGAGAAAAAAATTGGACCATGAGATGAATAAAAAACCCCACAATTAATAAAATGTGCAAATATTTCATATTAACAACAGTAATGTGCACATTGAATATGTACAAATAACATTCTTTCCCCTTATATCTAAACTGATGGTCTGAAATTAACCCTGTAGCTATGTAATGTAACTGCAATTTTTCATGAATTGAACCTGCCTACAGAAAAAAAAAAGGTAAAGGCAGAAACTTCACAAGCTGGTATTCAGTGTAGACAAAACAAATAATCTTTGCCTAAGGAGTGTGTCCTCCCGTGCAAAGTGCTCTTGGGGAGAGCAATCTGTACCCTTCCCTGCCATCTACTTTTCTCCTTAACCCTTTCCTTAACTTGCCCATACTGGAAAGGTTTGAAGAAATTGAGTGACACATTTGCACATTGCTACATGTGGTTACAGTTAAGCAACACTGCGAGGCATAGTAACACAGAGTTGGAAGGGACTGTGCAAACAAGCCTTCCGCAACTTAGCAGTTTCCAGCTGTTCTGTATATCAACTAAGATCAGTCTCAGTCAGCATTGCCACTAGGAAGAAATTCTGGGAAATATGATGCAAAACTTAGGGAACCAAGGTTCACTTTCGATGCCAGGAAGTACTTCCTGAAAGTTAGAACCACAGGAGTATGGAATGGGCTTCCACAGGAGGTGAATGAAGCCCCATTGGTGAGGGTGTTCAAGTATAGGCTGGACATGCACGTGGTGGGCATGTCATGAGCGGAGTTGGCTGGAGCCAGGGGTCAGACTAGTTGACCTAGGAGACCCCTTCCAACTCACTCTGTTTCCATGTTTCTAATTATTAGATGCATTCAAAATCCCATGCTTTACACCTATATCATTTAGTTCAATTTATTCAACTATTCTTATAGTTATATATCAATAATTATATCAGAATCAGAATAATTATATAAGGTATAATTCTCTTCTGCAATTTTAATAACATCAAACATAAATTTTCCCTTCCTATATTAGTCCAGAATTTTACTGCTTTCCTTCTCATTTCTTCAGCTTCTCCAATTGTTTTTCATCAATCAGGTTGATGCTTAGTATCAGGGAGATTCTGTCATCTGTTCCCTGTTCTTCTACTTGTTGGTCTCCATTCTTTTGGCCTGTTCCATCAAACACTGATTCTCAAGTATGTACCACTTCCAGGGTCTTTCTTAAAGTTTCTTGACTTACTTGATTTTATCCTTCAACAATAAGTCCCCATCGACCTAATACGTGTTCACTGTATTCTGGTGAATTTATCATGTAAATATTTGCTATATTTGATGTTATTCTTCAATAAAAAGTCATGTTTGACTCTAGGGGGTGATGCTCATCTCCGTTTCCTAGCTGAGGGAACCAGCGTTTGTCTGCAGACAGTCTCTGTGGTCATATGGCCAGCATGACTAAACACCAAAGTGCACAGAACACTGTTACCTTCCCACCAAAGTGGTACCTTTTTATCTACTTGCATTTACATGTTTTCAAACTGCAAGGTTGGCAGGAACTGGGGCAGAGCAACAGGAACTCGTTGTGCAGATTCGAAGCGGCGACCTTTTGATCAACCAGCCCAGCAGCACAGCAGTTTAAACTACTGCGCCACCTACAATAAAACAGCCTTAATTAGCCTCAATGACTATCTAAATTGCACAGTCTGGAAGCAAAGATCTTGGCAGACCTGAATAAGGGCTCCTTTAAATTTCAATTGGCCTGATTCCTTTCTCAGTATTTTCATGAATCTTTCTTTCTTGTAATAATTTGAAAAACTGATCAAAACATGCTGACTTCTCACAGCCAATTCAATGTATCCTTTCAAAATCCTCTCATTCCCTTTTTACCTTTGGGATCATTTCTTTAATTCATTTAATAAGTTCCATTTAAAGTTGTTTTTCTCTCTCTGGTTAGATTTTGTTCCAGAAGATGTCTTATTCAAATATTCAAATAAATGGTATGAGTCTTGTAATGACATAACCTCTTTATCCAGTTCAAATATTTTTATTGCCTGATGGTCTAATTGTAATGTATTAATCATCACCACTTTTTCTGCTTCTTGGAATCTCTTGTCCAGAGCTAATATTTGTTTGACCAGTCTTTGAAAAGCAATATTATGCTCTTTAATTTCAGTGATACTATTTTGAGACTTGAGCCTTTCAGTTTTGTAATTAAATTGTTTCTCTGTTGTTCTCTTCTAATACTTTCTTAACAGCATCCATCATCTTCTCCCTCTCACCTTCCCCCATATTTCCACCTCCTCTTTGAGCTGCTTCTTTTCTGCTTTCTACAGTATTTGCATTAGTATCTATATGAGAAAATTCAGTCTTCAAAAGATGCAAATCCAAAGGTTATGGAAATCTTTGCTTTAGTGACCTGAGTTGCCATTGAGACATTCTTCCACCAGATGGAGCACATTTGAATAAATCACTCTGACAATGAGGAAGCTTTTCCTGATACCTAGCCTGAATTTGGGTTATTACAACTTGAATTGATTATTCCATGTCTTACACTCTGGATCAGCTAGAAGAGATCTTGACCTTCCTCATTGTGACAGCCTTTGAGGCACTTACTCGTATCATGACCCCCCTCAGTCTTCTCTTCTCAAGGCTGAACATGCCCAGTTCTCT
The DNA here is from genome assembly GCF_004798865.1 of Varanus komodoensis. Taxonomy (NCBI): domain Eukaryota; kingdom Metazoa; phylum Chordata; class Lepidosauria; order Squamata; family Varanidae; genus Varanus; species Varanus komodoensis. The sequence continues at coordinate 30,611,870 of NW_025335317.1, forward strand.
CAGTCCCTCCTCATAGGGCAGTGTTTCCAAACCCTGGATCATTTTTGTTGCCCTCCTCTGTACCCTTTCTAGTTTTTCTGCATCTTTCTTAAATCTTGGTGCCCAGAATTGAACACTGTACTCCAGGTGAGCTCTGACTAGTGAGGAGTATAGAGGAACTACTACTACTCATGATTTAGTAATACTTTTATTAATGCAACCCAAAATGGCAGCTGCATCGCATTATTGGTTCATACTTAGCCTATTGTTCTCAATTATTCCAAGATCTTTTTCAGTTCAGCATTCCCCATCTTGTATCATTGCATTTGGTTTCTTTTTCCTAGGTGGAGAACTTGGCACTTGTCCTTGTTGAATCTCATTCTGTTGCTTTTCGCCCAATGTTCAAGTTTATCAAGATCACCCTGGATCTTCATTCTGTCTTCTAGGGTGTTTGCTATTCCACCCAGTTTTGTATTGTCTGCAAATCTGATTATCTTTCCTTGTACTTCCTCATCTAAAGCATTCATAAAGATGTTGAAGAGCACTGGTCCCAGACCTGAACCCTGTGGCACCCCACTAGTTACCTTCCTCCAGTTTGAGAAGGTGCCATTGATGAGCACTCTTTGTGTCCAATTCAGCAGTCAATTTTGGATCCACCTAATAATGTTGTATGGCACAAAAGTTTTACTAAAGTCAAGTTAGATTATATCCACAGTGTTCCCTCTCTGTTTGGGTGGGTACCCACTCAAAAAATGATATTAAATTAGTCTGACAGGATTTATTTTTGATAAATACATCTTGGCTTTTATTAATTGCTGCAATTTCTTTGAGGTGCTTGCAGACTGATTTTTTAATAATTTGCTCCAGAATTTTTCCAGGGATTGATGTCAGACTAAGTGGTCTGTAGTTCCCAGGTTCATCCCAGGTTTTTTTTTTTTTTTTTTTTTTTTTGAAGACAGGGACAAAATTAGCCTTTCTCCAGTCATCTGGAACTTTTCCATGTTGCATCCCTGTGAACCCTGGCTAGATAATTAAGTCCTGGATCACGTAGATCACTGTTCTTTATTAAGACCAGAGTGCTTTACAGAATACCAAAATGACAAATCTGGCACCAGGTAAATTGCACATTTTAATTCTGTAGGACTGAAAACTAAGCTGGGAAAATGGTCTCAGGGCTGTAAATTGCCAAAGTGAAGCAAGTTGAGTTCTGGCCTGTGCCTGGATTGGATGTAAATCACCAAACACAGGAAGATACTTTAAACCAGGTAAAACATTTGTTTATCGCATTTATATGCTGCTCCATAACCAAAGGCTCTCTTGGCAGCTCACAGTATGCAGTATAAGTATATTTAAAATACAGATGAAAATAAATGACAATAAGAAATAAAACAATAAAACAGTAAATTTTAAATACATTACAAATAGAACCATATTTATTTATTTTATTTATTTAAGGTTTTTATTTAAGGTTTTAAATTACTAAAAAGTCTCTGGGCAGCTTACAGAGAAATTAAATATAAATATATACAGTAAATATTAATACATTTAAAGAAATATAAAATCAAAAACAACAACCAGCAATTAAAACCAGGATGCAATGTGGTTAAAATGGAGCTCTATATGAATTGCCTCAGCTCCAGAAATTTATTTTTTTTAAAAAAAAACAACAACAACATAGCCCCAGGTCCAGCCCAGCTTCAACCAGCCCCGAATGGCCCAAATGGCTCACGCCCTTTAGCTGCTGGCCCAAGCCATGGCCAGCAACTTAAGCACGCTGGTTCCAACCCCCACAAGCAGCAGCCAAGCTCCAGAGTAGCTCCCACCCACCCCGGAAGCACCAAGAAGTGGTGAAGAGTGGGGCCGGTGCAAGTCTTGTCTGGCAGCAGTGGCAGCAGCATCCGAGGGCCCCTCAGTGGGTCCAACATCAGCGGCAGGCAGGTGTAGAGTGGGGGGATGATGGTGGGCCAGTCCCAGTCCCAAGCCACAGCCAGCAAGTTAAGTGCTCCAGTCCTGCCCTTGCAAGCAGCAGCCAAACTCTGGAATGGCTCCCATCCACCCCGGGAGCTGCAAGAAACAGTGAGGAGCGGGGCCAGCACAGATCTTGCTTGGCAGCAGCGGCAGCAGCATCCCAGGGCCCCATGGTAGTATAAATATAAATAGGAAACAGGTGGAAAATAAATACAATATGACCAATAACAATAACCAATAATACAGTAAAAAAATAAAACAGTAAACCAGCAGCAAAGCAGTAATCCAATCTAAGAACAGATACTAAATTAAAAAGTCTTGACTTGGTGATGAAAGCAAGATAAAGTGGGGGCCAGTCGCACCTACCTTGGAAGAGAATTCCAAATGTGATGTGCAATGATTGAGAAGGCTCTTTTCCTCCCCAGGAAGGAGGGCCTCCATTGATGGCCTGAGGGATATATGGAGATAAGCATTCCTTTAGATATCCTGGTCCCAATCTGTTTAAGGCTTTGTATATTATCACAAGCACTTTAATTGAGCTTGGGCAATAACAGGCAGGCAGTGCAATTCGTGGAAGGCCGACATGGTGTGTTCTCTAGGGCTGGTCCTGCTGCTCAGTTTTGGATTAACAGAAGAGTCTGGACCATCTTCAAAGGAAGCCCAGTGTAGAGTGCATTACAGTAATCCAGGTGAGAGGTTAACAGTACATGGATAATTGTGGTGAGGCTCCACTCATCCTAGTAGGAGCATATCTGGAAAATCAGCCTAAACTGATAGAAGGTATTCCTGGCCACTGAGGCCACTTGAGAGACAAGTGAAAGCTCAGGATTCAGAAGCACCCCCCAGCTAAAAACCTTTTTCTTTAGAGGTAATGAAACACTGTCCAAGATTGGTTGAAAATTTCCCAGTGGACAAATGGACTGCCCACCAACAGAACCTCCATGTTGTCTGGATTGAGCTTTAGTTTATTGGCCCTCATCCATTACTAATCCAAGGCACTCACTGCCTCACCTGGGTTAGATGAAAATGAGAGGTAGAGCTGAGTATCATCAGCATACTGATGACATTTCAGTTCATACTTCTGGATGCTCCTACCCAGTGGTTTCATGTATATGTTAAAGCGCATGGCGGCAGAATGGAGTCCTGTGGAACTCCATGGCACAAATGCCATGGCACAGAGTGACAGCTCCCCAGCTCCACTAACTGGAGATGACCAGCCAGATAGTAGTGAAACCACCACAAGGCAGGGCCCCCAACTCCTAGTCCAGGCAGCCTCTCCATGATGATGGTATCAAAAGCCACTGAGAGATCCAGGATCAACAGGATCTTGCTCCCCTGTCTCTCCCAGCATAGGTCATTCACAGGGAGACCCAGGCAGTTTCTGTTCCAAAACCAGCCTAAAGCCCAATTGAAATGAATATAGAAAATCTGTTTCCTCCAAGTGTGCTTAGATTTAGCCAATGCATTTAAGATTCCCACCTCCACATTCCATTTAACTGTGCTATTTTGTAAAGAAAACTCTCATCATACATCTAAAGTTTCACTTCATTTGAGAAGCTATGATATTTTATTTGACTAATTAACTGATTGATTTATATAAGTATGACATTTAATCTTTTTCCTTTTTTTTAGTTAGCGAGACAGAAGGTACACACCACGTTTCACCCATAAAGGAATAGGTCAAATTAAATTTAGACATCTCTTACACTGCCTTCTTTTTTCCAAAATAAGTTTCTAAAACTGCTTAGATTTTTTTTTCTTTTAACATTTTGGTTGGACATCTAAAACTGCAATCCCATAGCCTGAGAGCTATACTTATGAATAAACCTAAAATAGGATTGTACCAGGTAAATCTCATTTATTGAGAACTCATTTTGCAATCTTGGCATGAGGTGAAAGCTTTGTTATGCACAGAGTGTCACATTCCAAGGAATAAAATTACCATAAAGTCCAGGTGATTTCATGAATATTCATAACACACATTTAATCAGCTTCTGTTCATTACCAGCATTTACATGGGAGGCAGCTTCCCAGTATGTAAATAAAAGTATAAAAGACACAGTATTGACATTACTTGTGGACTCAGGTCCAGTGTTTTCCAATAACCTTCAATATTCTGTTGCTTTCCTAATTGTGCAGTTTATTTAGTTAAAAACCTGCTACTTCAGAGTTCCTGGAGTATTGTGTTCTAACTCACAGGTATATGATGTGCTTTCTTCTCTTTAATTAGTGCTGCTTCTAGCAGTGCTCCATATGGCAACTTTTTGCAATGCACTTTAATGTCTGCGTACTACTGGCAAAATGTATATTTTGACACTAATTCCTCCACATTGTTAACACTGAGTTGTCTTTTAAAAAAATGAAAAGTTCATATTTAAAAGGCAATGTTCTTCTGCAGTAAACTCAGATCTTGCTTTTCATAAGTAATAAACTGCATTCACAACATTGTATTATACACCTTGGTTCTCAGAGGTCTATATTATGCCAATCCTAGGAATAATACGATAAGGAGATGCAAAAGGCTAGTCTCACAGTGAATATACAGCATGAGCTCCAGGATATTTACTTTTTACAAATCTTTTTTTGACAGATTTCCCAAGTTTTAAAAGTAACCTTTGAAAATCTGATGTTTGGTCCATGTGGATTTGAATCGCCCCTTGAGCGTAGCAGGTGGCAAAATCATTAAAATGGTGCATGCAGGCTGCTTGTGTGTTGAATCCGATGCATGTGTACTTTGCACTGGTTGTGAAGGCACTGCTTGGCTTGTGATTGGTCATGTGGTCACACATGGAGTGCTTACTGTGGGCAATGACCATTATGTTTCGTTACACAACTGACGTGTGGGTGTGTGTACAGTGATTGACTACGTGTGAAAGGTAAATAATTTCATGAGTTCCGGCACCGTTTTTCTTACAAAAAAAGCACTGGATCTTACATTCTAGGTTCCTATGCAGTGTTTTGTTCTTTACAGCACCGAATTTTCCTTTCACCACCAGATACATCGGCAACTGAGTGTCCTTTCGGCTTTGACCCAGTCACTTCATTCTTTCTGATGCTACTAGTACTAGCCCTCCACTCTCCCCCAGTAGCACACTGAACACCTTCCGACCAGACTCTAACAACACCTGGAGGTCTGCAATTTCCCCACCTCTGCATTGAAGACTTTTGTTAGATAGCAAACTCTGAATTCATTGAACGTAAGTGCCACCATTTAGTGACAACATTTAGTTTGAATAAAAAACATCAGAATTCACAAAGAACTTTGGAGATTTTTTGTTTGGGAATGGGTGGGAAGAACAAATGATTCAGCATTTGTTTGAACTGTACAGATCAGCCATGTTTCTTCTTTAAACAAGTCTAAAAATGAAGTTTGTCTCAACAGAGGGGCTAATGGGAATTCAACAGGTTTCTTCCATTTCAACTTCCAAGTCTGTTTTATGCCAGTTCTTCATGAAAATTTTTTCACATAAAGATTTCCATACAGAGTTTCTGGGATTTTTTTTTTAAATGCCCATTTCTGTGTGCATTTTTCAAATTGTACACTTACTTGTTCACATCCTCTCATTCACTGAAGCAGATAAGACTAGGCTTAGGATCAGAACAATCTCAAGTATCCCTACAAAATATCCAGTTCTGTTAAGAAGTAGAAACAAAGATGAGACAGATTTAATCAAATATGTACATTCTTAGATGCAGTTCTTTTGAATTTTGACCATTCCTGCTCCATCTAGGTCTAAGTGTAGTTAGTCACAAGCTTTACACAGTTGCATTGTTGCACAAGGTTGTCGATTCTGTGTGAAGATCAACAGTGAGGTAATCTGGCTAACACCTCTCCTTCACACTAAATTCATTGCATTTCAAAATTCCTTCCTTCCTTCCCTCTTTCTTTGGATTCTTTCTTAGGAAAATTAAGCTTCTGCCACTGTTATACCATTTTTTTAATGTGATTTACAGTGATTTTTATTTGAATAATATCATGTTTCTCTTCCGAGAGTCTCTGAAAAGTAAAGCAATCTGAAACACCAGATAAACATGATGAATGGTAATTAAGTGTGCTTTTTTTCCTCTGAGTACTGAGTTTCTGGAGATGTTGATTTCTTCAGTTTTCTGTGGATTACAGTCTGCTTAAAAACTCTGCCACTGCTATCTTATTAATAGTAACATCATGCTCTTCATTTCTTTTCACTGTCAGAAATACCCTGACACTTTGTATTCTGTGACATGAAATTCACTTTAATTATGAATTTTGTCTACTTTCTCATTTTCCCCCATTGACACTTCCTTAATCAGGGAGAGAGAGATTTTGCTTTCACAGTTTTTTCTGGCTGACTTCTCAGCAGTTGTCCAGGTTATTTGTTGATATGCATTTAAAGGGGGAAAGAAGGAAAAGAAAATGGCTGCAGTAGTATTTTCTCGAATTCATCCCTGACATATGAAGGCATTCAAGTGTAGTTCTGATTGCTAGTGCCTGAGTCTTCATCTGATCCAGTCCTGCAAGTATCTGTAGATATGATACCCAGCATGAAAGTACTTGCAAGGTGGACCAGGCTGCCTTTATCAGGCCATCATCACAGGGAGCTGCAATGCTGTGCAGATCCTGACACCTAGAAAGTAGACTGAACAAGGCACACAAGTCATCTGGTCAATTTTCCACAACATGGAATGATGCATTCCATTTCTATCCCAATTTTAAGAATTATTTCTATATTTGCATCTATATGTATACATTAGCACATGTAAAATTTGTACAAAATGTGAACGCCACCCCTGGTTGCATAGCCAGAAGTGTGGTTTCTAGATCGAGAGAGGTATTACTACCACTCTACACGACTCTGGTGTGCCCACAACTGGGCTTCTCATTACAGGAAGGATATAGCCAGGTTAGAATCAGTGCAGTGTAGGGCCACAAGGATAGTAGCTGGATTGCAGGGAAAACCATATGACGTGAGGCTGAGCTGGGTCTTTTTAGCAATCTATAAGTACATGAGGGGGTGCCACACAGAGGTGGGTCATGATCTGTTTTCCTCTGCAGAGGAGGACAGGATGTGTTCCCATGGAGCAAAGCTCAGGGAACCAAAGTTCAGTTTGGATGCCAGGAAGTACTTCCTGAAAGTTAGGACCCCAAGGGTATGGAATGGGCTTCCATGGGAGGTGGTTGAGGCCCCATTGGTGAGGGTGTTCAAGGATAGGCTGGACATGCACATGGTAGGCATGTCATGAGTGGAGCTAGCTGGAGGCAGGTTCAGACTAGATGGCCCAGGAAACCCCTTCTGACTCGCCCTGTTTCTATGTTTATATATTTTGTTGGCCAGAAAAGGAGTGGTATAAGTAACAGTGCATGGGGTACAGCAAAAGATTTCCTTGAGTACCATCCAGGAGAGACAAAGTGAAGTCAGGACTTGCTAGTCCCAAAAGACTGATGAACCCTGGAATCTGAAGTCCTGACACCAGATTTAAATATGGCATTTAAGTGGAGATTACAAATATGGAAATCAGATGTATCATTTCAGTCTTGTATGGATGCTCACTATCTCTGCTTAATAAAGGGAGATATGCACGAACCTGAGGGACCCGTTTTTTGTTTGTCTTAGCCATAGTTTTATGCTATGTCAGAATTAGGAATTATGGTTAATAATTTCCAAATAAACCAAGATATGAAAAAAAACTTTAATTTGTGATTCAGTATTAACATGTCATGAAATTATTAATCATAGAGTCCTATTTCACAGTTGCAAAGTGGTATGGCCACTTATGCATGACCAAAAATGATTAAAAAATAGCACAGAAATAAGGACCAAAGAAAATTCTGACATTTTCACATGCAAATATATATGAATATGTGCAAATTGAGTAATAATTAGGATAATTGAAATAGGAATATCATGTATTTAATTTATATAAATTTAATAAATGATTTTTTCTCACCATAGTGGAAAACACTAACAAGCACCTATGTGCTTACAAATAGAGGGCACAGCCTGCATTGACTATATTCTGTAAAATAAAACATCTGGACATCCTAATGAGAATTTATGCTTTCCTGTAACTTCCTGGCTCATATCCCCCTTCATACACCAAAAGCAATGAAGCTGCTGTATGTACTGATACATGGCCTGTTTCTCTGTTAATCTTATAGCATCTAAAAGGGCGAAGGGCGAACATGTCACAGCTGTCACAGTGGACAGCAACACCTGTGATTCCCGCCAAGGCTATCTCCTGGCCTGACACTGGGAACCCCTCAGAGGCCATAGCTTCTTCCCTCACCTTGTCTGTCCTGCACTACTCCTCACTTGCCCAGTTCTTCCAGACAAAAACCCACACACACGGACAAAATAAAAACTTAATTTAAAAACAATAAGAATAGGAATAAAAATTAAAATTAAAAAAACCTGCCTCCAGGGAAGGGAGTCCCCAAGCAGTCCAGGCCACAGCTAAGGGATGCAGACAAGGGATGACTTCTCTCAGGCCATTGGCCCCATTCCTCTGCCTCCTCCTGGCCTCTCTGCCCCCCCCCCACTGCTCCTGTCCCCCTGCTCCTCTGTCCAGCTCCTACCTTGCCTTTGCCAGCCCCCTGGCCACCCTCAGCATACTCTCTCAGCCTCTGCCTCTGCTGCTCCACTGCTCTGCCAAGAGGCAAGATAAAACTCTCATGGTCCTATAAACCACCAGGGTCCCCAACTTAAGGTGAAATGCCATTGGTGTTTCAGAAGGTCACTGATCCACATCACTGTAGCAGAGGCTCTCAATACTGAAATGCCTGATACCCTCCACACCTGAGGTGCCTGAGGCTATACCAGAGAGGGCAGCCTTCAAACACAGCATCCTGGGGCCTGCATACTGCATTACTTGCACTTCACATACAATGTGTCTGGCATTAGCTCAAGGAGAGACAATGACATGCTAGACTTCAAGCCAGGGAACTGCTTTTTAAAAAACCTTTACTCCCTAGTAAAGGGTAGACTCTTAGAAATATAGTCAGGCTCGTCAATGTCATCGTTGTCAACCATTCAGTCATGTCCAGACCTTGGCCATTCTATGGATCATTGCTCTTCATGCTTCTCTGTCTCACGCTGCTTCCTTCAAGACTGCCATTTTCATCCCCGTGTCATTCTTTATGGTGTCCAGCCAATGGCTGCTGGGGCAGCCGCTTCTTCTTTTTTCACTGATCACTCCCAGCATGATTGACCTTTCGAGTCAGCAGTCATGACATGGACAAAGTATAACAGTCTTTGTTTGGTGTTCTTGGCTTCAAGTGATATTTTTGGTGAGGCTCAGTCTAGGACTTACTGTGTTTTTTGCAGACCAAAAAATCTGTTTGTGATTTTTTGCAGACCATGGGATGCACAACAGTCATCTCCAGTGCCGCAATTTGAAAGCATCCACCTTCTTCTATCTGCCTTTTCCAGAGTCCAAGATTCACAGTCATATGTGGCAATTGGAAAAATCATTGCATTGACTAGTTTCCATTAGGTAACTAGGCTGATATCTTACTCTTTCAGATGTTATTCAGGCTAGACATTTCTTCCAAGTACTATGCATCTTCTGATCTCAGGACTGTGGTCACTACATTGGTCAAGTTTAGATCACAGGAAGTCGAATTCCTCTACAGTTTTGATGGTCTCATTGTCAATCTACATTCTGATTGAGTTGAGAAGATTGCCCTCTGGGAGCAAGTTGTCTGAAAGATTATACAGTTTTAAGCAAGCAAACCTTGATATGTGCTTTGCTATCTCTTCCTTCTGCTCTAGACTGCTTGCTGGATTTATTCCCTCTGGACTCACCCATGTCCAGGGCAGAACTTTAACTCCTTAGAAGAGAAAAACAGCTCTGTTTTTTCAGGGTGAGTTATAATGTTGACATCCAGAAAACTATTGCTAACATAATTATGTTCAGTTCCTGAAAATCACTATTGCTGATTGCTCTAGTGTATAAGCAAGTTGGCAGATATTTCATCAAAATTTTGCTTGGGACAAAAAGTTTCAGTGATTTAACTGGAAACTGTTTCTAAGGTTCTATGTGCTTTTCACAGCTAAATTGTGATTAAGGCCATTGAATATGGTGGCAGTCACTGATGAATATATATTCAGAGATGAAGGAGGACATGTAGTTTCTTCACACTATGTATTCACATGTCATTCAAATCCATCATTGAAAGTTTTAGTTTGTTGCTAATGCCCTGAGGATTAAAAATGTATAAAACTTTTTAATGAGAGCTTGACATGTTCTGTTCAGTTGTAGCTGGCAGATACAGAATTAAGTTTAAGCAAAAGATCATAGAAGCATGCTGCAGAAGGTTTATGTAATGTGTAGGCAATGATGAAAGTCAAACATTTGGCACTCTAGATTTATCACTAGGTTTCCACAAACTCAAATTTTTGAACATGATTGAACTAAAGAAGTATGAAAATTGCATTATGATCAGGATAGAGTTTCTGCTCACAGTGGAAGCTGTGACATATTCTGTCATGACTGGATCAACTGCTTACAATTTACTTCTTCTTATCCTAACCTTTTCTGAAAAGGCCTCCTATATTGTCATCCCTAAGAAGCTGTGAAAAAGTTTCCTCTACTGAACAACTTTCATAATCCATTCTGTTTGCTTTTCTATTTTTCAGCAGTGTACTGTGATAGCTAATGCATTTATGCTGCGCCTAATAAATCAAGAAGTTTGCTGCATCCTTCTCCCATATCACTGCCTCTTTCACACTTTCACAGCTGGTTCTTGAAAACTCTGCAGAGCCAGATATTGCAGGACAAAGGAACTATCTGTTTAATAAAAGCACTCTCTTTTGGTGAGTAAGATTTAAAACTCACTGTGAGTAGTGGCCTTATAATAATCTAGGATCATGTGAGAATTTGGAGAGGAGGAGAATGAAAAGCTGCAATGGCCCTGATATACAATAATATAGGGTTAATAGTAATACCTGACAACAGTTTCAAACACATCAGCAAAGCAATATTCATTTTCAAGTTACTTCAGCTATAAGGAAAGTATCCCAGTCCGGTGGACCCAGAGAGTGGTGATGAGTCCTGGGTTCAGCCTCCTAGTGCACAATACTGCCAGATTCATCTCTGAGTTTCCTAGCCTGTCAGTAGAATAGAAACAGTTCGAAATTGGTTGACTGCCACTTTTGCTCCTCTGGACAGTTTCTTCTTATACTAAGGCCACCTCCCCCTTTTATATTGTCATAAGTGAGCTGTGCTACTGATACCTACATTGCTGATTATGCTTCCTTGATGCCATAGTGTGACTATTTAATACAGTCTCCGTTATGCTATTTTCAAACTTGCTTGTTTGCTTGCTTGACGCTTTTCTGACAAGTTTTCTGTGTCATTGAGAAGAATATACTTTCATTTGTAAGCATGGTAATGTACTAGTTCCTATCAGTTCTGAAGGTATTTTTTTCACCATTCTTGTTCATTAGTAAGGTTATACTTCTGCAAACAGTGGTTATCAGAATATATTTTCTGATAAATATGTGCAGGATTGCAAACATAATATTTCCACGATTCTTTTATAGGTGATGAAGTCTACTATCCTTGGCATATGCCATGATAAATGAAGTCATATTGAATGTCCACTACATGAATGTTAGTGCAATATTATACATATCTACTCAGTGGTAAGTACCACTTGGTTCAATGGAGATCATTCCAATTTGAGCCTGTGTGTGTTAAATGTGACTCCCATTTTGGGTAAGGTTGTGAAACTAAAAGACATCTGAGAAATTTTATACTGTAGGGTTTTATCACTGGTAACTTTGCTGTTTTCACTATTATTCCACTATAATCAAAACCTTCTGTTATGATTAAGACACTGGAAAAGAGCACATGCACCAGTTTCAACATCACCATGGAAAGAAAGCTGGTGGCAAAACTTTCCTTGGCCCCACAGTGGTGCCCACTGGGTCTGGGAGAGGCAGGTGGAAGAGAAAGAGAGATGAAGATGAAGACAAAGAGAAAGAAAGTATTGAAGGTAACAAAAATGTAACTTTTAAAATCTATTTTTAATTATGTAAGCTCTGAGGTGGCCAGGCCGTACAGCCTTCTCTGAGTGAGCAAGCCACTGCCTCATGGGCCCGGTCCTGCTGCCTCTGCCTCCTCACCGAGCCTGGGCTCACTGCTGCCACCACCGTGCCAAGCCCGTGGGTGGCCAGGCGACATGTCCTTCTCCATATGAGCAAGCCACCACCACTGCCTCACCAAGCCCAGGGCGGACAGGCTGAGGCGGAGTGGCTTACTTAGAGAAAGATACAGTGGAGAAAGCTTACTTGGAGAAAGCCCTGCTGTGTGTGCACATATATTGACACAAGAAGTGATTGTGGCACATGCAGTGGGCCATATTTTATTTATTTATTTATTTATTAAAACATTTTTATGCCGCCCCATTCGCCAAAGCCTATATATATAACATGTGTCTGGAGGGAGGAAAGCCACTGCAAGACTGTCAGTGAGGACCCAGTTTGACCCTGACTCCAAAGATGCTGAGGAGGCAACACACAGGGAGCAGGAAGTAGGCAAGGAGTGAGGTGGCAGAGAACTATGTTCCTCACAAAATGGGAACTACTGGCGGAGGGCAGTGAGGCGGAGCCAGAAGCAGGGACTAAAGGGCAAATCAGAGAGTGGACTGGGGAGGAGAAGAGAATATGAAATGGTGAGCGAGAAAGGACAACAAAGAGGAGCACACAGATGGCAGGCACCTGGGCACAACAGGATAGACAGCTGCCCTGTCAAGGAGGCAAGGGGACAACCAAGCAATGAGCAGGTTAGGGAACCTGGGGAGGTAGGCAATGGCTGCCATGAGAGAGGGGCTGCCATGAGAGAGGAGCTGCCACTGGCTTGGGGAAGAGGCTGTAGAAGGCTGCTCGATGGCGGGAGCTGGGCAGCAGAAGCAGAAGTGTTACAGGAAGTCCTTGCTCAAAAGAGCTACATCCTGGCTTATTGAACCACAAAGAGAGTGAACAGGAAGCTCACAGGAGCTCACAGGAGCTTGGGGATGTCAGGGACAAGGATTTTCACTGCCCTGACTGGCAATCAGGGGTGCAACACCCATAAGAACTGAGACCCCAGGAACTAGCCCTCTGACATAAGAGGGGAGCTAAAAGGCTAGCATGGTGTGCCTTGAAGTGCAGAATAAAGCTTTTATTCACTACCTAGGAGTACCTGTGATGGTGGAGATGATGGAGCAGGGGGGATTTGACATCCCCCACCAACCATGTAATAACTGTACAAAAGTGTAGTGGCTGCTCTCTGGTGTAGAAGTTATATCAACAAGTCGACCTTTGTGGAGTGGTAGAATCTTTGTTGTTTAGTAGAAATACATAATATTGATTTTAGATTAGACTAAACTGTAAGATTTAATGGCAAAATCCAGTGCTCAGCAGTGATCACTCAGATTGTGTAATCTGGACAATTTACATGAGAATTCTTGAGATCTTGATTGGAGTTCATACAGGAAGGAAGTGGTGGTAAATGGGCATTGAGCCTGCAAGTATTTGCCACACTAGTATCATGACTCACAATCTGTGATCATAAAAACAAAACTAGATGGGGACATCCCAACCTAGGTGATGTGAGATGATCTGAGAACACCAGAGGTCCACTGTCAATTGATCACTGGGAATTTGGGTGTGTGTGTGAAAGCAAGTGAAAACAAGTAAAAAGAAATCAACCAAGTTGATGAAAATCTCCATCGAGAATAGAGAAACAAAATCTGCATGAAGCATCATGGAATCAGTTGCATCTTGCAAAACAAGTAAACCAGGAATAAATTTCTTATGACATGGTTTGAGTAATTGTTTGCTGGGATACAAAGGATATAAAACACCCATTCAGCTTAGCAACGTCAGTGACAAAATACTGTTTGTTTTGAGAATCTCCTTTTATGATGATGATAGTGGTAGTGGTGGTGTGAAGATCACTGAGGAGATCTGGTAGAATAGCATGTATAGTAGCCACAGATCTTGATAGCAGCAACAAAGCTCTCGTCATCCCAAACACACCACCCACACAAGTATGGCAATAAATAATATGCACAGTGATTTGTTGTTGGCTAATGAGAGATACAAATAACAGTCTGTAATATGAGATTGATTAATCAAAGCAACTCCACTGTTTTGCAATCTGCTGCAGAATACATCTTGAAAAATTTTGCTTTATTGTACAAATCAATTATTACTACCTGACAGAACATATACAAAATGACTGAGACTGATGATAAACTCATGCTGAGAAGGTTTAACCTAGGTTTAACATAGGCAGAGCCTAGCCACAGTCACACACACTCTGCTAACTTGTTGGCTTGACTATTGTGACACATTCTGCTTGGGGCTTCCCTTGAAGATGGTCTGGAAAATTCAACTGGTACAGAATAAGGCAGCATGACTGCTGGTACAAGCAAGTTCTCACTCCTATATCACCCCGATATTTTATCAGTTACATTTGCTATCAGTAGAGCTCCAGGCCCAATTTAAGGTGCTTGTGCTAACACAGAAGGCCCTAAATAGTTTGGGAGCAGGATATCTGAAGGGCCACCTGCTCCCATATATACCTACCCAGTCCCTAAGATCTGGTGAGGAGGTCCTTCTGAGAGAGCCAGCCTTTGAGGAGGTAAAGAGAATGGCAAATAGAAGAGGGGGCTTCTCAGTGGCTGCACCTCATTTATGGAATGGTCTTCCAAAAACAGTTCACCTGATGTCATTTTTACAATCTTTTCAAAGCCAGGCAAAAACAGTCCTTTTTTCCAGACATTTTAACAATTGATTTTATATTGGATATTATTTATACTGTTTTAAGTTTTAATATATTTTAACTTATTCATATCTGACCTGATATCTGGCTACATATTTCTCTGTTTTATTGTATGTTGTTTTTATTATTGTTATTTTATGTAATATTGCTATTTTATATAATAGTTAATGAAACACTCTGCTCCCTTTGTTGCAATAAAGTTTCAAAAAGAACTCTCTGCATGCTTGGAATATTTTTCTCTTCCGAAGGAAAGGAAAGAGTGTTTCTAACAACTTTGGGGCTTGTCTGGACTCATCCTAGATCTGTCCTAGGCTCCGATTGGTGAGTGGCTGTGGGGGAGGTGCACCCTGCTGAAATTTCAGCAGCCCCATGGGCAGCTTTCTGGCCAATACAAGAGTGACCGGAGACCCAAGACAAATTGAATTCATGGCAGCAGAGACTTCAAAGAACCCCAGCAGGGCTGGTGGTTTAAAGGGTTTGCTCAGAGGAAAGAAGGAAACCTGATGGATGCATATGAATTTGGGTAAGGGATCTTTATTTCTCACCCAAGGGAAAGAGATGGGGAATAGAGGATTTAAGGAAGGGGGATGTCCCTAAAGGCAAAGGAACCAAGGAAAGATACTTTCCTTGAAAGCTCCTGGGAAGGATGTTAAGGTTCTGGATAGTTTCTGGGTTAGGGAACTGGAAAAGGGAAAAATGGAAAGCTACTGTGTATTTGTGTACTGTGTATCTCAGCCCCGACGAGGATGAAATTCTTGACTTCTGTGGGTCAAAAAAGGAGGGCCTAGGGAGCAAAGAACCAAGCCTCAGAATAGATTGGATAGCAGCACTGCAAAGAGGCAGGGGAGAGCAGGTAAAGATGAGAGCAGACTGGGTGGCACTAAGCTCTTTGCAGCCATTAAGTGGGATGGCAAAAGGATCAAGGGATTTGACTAAGAGGAGAATTCCCATTGGAGCTGCATAGATAGATGCTGCTTTCTGAGAAAGAGGAAGCATCAGGGGCTATCTGAACTGGCTCATTTATTTGGCTAATGACAAAAGGGGGAATTGTTGGGAACATTCAGATAAAATCCTGGCAGAAGGGGGTTACTGTGTTGAGGTCAGATCTCTTTCTATTGGTATTTGCTGTTGGTTGAAGAGGAGGGAACTGATGGGTTGCATGGGGCATGCCGGGGCTATTGTTTTTCTGATCAGTAAGGGCAGATAAAGCTGCCAGGTAGACAGCATCACCCTCATTTGCAGGCCAAAATCCATAGTATTCCCTGTGCCTCAGTGGCAATTTCACAACTTGGGTACAGTGGAAGCAGGAATATATTTAAGATTGCCTTTCAAATTTGGAACCACTGGGACCTACACAAGAGCAGCTGAGTTGTCCCATGTACCTGTACAATATTGGGCTAGATGATCATGGAAATGGTTAGGTGATTGACTTCGAAGCCTGGGATGGCTAAGATGGTTGTTTGTGTTAATATTAGGAGCAGGGTTTGTGGGGGTAATAATCTACCTTTGTTTACATTTGTAACAACTACATTTGCTGTTATTTGTTTTTTGGCACCAGGCCAAGACCTTTTTATTTAAAAGTTATTTTAATTGTTAATTTATTGATTGTATTTATTGGATTTTTATGTACGTGCTGAGATGTTTCCGGATTTTTAAGGCTAATTATGTAATTGTTTATTTATGTTGTAAGCCGCCCTGAGGCTTTTTGCGAATGGGGCGGCATAGAAATTGTTTAAACAAATAAAAAATAAATACATCTGCTTACACTATAGCCCATTGTCCATAACATGTTGTTGAAGGGCCTGCAGGAGCATGCCCATAGGAGAGGAAGAAACAAACTAAACTTATAGTGAAATTCGAAGGACACTGTTGTTTCAAATCAGGGTGAGAGAAGAAAAGGGGGGGGGGAATTGATAGGGATGAAACAATGATTTGAAATAAGGAAGTAGGAAGAGTAAAAAGGGTAACTCAGAAAATTTGTTGGCTTAAAGGAGGAGGAGGGCTGAGATCAGATAGCACAGAGTGTGAGGAAATTGGCACATAGACAAGATAGCAGGAAACTTGCTCAATGAATGACCTCATGAATGTTAACAAACACATCCTGCATAGGAAATATGCTCATTATAATTCACCTGGGAGGGACCAAGTGGGAGGGAAGAACAGATATCAGTGGCACAGAATAGGCAGACGGAAAAGACTTGTAACCTCCCAGTACCCTGGGCAATGGGGGGAAAGAGGAGGGAATAAGTGGCCAGGGACAGGGCATAAATGAGATGTGAACATGTGTTGAGTTGAGCTGGCCAGGGGAAGGCAACTCTCCACTCCCTTTGTTGCAATAAAGTTTCAAAAAGATCTCTCTGCATGCTTGAATATTTTTCTCTTCCAAAGGAAAGGAAAGAGTGTTTCTAACATTATGGAAGTGTATACTGTAAATGCTATTACAAAATTTTCACTTTGCATTTTCATGCTTCAACATGCTTTCAGCGTTATGATTCTCTGTTCCCCGATTGGACATTTTTCTTCTGGAAGATCAATACTTAGATAATGTCTCTGAAAATGTATCAGAAAGATACAACTTAGCCTCAAGTGTTGATTTCAGAATTCTGTAGTTTGCTTTGGTCTGTTACATACTTTTTATTCTCTTCTCCTCTTCCTCTACTATACATAAACCTGACACCTATGTAAGAGCTGTGTGTCCTTCCTTCTAAGTAAACTTTAGTAATAAATCCTTTCTGCTTCTTTATGTGCTTGGGGATGGGATGAAAATTAATCCATCTGCTAAACATAAAGGGTGTCCTGAAAAGCCTAAGAGTTCCTAAGTTCAGATTGTGGTGAACTAAGAGGTGGTCACAGCCTGCTTTGGCAATTGTTTGTCCCTGGGATGTTCCTTCCTTCATAGTATCTTTAGTAGTAGCGGCCCTTGCCTTTACTCTTGGTGCATATGTCCATAGCATAGCATTTTTGTAACTTCCAGTTTTCTCTGAAACTAGTTTAGTCCATGTCATGCTGTGGTATGTGACCTTGAAACTGAATTTCAGGATGGCATTCACCTGCATCTTCTTGATGTTGTATGTACATCTGATGTCCTATGATGTGGCATATGCTAATGTAGATGCAAGTATAGAAAACATTATGGCTGCTCCACTGTAGTTAGTTAAAAACATTATAACTGAAGTTAGTTATCAATTTGAACTCTACCCTTAAAACATGATTTCTTGTCCTTTTATTGAAATGATTCTGTTACCTCCTGTAAAATCCTTTTTACTTCCTGTCATCAAAACTGATATTCAGCAACAAATCAACAGACTTTCAGAGCGAATGCCCCTGCTTTCATTGTGATGCTGATTAAGAATGAAGATGGAGGAATGCATTTGCATCTGTTTGCAGGCATCCTTGAAATATTCTGAAACCAGCACACAGATGGAATGGCACAAAAAGAAATAAAGGGGCATGCGTATTTAAAGCAGATTCTGTGCTCTGAAAGGTAAAAAGTGCCAATGGCAAGTATAGGAAACATCTATGCTTCCTTCTAGTTACTATTTAGATGTTAAGCCTGTGAGTCTTCTTTCTGGCAGCAGCATATCTTAGGTTGCCGGGTGGTCAGGTTATTTGATGTTACTAATTAAAGGAGGAACACAACTGAGTGTCAGGTCCATAGAGTACAAGGGCTTTTTGCATTTCACCAGGAAGTCTCTGAAGGTCTACTTTCTTGCTGACCCTCCTGTAATCTGCAGTCAGTAGGTTCATGTCTGGTAACTGTTCCTATAGTATCTTATTGCATATCTGTTGCCTCTTCTAGCTGTTCTTTTCAATATTTCAGTCATTTTTATCTTCACAGCACCTTATCTATCTACCTATCTAGCTATCTAAAAAATTTTATATGCCATCTGGACAGCTTACAAAAAACAATTTCGATTCTGCTCACTTCCATCTTATTGATCTATAACTGCTACCTCTGTTCCATCCAAAGAGGAGGGAATGTTACTGTAGGAAAGGGGACTGGGTAGTGGACACAAGAGGTGGATGATGCCCAACAGATTCTTTTCGGTCAGGAATTACACTCTGAGTAGCTTTTCCTACTGGGTATGGTAAACTGCAAGCCCCATAATCACCAGCAGTCAAATATGGTAGGAAGGCCATGTGTCCTCATTTAAAGGACAGTCTTCAAGTTGAAAGCCTGCCAGAGGATAATTTTCTGTCTGAAGGTCTGAACTGTCCAATTAAAGTTGATGAACCATAGGAACTGTTTCATGGCCCCTTCAGCACTTAGCACCTGAATGGTAGGCATACAGCTAACTTACAACTCCCTACCACTCCCAGAGTGTCCTAACTGGATATGCTGAAAGATGTGGGGGGTTTTTCTGCCTAAACTTGTGCAGGATTGTGCTCTTAGTCACTGTGGTGAGATGCCCTGTATTCTTATTTGAAGTCCAATTACTATTGTAGGCATGTCATGAGCAGAGCCAGCTGGAGCCAGGGTCAGACTAGATGGCCTGGGAGACGCCTTCTGACTTGCTCTGTTTCTGTTTCTATTTCTAAATTTGCATGTATGACTGCCTGCTTTTGTCTTCTCTTTTGGCAATCCATAAAAGACTTAAAAGTGCTATTTCCTGCGTATAAGATGTAATATGATGCTGTCATCAGAAAAAAAATGGTCCCACATTCTGAAACTCTCCTCAACTAGCTATCTGCTCCTTTCTCAGGGAGAGACTTCCATTCCTATTTCACTTCTTTAGTGGTGAAGTTATAATGCACAAGCCATACTACTTATGCATTATTTAAAATATTATTATTAAATTTATATTCCACCAATCAATAATCCAGCAGAACTCTTGTATTTGTACAATCTGGTGTAAGTAAAAATACCCCACTGTGAAGAACTATTCAGAGCAAGCATATCCTATCCCATAGTAGGCACAAACTGCAGTCATTTGCAGTAGATGAAATAGATTCCTGAGGTTCACTAACCTAGATTCCATTTCAGCACTTGTAGCTTTTGTTCTACTCTTATTCAGTTGCTCAAGTAGTTCAGGACCACTTCAGTTTTCTGATACATGGTGGTTCTTAAAAAGACATGACTGGAAAATAAACACTTGGTATATTGCAATGCGAATATTTCAGTTTTGCTATAATGGTACAATTATACAGGAAAAATGGTACAGTGATATTTCTGGACAAGTGCAATCTGTCTACACTCTAGAGAAAATGCTTTCACTGCTTTTCACTCAGACATTTATTTCCATATACCAGGCCAAGACAACAATATTAATGAAATGAGTCTAGTGTCTTCTTTCAAGTTTTTAGAACTATGTAGTCAACTGATAACACAATGCAATATAAAGATTTGAAAAATAGATTGAATTTGTTAACCTACATTTACATTTTTCTTATTTTATTTACTTTCCCTCCACACTGTGTTACTATTTCTGTCTCTCCCTTGCAACATATTTTGAGTACCTGTTTCATACACAGAGCCAAAGTTTAGTTTATCAGAATATAAACAGGCCTCATACAAATGATACGCACGCGCGCGCGCGCGCGCGCACACACACACACACACATGATTCATTTGATATTATAGAAACTTAGGAAGACAGCAAGTTAGAAAGGGTCTCCTATGCCATCATGTCTGACTCCTGGATCCAGCCAGCTCTGCTCATGACATTATCAGTAATTAAGATCAATAATTAGTGATAAGAAATAAGACCTATAACTCTCGGTATTGGGGAATAATGGGAGTTTTGCAACTTTTTCCTGCCTAAACTTGCATAGGATTGTTCTTTTAGTTAGTTAGTTAAACTATCCATTTACCTTAAGTTCCACCAGCATTTATTTCTTTTTTTAAAATTAATTTTATTGTTTTCACTAAAATTTATCTTTAAAAAAATTATCTTTAATAAATCTTCCCTCATCCATGACTTGATTGTGGATGAGGGGGCCGACCTGGCTTGCATAACGGAGACCTGGGCGGGAGAGGGAGGGGATGTTGCCCTCTCCCAGTTGTGCCCGCCCGGGTATCTGGTTCAACACTGTTCACCCCCAGAAGGGAGAGGAGGGGGAGTCGCGTTGGTTTACAGAGCCTCCATCTCTCTCACGGGTCTTCCGGTCCCTTTGAGACCAGGGCTGGAGTGCCTCTACTTGGTGTTGGGCGAACGAGACAGATTGGGGATTCTATTGGTGTACCGTGCACCTTTCTGCCCAGCAGTCTCCCTATCTGAGCTGACAGAGACCATCTCGGAACTGGTGTTGAGGACCCCCAGGATGTTGGTCCTGGGGGACTTCAATCTCCATGCCGAGTCTGGACTGACCGGGGCGGCTCAGGACTTCATGGCCTCTATGACGGCCATGGGCCTGTCTCAACGCGTCACTGGCCCTACCCATGAACGTGGACACACTCTGGACCTGGTATTCACGACGGGGCAGGTAGAGGATGACCTGAGGGTGAAGAACTTATGTTTGACTCCCCTGTCATGGTCAGATCACCTCCTGGTGAGGTTTGTGCTCAAGAGCGACCTCTCCCTCTATAAGAGTGCGGACCCGATTGTATGGGCCCGCCCACGGAGCCGGATGGATCCGGATGGATTCTTGGGGGCCCTGGGGGAGTTTCCGGCGGACAAGACTGGTGCTCCTGTCGAGGCTCTGGTCGAACTGTGGAACGGAGAGATGACCAGGGCTGTGGACACGATCGCTCCTAAGCGTCCTCTCCCACCGGGCAGAGTCCGCTCTTCCCCTTGGTATACACCTGAATTACGGGTGATGAAGCGAGCTGGGAGACGGCTAGAGCGTAGGTGGAGGAAATCACGGGATGAATCTGACCGAACACACTTGAGAGCCCACTATCGGGCCTATGCTGTGGCGGTGAAGGCAGCGAAAAAGAAGTTTTTTTCCTCTTCCATTGCCTCCTCACAATGCCGTCCAGCGGAGCTTTTTCGAGTGGTGCAAGGCCTGGTTCGCCTGGGTCCTAAGGAAGATCCGATGCCACCCTCAAAGGCCCGCTGTGACGACTTTGCCAGGCATTTCAGGGAGAAAATCGCTCAGATTCATCACGAGCTGGACTCCACTAATGAATCAGAGGTCTCTGAGGAGTCGCCAATGCCACCGTCTGGTCCAAAATTACTGGAGAAATTTCAATTATTGCGGCCCAATGATGTGGACAAGGTGCTTGGAAGAGTACGTCCCACCACTTGCCTATTGGATCCTTGCCCGTCTTGGTTAATAAATAACTCCAAGCACGGGATTGGGACCTGGATTTTGGAAGTGGTTAACGCTTCTCTGAGGGAGGGTCGAGTGCCTGCCCCTTTAAAGGAGGCGGTAATACGACCGGTCCTGAAGAAAGCGTCACTGGATCCAGAGATGGCCACTAACTATAGACCTGTGGCCAACATCCCGTTTCTGGGCAAGGTGCTGGAGCGAGTGGTGGCGGGACAACTCCAAGCACTCTTGGAGGAAACTGATTATCTGGATCCTTTTCAGTCCGGCTTCAGACCCGGGTACAGTACTGAATCTGCCTTGGTTGCCCTGTACGACGACCTGTGCAGGGAGAAGGACAGGGGGAGTACATCCCTGTTGGGTCTTCTGGACCTCTCGGAGGCTTTCGATACCATCGACCATGGTATCCTTCTGGATAGACTTGCGGGATTGGGGGTTGGAGGCACTGCTTTGCAGTGGTTTCGCTCCTATCTCGACGGTCGATTCCAGAAGGTAGTGCTGGGGGACCATGTCTCTACGTCATGGCAGCTATGCCATGGGGTACCACAGGGCTCCATTCTATCCCCTCTGCTATTTAACATCTATATGAAACCGCTGGGAGAGGTCATCAGGAGGTGTGGGCTGCGGAATCATCAATACGCTGATGATACCCAGCTTTACCTCTCATTCTCCACTAATCCAGGTGAGGCAGTGGCTGTGCTGAACCGGTGCTTGGCCGAGGTAAGGGAATGGATGAGGGCCAATAAACTGAAACTCAACCCAGACAAGACGGAGGTCCTGTTGGTTGGCGGATCGGGTTTCGGAGAGGGTGGATTTGACCTGGTCCTGAATGGTGCAACACTCCCTCTTAGGGATAAGGTCCGCAGCTTAAGAGTACTCCTCGACCCGGAGCTTTCTTTGGAAGCTCAGGTGACAGCGGTAGCAAGGAACGCCTTCCTTCAGCTTCGGCTGATTAATCAGCTGCGCCCCTACCTGGAATACGACTGCCTGGCGACGGTGACACACGCGCTGGTGACTTCCCGCCTAGACTTCTGTAACGCGCTTTACGTGGGGCTTCCCCTGAAGACAGTCCGAACACTTCAATTGGTGCAAAATAGAGCTGCCAGGTTGCTGACGGGGACGGGGCGTTATGCTCACATGACTCCAGTCCTCCATCAGCTTCACTGGCTTCCCATTGAAGCCCGGGCCCAATTCAAGGTGTTGATTATGACCTACAAAGCCCTAAACGGCTTGGGTCCTGGCTACCTGAACGAGCGCTTACGTCCGTATATGCCCGACCACCCTTTGAGATCTGCGGGAGAGTCCCTTCTCCGGGAACCCTCCATGAAAGAAATTAGGAGAGTAAGTACCCGGAGGAGGGCTTTCTCTGCGGTGGCGCCCAACCTATGGAATTCACTCCCCAAAGAGGTCCGCCTGGCACCGTCGTTACTGGTTTTTCGGCGCCAGGTAAAGACCTTTTTATTTAAACATCATTTCAATTGTTAAAACATATGATCTGGCCTGGGCAACTTCTTCTTCCTTCTCTTTCTCCTCCTATATTTTTATTGTATACTGATAATTTTAATTTTGTATTTGTAAATCAATGTATTTTTTGTATTGTTATATTTAATGGTAATTTATTATGTACTATTGTATTTCAATGTATTTTATCGTGTTGTAAGCCGCCCCGAGGTTTCGGCAAGGGGCGGCATAGAAATGTTATAATAATAATAATAATAATAATAATAATAATAATAATAATAATAATAATAATAATAAAAAACAACAATTATTTAAGACATTGGATATACTGGGTTAACATCTTCCTCATTTTAACAGTCAATAGTCATATTGAAATCTACACATAGTCCCGTTTTTCTAGCTGATAATGAAATGAATTCCAAGTTTGGTAGAGATATATGTCCTCCTTCTCTTTCAGAGACAAGATCGATCTGTCCCTTTCCATGCAGTCCAAGATCCTTTTTGAGCTCAACTCTTTGGTGCATGGCTCTTCACTCCTCCCATAGTAAGCAAATAAAATCCTTGCCATAGTAATTACATATAAGATCAAATATATGGTCTATTTATCAATATTATTAAGAATAATATCTAATCAAAAAAAGAAAAGAGAGAAAAACCTTCAGATTTAAATTTGTGTTTACATTTCCAACATCTGATTGACAAGTTTAAAAACATTTCTACTAAACTTAGCAATAAGAACTATCTATAAGTCATTTACTTCTATCTATCTATCTATCAACTATAAAACATTTATATACATTTTCTTCATGTGAAATTACTAAGATTAACTTGGTATTTCTTTCTCGCAACTTTTACCGTTTCTATAACTCAATGTTATGTCCAACATTTTGTGCCTATATTATCATAATTTCCTTGATTCAATCATCTTTCATTTTATACCCAAAAAGAAGTTATACAATCCTTTAATCATTCTTTCATCCAATTTTGAAATCATTTAATCAAATGTTGCTAATTCTTTTATAAGATCATATATTCTATAGACTTCACATATCTCAATCATATTTGAACTTTATGCCACCAAGAAATGTCATTACCCTTAGCGCCTATAAGCATGCCATCCCATTTATAAATCATATCCTTCAAGATATATAATTCCCTTAAAATTATCCATTCTCCCACAGAAATTTGTAACTTCTAACATAGCTTAGGTTGACTCTATAAACCAGGTCAGATTGTTTATCAAACTTTTCCTTTTCCAAAACAGGAACATCTGTTAGCATAGTGTTTATTAAACCACTTAGGTTTTCATTTTTTGCTTCTAGTGTGTTCTGAAATCTCTCCAATATGGTGACTGAATCCCATAATAGCTTATTTGTTTATGTTGATTGTTGCTTCTCTCGATCCATCTTGATCCATCCATCTTTAGCCTTCTTTTTCACTTCTTGTATCTTTTGTTCATTTTGTTTTATTTTAATACCAGAACCTGCAAGTTGATTCATTATCTTCAAGACATAACTATCCAATTTGTCCAATTCATCCTTTTATTCCTAAGCAAATTCTTGTATAGCATTTTGCATAGTCTCTTGAGATGCTTGGATAGATGTTAAAGATGCTTGTATTGCCAAGAGTGTTGTTTGTAAGCTTTGAGAAGCAGACGTAGATGCCAAAGATGATAGGTAAGTTTTATCCATGATGAAAGTAAAAGGTTTAATTAAAACAATTTTTAAATAGCCTGTTTTGGTACTAGATAGCCACTAAATAGCAACAAAAATCACAAGGAGAGGAAGTAAGGGATTTTTCTTTCTTTTTTTGCCAAACAATGTATCGGTTGAAAAATAAAATGACCACAGAGTGGCAGCCAAAATAAAAATAAAAATTGTTCAACCATACAGAAACTGGAGGAATCTGATTGCCATGTTTCTGAAATGAAAATCAAAGAGAGAGAGAGAGAGAGAGAGAGAGAGAGAGAGAGAGAGAGAGAGAGAGCGTCTTCTACCTATTTAGTATAAAATAAGTTCAAATTAGTTCTTCGCCTTTGGGGAGATTAAACATAGAAAAGATCTCTTCTCTTCAAAGTCCCAAATTTCCCCAGTTCCACTTAATCTCCCCTAGATTTGTCACTGCTTGAACTCCACAGCCAAAGGACCTTTCTTTTCTTATTCAGATTGATGGTTATTTCACAGATTCTTTCACGGGCAGTATTTTTAGAAGGTTTAATTGCTCACCCAGCAGGTCCAATGTCCACTCTTAAGCTTTCTTTTGTTTTCTTCGCTATTAATCCAGCGCTGACAGCTTGTGAGGGGAGGTGCACCCCACTCTGTCCGTTAACTGAGAATTCCCCCAAATTTCTCCCGTCAGGTAAGGAACTACCGCCCCCCCCCCCCACCAGGCAGAAGTATGCTTGGGCTTCTAATCCCTGCCCCGACAGGGCTTGGATGGGCCCCCTCAAACCCCCTGTAGAATGGATTACGATCTGAAGAATGGGGCCCGTTCTCCACAGCCGTCTGACTGCGACATCAACCAGAAGTCCCTGCATTTATTTCTATCCTGAGTTTGTCTACTGTCCAAAGCCTCTCTAGGAGGAGCATCATAGCTGCTGCTGATACACTATAATGCAACAGTAGCCAAGTGAGAGCCAAAAGCCCTCCACAAAAATGCTATACCTCCCTAAGGTGTTGATCAAGGTGTGGTTCATTTTGTTCATTCATTTTTATTTCTCTATATTTAATGTCAAATGAATTTTCATCTCTTTTAGAAAAATTAAAAAACTTCTAACAGTCTGCTTCTTGAGAAGCTCTTTTAGAAAAATGATGACCTAATCCTTCCACCCAGTCCCAAACTGATGACCTCATTCCACCCCTGATATGCAAGTGATTAAGCATGTGAAGCTTCGAAAGTGGATGATTCAACTTATAAATCATAACCATATTTGGGCACAATATTTGGTGGGTAGGTATGTGGGAGGGTGGGGGACTGCAGGACATTTTATGCTCCTGAACTAGCACTTGAAATACAGAATATTCCACAGGAATGTAGGTTTAAGGGATGAACCAAGAAATAGCATTTGTTTAACACTTTGATCTTTAGTAGCATGTCTGATATTGATATTGAAAATCTCCCAAAAAAGCGTGTGGTAAGATTCATTCGGAGACCAGACTGGATTCTCAGGATAATTCAGAAATGCATGTGAAAATACTAGTTTAATATTAATTGCTTAGATGAAGTACTTCTGTATTTTCACAAAGAGATCCAGAACCATGGATAGATAATTTCTCCTTAAAGGACTGTTCCACATCTTTCAAATATCTGGAGAGATAGCATGTTTTAGGTAGTCCCCACCTTCCATTAGTTCAGCTGAACAGCCAAACTGAAATGTGCATAACATACATGCACAAGGTTGATGTGCACATTTAAGAGCACTGCTAAAAGTGAGAGTCTGCAGTTTATGGAAAGAACATACACATATAAATCACTTCAGAGAATGTCTTCAGAGTCAGTATATATTATATGTCTCATCTATGTGAAATGGTCAGAGTATGATAGCATTGTTGATTCCATGAACTGATTTCATCTAAAATTGGGCTGAGTCCAAGATATTACAAATTGTTTTCAGATTTTCAGATACTGGACTAACAAAACCCAAGTGAGGGAGGGAACATGCCTTGCCTCACAGTCAGCTCCCCGCACCAAACTGGATGAGCAACACCTGGACAGGCTGGCATGGGTGGGGCGAGGAGCAAGGAATAATAGGAGTGCAGGAGTGAGAGCTGGGTATGTATGCATAGTGATAGGGATGAAAGGATGATTTGAAACAAGGAAACAGAAAGATTAAAAAATGTAACAAAGAAAATTCCTTCGTCAAAGGAGGAGGGGGCTGAGATCAGATAACAGGAGGGAATTGTTACATAGACAAGACAGCAGGAAACTTGCTCAATGAATGACCTCATGACTATTAAGTAACACACCCTGCAAAGGAAATAAGCTCAATATAATTCACCTGGAAGGGATGAAGTGGGAGGGAAGAACAGGTATCAGAGTCACACAAGATAGGCAGATGGAAAAGATTTGTAACCTCCCAGTACTCCGCCCAATGAGGAAAAGGAGGAGGTTGAATTTTATTTTTTTAGGTTGAAATTTTTTATTTAAATAAAAACATACAAAAGGTGGAGGGAAGAAGCAGCCAGAGGGGGTGGGGGGAGAGAAAGGCATAAAAATGTGATGTAAACATGTGCTTGCTGAGCTGGCAAGGAAACCTTTCACTCCCTTTAGTGCAATAAACTTTCAAAAAGAACTCTCTGCATGCTTGGAATATTTTTCTCTTGGAAAGGAGAGGAGAGGAGTGTTTCTAACAACGGGAAGAGTTGCTATGGCTTTGCCAGTGGAGAAGGGGGCAAAGATGCTGAGAAGAGCAGGTAGGCAATGGAACCTTGCTCTTGAGTAGGATAGGTGTCAGGACCCTTGATGCCCATGAGAGAGGTGTTTGTGTAGGGGTGGGGGGGTTACACTTTGTCCAAGGCCAGCACCCCAAGGAGAGGCCAGCCAGGAACAGCCACTTCCTCCCCACCCATTCTGGGTAAGACAGGGAGGCCTCTTGAGAAAGCATGAAACGGAATACCCGAGAAGCTGGGAGTCAGAAATGCTGTGGCAGCCAGGTGAGCTGAGCAGCAGGGGGAGAAACCATTAAGTGCCTTGAAGTGTAGCCTTGCTCATTCCTCCAGAGAAGTTAGAGGTTGGGACTGCTTGCTAGGAAGAAGAAACTCCTTCCCTACTCCCTGGGTCAAGGGCTACTCACAATTACTTTGGAATACAGATCTTTTCCCCATTTGTTAAAGGGTGCTTAGACTGTTGAGACCTGTTGCCATTGTATAATGCAATGCAATTTACTCTTTAAATGTTCTTTTAGTCTAATCCCACTAATGGAGGTGATGGAACAGGGAGGATTTGATATTCCCCTTCCTCCTGAAGGAGTAACAAACATATTAAACATTTGATCCCCCTCATATGAGGAGAGGGGAGAAGCACAGGAAGAGATTCTCTTCAGAGCCAAATATTTAAGCTTGTGCAGCTGTCATATGGAGCTGCTGTCCTGATGAGCCCTTGTGAACAACCTTTTCTGTGTCATGTGCAGCATAAATAATGGCTACTGCACTGGCACAGAGGAGGAATGCTGCTTTCACAGTGTGTGGGGTTCAATTTCTGGCAAGCACCCCATAAATGCTGGACACACCCATCCAGAACTTGGACTCAGGACAACAACAAAGTGCACTGGAATCCAGGGAGCTAGGCCCAGGAAGTTCAACTGATTACCATGCCCAAAATAGATTCCTCACACTTTTAATATGCACAAGGGGGTACCTACTGCATATTATTAGCTGCCCAAATTCTATAGCATGATATCCCAAGATATCATGGCCTCTTCAGAAGCCAGATCAGTTATTTCAATGCTAGTTTAATATGTGCAAAATCAGGCACCCCACTCAGTTTAACTTTTGGGCATCACAGGGTTTCAGGACTCACCTTTAAGAAGTGTTTTTGTTGTTTATCAAAAGCCTTGATCACACCTTCAGCGTTGGGATTGTGGTCTTACACCTAATTCAACATTCTTCCAACTTGATTTGGAAACTGTATTTATATTGAGTACATTCTCACCCCCCCAGCCGCCGCCAGAAGCAGTGAACACATTGCTTTTGCAAAACTAGCCTGGCAACAGTGATGAATGAATAGTATTCACCAACAGAATTAAGTATGCAGTGTAATTTGCTTTTTTAGAGCTTGCTAAAACAAGCTCTAAAGAACGAGAAAGTCATTAGAAGTGAAACTCACTTGGAAAACACTGTTAAAACAGAGAAGTAATTTTGAATGGAAAATTGCACCTTCCAGATGGCAATCGTGCCTAGTGAATTCAGAGAATGATAAATAGAGACAAGGATTTTCAAACACAATCTTCCATTGCTCATCAGATTGATTGACTGATTGAAATGAATACTGCATAGGATGCTTTTGGGGAAAAAAGTTTATCAAGTTGGAGTATATATGAACATTTTGAAACATGTCTCTGTTTTGAAAAAAAGGGGGGACATGTTACCAAACAGTTTGCCTATGTTAAGTTTGTGCACTACACTTTTCATCAAAAAGAAGCTTCCAGACTTTAAGACAGATTGAAATTCTGAAATGAACCACCCTTTAATTCAGTTCTACCTTCTTGTATTAACTTCTATGCATGTTTACCCTTGATTATTTGTCATCTAAGGCATGGGAAATTATTATTATTATTATTATTATTATTATTATTATTATTATTATATTTCTATGCTGCCCCTTGCCAAAGCCTCGGGGCGGCTTACAACACAATAAAATGCAATACAATACAAAAATCACAATATAAAATTAAAATTAATAATATAAAATAAATAAAAAATATAAACGATATAAAAGAAGTTAGAAAAGTTATAAAAGAAAAGAAAAGAAGTCGCCCTGGAAATGTGAATAAGTGAATGGCAAATAAGGACAAAACCTCTGTGTGGTGTGTTTGTGTGTGCCACAAAAATGGATCATAAGTAGCAGCTCAATTTTGTAATTGGTTACTGGGGGATTGTAGTTCAATAGTAGATTTATTTTATGTATTCATTGCATACTTAGATTTAATCCCTGATTCCTCCAGTCAAAATGATCAGGTATCAGGTGATGGAAAAGCTTTTGCCTGGATCCCAAGAGAGCCATTACCAGTCAGAACAGAGCAAGCTATATCAACTCAGATGAACAAATGCTCTGACCTCATGTTGGGCCACTTTATTTTAACTCACTGAACTTATTTTCAGATGATGCTGCAATGCCACGAGTGTCACAGCCCCTGTGATCATTCTTGTGGTTGTTCCTGGTGTGTAGTCAGCCATAACTGTTAGGCCTGAATCCCCAGGTTCCAGATTAACATAACAACTGGCATTAGAATATCAGCTGTTTCAGGGCATTCATAA
This sequence comes from Varanus komodoensis, assembly GCF_004798865.1. Taxonomy (NCBI): domain Eukaryota; kingdom Metazoa; phylum Chordata; class Lepidosauria; order Squamata; family Varanidae; genus Varanus; species Varanus komodoensis. The sequence continues at coordinate 30,642,211 of NW_025335317.1, forward strand.
TAGGCATGGCTCCCCTAGGCTCAAGCTCAATTGAAATGTCTAGCAGCTGTCTCAGAGAATTCCCTCAGAAAATGGAAAAAGCTTACCAAAGACGTAATGGGCAAAGATTACCTAAAAAGTGTAAATTAAAAGATAAAACTTACTGCTAACCAAATCTGCTTCTGTATATCACTTGCTCAACTGCTGCTTATGTGATTCTGTAACTCCCCATTGTCGCCATTGTTCTCACTCTTGTCAAAGACTGATTGTATTGTTTCCCATTTTGCTGAAAGCTGATTGTAAAAGTATAAAAATCTCCTTCCAATTCTGTTCAGGGCCGCATTCTTACTAGAATGTTGGTCCCTGCAGGTAATCCTGCAGGTAATAAACTCCTCTTTAAAATATCAACTGGTCTCTGGGCTCATCTGCAAAACCGCGGGATACAACATTTGGAGGCCCCAGCGAGATCGGAGACCAGCGGTCTGGCCTCCCTCGAACCTGGGACGGGCCCTACAGGCGGTTTTTAGCCTTTTCTTTTTACCCCGGTTCGGTGGGACGTCTGGCTGAAAGAGGAGTAATTGATAAGTGCGCACAGCGGATTTTCTTTTTCTTTCTGCTATCTGTTTCTGTTTCTGTCTGGGTATCTGCAGATCTCTGTGTTGGAAGGAACAGCTTGGCTGGACGCAGCATTACAAGCCACTTTCCGGTCGAGGGCACGAGACGTCAGTCCCGGCCACGGCGGTCAGTCTCTGTATTGGCCGATTCTGTTCTGGCTGTGCATGTGTGTGTGTGCGCTTGCCGGCTGTCTCGTTTGTCCGACGTTTTGTTCTCTGTGAAAAGGTGTCTCCTGTCTCGTTTGTCCTACATTTGTTCTCTGTAAAGATTTTTTTTCAGATCAGGACAATGGGTCAACGTCAATCCCTTCCACTTACCCCTCTGCAATGCCTCTTGAATAACTTCTCTGATTTTTCCAAAAGGGCTTCCGGATTCAGAGTGTCTGTGGATTCGGGCACGCTGCGAGTTAAAATGGACGACTTTTGATGCCGGGTGGCCACTGGACGGAAGGCTCATTCGAACTTCCCCCTTTTGCAGGGAGTTCGATCTGGGCTTACTACCTCTGCAGCAAATTGCAGGGTGGTGTGAATTACAAGGGGCGGCACTTGCAGGGTTGCCGGGGAAGCAAGCGCTTGGTATTTTTGATTTAAAACAGCATGGTCAGACCTAACTAATTTGGCCCTAGAGGGCTCACTTGATTGAAATTGGCTACACCTTTTGCAAAAGCATTTGGCGAAAATACAATCTAAAGAGATGGAATAAGTTTTGCTTTGGTCCAAGCTGGTGGAAAGAAAAGGGAAAAAGAAAAGCTAGCTAATATAGTATTGGTGCACCAGGAAAGATCTACACGTGTGAGTATATGTTTGCACTGGGTTTTTGTGCAAAGTTTTATGTTTGTGGAAGTCTTGTGTTCATTGTTGCTGTCTGTGTTTTGTGTCTTGTCTGTCTGTATTTTAAAGTGTTCCCCTTTCTGGGAGGTAAGCATAGCTCAGAGCAGGTTTTGGGGGTTCCTCAGGAAATAGAAACTCCCCCATGCAGCCGCACCAATCTTGTCCTCTTCTGGGCATGGTTGAAAGCAAGGGCGTGGATGGGTGTTCTTGCCCCTGAGATGAGAATGTGTGAACCTGGCTTTGTTTGAGATACAGATTCATGAGGTCATGAGCCTGAGCCCCAAGCATGGCTGAGTCTGGCTGGAAAAGGTGATGATCAGGGAAATGTGTGTGTGAAATTTTTCCTTCCCCCATTCCTTCTATATGAGCCAGAACTGGGAAGTAAGGAAATGTGTGACCCTTAAAATTGGGCTAACACAGGTCCTACCCAGTTTTCTGGACATCCTCAATAAGCTTATCCTGTGTGAAAGCCCTGTATGAAAGAAGGGGTTATATAGAAACATTTTTATGCAGGTCCTTTCCTTGTCAGAAACCGGGAACACTGTTTAATGTCTTGTTGCAGGTTTTCCAGCCTCTTCCATCTGCCTTACAGCCCTCCTAGGTAGGAAAAAATCCTTCTTGTTGGATTAAGTAATGGCATTTGAAATTCCAGGAGGGGATGCTGATGGGCAGATGAAAGATGGGAAAAAATGCTTTCTTTGCAAGTCCCTGAGGGGGAGTTTATGGATCTGGGATCGCTTTGGATTGTACTTTGGACCGAGAGGTGAAACTGCATCTGAGGGGCTGTGGAGGCTAAATGGATTTAGGGAATCTATTCCCCGTCAGATATTGCTGGAGTATGTTTGTGAGGGAAGGCATGGAAAGAAAGGAAGGTTTGTTCAGAAGGAAACAGTGCAACAGGAAAGCACTGTGGTGTGGTTGTAATTTCATGGGGTTTGGATTGGAATTTTGTAGATGTTGTAAGTAGAAAGTAAAGGCAAGTGAGCAGATGGATTGTGGAAATGAAAGATGCAGAAAGGAAGGGTTTTCTTTTATGTGTTCAGGGCCGCATTCTTACTAGAATGTTGGTCCCTGCAGGTAATCCTGCAGGTAATAAACTCCTCTTAAAAATATCAACTGGTCTCTGGGCTCATCTGCAAAACCGCGGGATACAACAATAACCAGATAAGCCTATGCTAAGCTAGATGGGTCATCAATCTAAGCATGGCAGATCTTTATGAAGAACATAAAGGACCTCAAGACTATCCAAGAAAATCCTGTGAAAATGCATCCCAAATTATTTTCCTCTCTGTTCATATCATTTTGCTTTCATCAGTGCTGCCTTTGCAATTTAGAAACATAGCCAACAATGGTAAAGGACAACGAGCGGTGAGGCCCACATATCAACACATGAAAGCAATTGAACTGACTACTAGTGAGCCATGAAACTAGCCATAGAAGCAGGTGCCTAGATGCTTAGCTCTTACAATCTGACAATATTCCACCAGTGCACTAGTTTCTGCAATTTAGTGGTCTAAATGGGCCTACCAGCATTCCAACAATATATCCCGGTATAAGAATGAAATATAAATGCAGCTGTCTAAATGCTTTTGAAGCCAAATATTCAAGTTTTTTCCACATCTTCCTTCAGTTCTGACATTTTATAATGTATTTATAAACTCATCTGCCCCCACCTTCCTAAATCAAGTATCCAGCGAGGAAGATTTTTAGGACAACCAGAAATGACTCAATCAGCTCCAGCTTAAATTGCATGTGTAAGTCCCATGCAGAAAGAAAGAGGGCTGGTCTTTTCATTTAGAGTTTCCTGCATTCATGGTGTAAAAATGTGACTAGATGAGATATGCTGAATCTCTATAAAGCTATTCAGCTGGCATAAAATGCAACAGCTAGGCTGCTAACTGGTGTGTGGTATTATCACCAAATTATACATTTCCTGAAACACCTACATTGGTTGACAATTGTTTCCTGGGCTGATTTTAACATTTTAAGCCCTGAATAATTTAGGCAATAGCTATGTAAGTGACAACCTGTCTTATTATGAAGTTGTTATTAAGGTCTGCAGGGTATCTTTGACCTTCCATTGTCTACAGTGTCTTATTTGTAAGGCAGGCCTCTGAAGCCATCTAGCTGATGTACCTTGTTGTGGGTAAAAGGCAGTGATCAAGATGCCATGGGATCTGAGAGATCCTCCCCACCTAACAGAACACCTGCTTTATGAGGAGCAGCCACTGAAAAACTCTCCAGGGTGGTACACTGGGAAAGACAGGAGAATGGTTCAGTGTCAAATTCCCCCTGCTGGGGCCAAAGGAATGTCTATGGTCTTGGGAAGAGGAATCAGATATGCTGTCTGGTTCCTGTAATGCTCTCCCAGAGACAAACGGATTGCTATGTCCATGTTTTAAATGGCCTGTGTTTATGGGTTTAGAATGGTTTAGTTTGAACTATTGTGCAATACCATTTAACAAACTCAAACATAGTATTAAAAATAAAAGTTAAATTAATAAATGAAGTAGAGATGGGACAAAACTTCATCCTACATCCCAGGGTGACTTTCACACCCCACACACACATTTTGTGGCATAATTTAGATATTGATAGACTTGCAATCTAGTTCATCTAAGACATTACCAAATTCATGGTAGTAAACAAAGCCATCAAATATCAGCCATGTGCCTTTTATGAGTATTTATCTATTTATTTTGCTTTTGTTACCCCAAACAATGTAAACATATTAGGACTCAAAATGAGGTTAACTACAGATTATCCTCAGGATAATTGGTGTCAGGAAAAGGAGCAAATGAAAAACTGAAATCCACAAGAGAAAAACATTCTAATGCTGATTGGAAGTTGATAAGCTAAAGCATTGTTATTCTGATTGGAGTCTGATGCAGGAAAGATTTGGTCTCATATTACAGCACTGGCTGAAACCTGAAATCCATTGCTATGCTGAATAAAATCTGTCAAACAAAGGCTGCAGGCTGAAGGAGGGAGTAGCTGTGACACATAAAGTCTCAGTCTTACACACCAGGAAACCCCTCCAACCTTGGGCAGATTTCCAAGTCCTGCACCTTGTGTTCAGCCAGAGAAACAGATCGGGGATTCCATTAGTGTACCACCCATCATACTACCCAATGGACTCCCTGACTAAACTGGCTGAAATGGCTTCAATTGTGGTTTTGGAGAATCCTAGGACTCTGGAGAATTCAACATCAATGTTCATGCTACATAAAAGAATCATTTCAGAACTTCATGGCCTTCATGACAACCATGTCACTAGCACTTATGGAGAATGTCAAAGGCAACAAAAAGAATTTCTATTCTTACATAAATAGTAAGAGTAAGAAGAGAGAGATTGTGGGGCAACATGACTTTCTCAAAAATGGGTCCTTCTTGTGTGCCAGCTGGATCTCATAATCCACTGGCCCTAACTTCTGAATGACCTCATAGGACCCTTGCCACTGCATGAATAACTTTCTATTGCTAAGCTTGTATTTCTAAGCTGCTGTTCCTACCAAGCCTGTTTTAAGTTACTCTCAGCCCTTTGCACTATATCCCTAACATGTTTCCACATCTCCAAAGCATATTGCACTGTGGATGTGGCCTTCTGAGCCTCAACTTCTCGGGCTTCCTTCACTAGGTCAAGAAGCCCCCATGGGTGATGCCTGTAGAACAATTCAAAGGGAGAAAAACCCAGGGAGGCCTGGAGTACTTTCCTCACCATGAATATCAGCAGTCCCAGAAACATGGGCCATTGACAAGAGTAAGCCACCACAAATATCCTCAGCATCTCCTTGAGGGTACATATGAACCTCTCAACTAGCCCGTTGTTTTGAGGGTGATAGACCAATGTCCACAGGATTCTACAGGTGTTTCAATACAGGGCTCATAAAGTTAGTTCCCTGATCTGTCAAAATCTCTTTAGGGAGTTCCACCCGAGGGGAAAAAAAACCCAGTAGCTCATGAGCTATGTTCCTCACCATAATGTTGAGCAATGAGATGGCCTTGGAGTACCACGTGGCATGATCAGTTATCACCAGAATATACAGATGACCCTTTGCTGACCTTTCTAAGGGCTCCATAACATCCACCCCTATGCACTCGAATGTCTCCCCCATGACTGGCAAAGGAATAAGAGGACCAGTTGGGCCTCTTTGGCCTTGGTTTTTCTGACACATGCAGCAGGACAGGCAGTAGTACTTTACCTGTGTGTACACCCTGGGCCAGTAAAAGCAGCACAGGAGTCTTTTGGTGGGCCTTTCTTTCACCAGATGTCTCACTATTGGAATGTTGTGTACTAGTCTCAATATGGCCCACTGAAGAGTTCCCAGAATCAACAGCTGTCTTAATTCAGGCTTACCTTCCTGGGATGGACCACCTGGTACAGCAAGTCCCCCGCAAGTTCAAAACAGAGTCCCTCAATTGGCCCTGGTTCCCCCTCCTGGTCAGGCTGTGCCTGACTTGTGGTGTATGTCAAGGAACCATCATTTTGTTGCAGGAAGATTAATCAGGCCTGTGGCACTTGGAGGGCTTGGAGTTCTGCATCCTCATCCACTTTACAAGTCCCTCAAAACTGGGACCAGTTTCTCCCAATTATTATCCCATAAGCTAGGTCAGCAACAACCCCCAACTTACAAAACTGCATCTGCCCCTGCACCTCAACCTTGGCCAAACATGTGGTATAGGGCTTGATGTTCTCATGAATACACTGGACTTGAAGCACTTCACTCAAAGGGCTACCGCAGGGTCACTTTACCAGGGTCCAACTCCATCTGGTGTCTACCAGCCCCTCTACCTCCTGACTGTCCATCCACACCCACATCCACCACATGCCTTGAGACATGTTCCCTACCTGGACAGACCACCACACTTCCATTTAGTCATACTCTATAAGGGTACATTTCCATCTTAAGTTTCCTTCCCACAGGTAAAGCAAACTATCAGCCAGAGCCCCACTTCCTTGGTCTTCTCCTCGTGGCAGTGGAGGAGGTGTTTCTTGACCACAATCTTCCTGGGTGCCAGCTTCCTTGCTCCCTAGTCCTGGGCCTGTGTCCCCTTGACCCAGAGGCCAACTACCCCCAGGGCCCTGAGGAATGGGACCCCGCTGTGTTTCTCCTTCCAACCAGGGTTTTCCCCACATGATGCCAACTTCTGGCTTTTCAGCTGCCACATAAGTCTCCATTAAGTGTATGGCAGCTTCCAACCCCTTGGGCTTCTGGCAGCAGACTCAGTTGCATGCCTGGGTTGGCAGTATCAACACAAAGTGCTAACTCAGCTGCCTGTTCTGCAGTGCAGATGGCCAGTTTCAACCACTGCAACCCACTATCTTTGATCTTCTGGCCAACCATCCAAAGTGGTGTCCCAGTTTTGTACCCTATGATCCTCAACCTTTGTTGGTAGGTCTCTTCTGAGACATTAAGTATACCCAGTATTACAGCCTTCACTTGGTCATACTTCCCTACAACTTCAGGGGTTAATATGTTCACAGCCTTTTGGGGAAGGCCCATCAAACATGGCATCACATTAAAAGCCTAATGTTCTTTGGGCAATTTTGCTGCCAGAGTCACCCACTCAAAAGTGTTCAGGAACACTTCAAGATCATCTTGTGGTGTCATTTTTGAAATACACATGGGCGCTACCCCCTGTCCTCATATTTTGGTCCCCACCAGGGGCTGGTGCAGCCCTCAACTCCTGTTGTATCAATGCACTCTGGTTCTGCAACTGCATGTTGAATCCTTGCCCTATCAGCTTCATCTGTTGAATTGCTAACTGTTGCAGCAGCTGCAGTTGTTCCTGAGCTGGCTGCTTCTGCTGCTCCACCAGCCAAACAAACAAAGCCTCAGTTTGGTCAGTGGGGAGGGGATTGCTTTCCCCCCACACCATTCTCTGCCCATGTTCTCCACAAGTGCCATGGAGTTAGTGGGGAGGGGAACATCAGTCCCCCTGCTACATTGCCTCCATCACCACATGCACTTCCATGATGTGTTTAATGGCTTTATTAGGCACTTGGGATACAGCTGAACACCCACATGCAACTCCTCTTGCTTCAGAGGGCTGTCTCCCACACTGCATATCTATTTCTCATATTGTTTGCCCCCAAGAAGCTACACTCACAGAAGACAAGCTGCCAAACATCCTCCAATGGGATAGCATTAACACTGAAGCAAGCCTTTAAAACAAAAATTCAGCTCTGTGTGTGTGTGTGTGTGTGTGTGTGTGTGTTCAATTTGAAAATAGGCAACTAGCCAACAAACAAAACATTTCCCATACATGCTTACTATGGAATAGTGACAAGTGATATACCTCTATTGTAGCTTGAAATATGTTTTCCATAAATTATTTCACGGGCTGGTTCTGTAGATAAGGCATTCTGCATTCATTAACAATGCTGCTCCACTACACTTCAGTAATGTCTGTAGATTAATATTATGCATGCTGACTAGAAAATAGGAGAAAGTCCAGGGGGACCCCATATCTATTTTCATATTAATTGTGTTTGCTTTTTTCTCTTATTCATTGTTATAGAATATTTATTGTTTACTGTTCAGTTATGTTTTTAAGTAGAATATGCAATTGTGGAGAACCATCATTTTATGACCCCTAAGTACTGCATGAGTTCTCATGGTTTAATTATAGCAAGTGCGTGTTGCATTATTGTACAACAAAATAATATTCCCATTCAACAGTCATGATAATGGCCCGATTATATTTACAGCTATACATCTATTTATATTGTTGGACTACAGTTTCTATGCGTATATGGAGGGAGTATATATAGAGTGGAGTGAATGAGGGGTGGCTCCATAGTTTTGAATATAACATGATAGTGTAATTAAAATTTGCAGCCATATTCAAACTGCTCAAAAAAGTAAGGCTATTTTTCCTGTTTGGTATTTATTTTCTCTTCCTTCCCTCTTCCTACCAGTTCATACATAACCTCTGTTTTCCTTGGCTGTTCCTAAGTCCCTATAAAACGTGTGTACTGCCCTGCACAAACTTCAGAAACTTACCAACTGAGTACATAATTCTGAAATTCTGAATAATAATGTGCAGCCATCATGCATGCACAGGTACATTCCTACTTCAGTCAATGTACAAACAAGCCCTATCAAGCCAGTTTTATGGCACTAGTTGTAATCACAGATGCATTAGTAATAATTACATAGCATTCCTTATGCACAATTTTTACATTTTATGCTAATAAAGGTGCATATGCAGGGGGTCTTTTTTGTTCCCAAGCTCTGGTAATACTGAAAAGGATTGTTGAGATGAGGCCAAGGGTAAAACCTCCTTCCCCAGCAATATTAATCTAGACATTTGGTTTTATGAGGCCAGTGATATGGTAGAATAAGCTTTAACTTCACCTTCCTTCCACTGATCATGATGGCGGCTCTTTGGATGGGGGCATGGTTAAATTCTCTCCACTTTCAACAGTGCTGGGAAAGAGGTAAAGCTAAATCTTGATACAGATCCTAAGGAGAAAAGAGAAGTTTTAACACCAACTTCTTCCCAGCAAGCCCAATCCAACAAGGAAACTTGGCTTGAAGGATTATCCTTGTCACAAACAGACCCTTTGTTCTTTTAATCTGAGTGGTGTTTATTACCCTGAGAGCTTGGAAAGTGGAGATAGAAGTAGACACGCAGACAGCCAGTACTGGGTTTGCAAATTAAGATCTCTTTTATTTACTACAGTATGAGGGAGAATCACTCTCACTCTCTCAACTAACATCCTCACATACTCACCAGGAAAACCCCACTTTGAGTTGATCAGTCTCAGATGGAGCGATGGGTGACCAAATGTTGCAGTGCTGACAAGTCTGGCACACCAGATTTGCAGAGCCCCTCCTTTTTATACCTTATCTGAGCATTTTGTTCAAACTGTGTTCTTTTGGATAGAACTCACTGTCCAGTCTCATCTGGTTCATTGTTTCACTTGCACTTCCTCTGGAATGCTCGTATCACTTGCTTTCCTTGCCAAGTATCCTTGGCACTACCTGCCAAACATTGTGACTTTACACTCTGTCAGCATTTCTTTGCTTTTCATCCAGGAACTCAGAGTCCTTTCTATCCCCATTATGCTCCTTACCATTCTTCAGTTTTTCCAAGTTTCTTCACCTAAAATAGGCCCATTAATTCATCCATCCATCCATCCACTCATCACATCCGCACCATACACCCTCAACCCTAGCAGCATTGGCCAGGTTAAATCAAGCAGGTAGCAGTACTGGACTCCCAATGGGGGCTGCAGATACAGTTTCTGACTGTTATACGTTCCCCATAAACAGCAGCTTATGAATGACACACATTGCTCTAAATACTAGCACCAAGTAGTAGCACCAAGTCGCTGATGCTACTACTGTATTTCCAGGGTAATATATGAGGAAAGAATTAGCTCATCTGTTCAGGAGAAAATACACAACTGCAAATTTCCCTTTAGCTCCAATTATTCTGGTGTGATGCCCAATGCTAGGTTTTTCACTACCACCATTTAGCAGTTCCACTTAAATGAAATATGACATTTTTGAAGCTGGACAGAATAAATAATCTCTTAGTAATTGCACTGAAAATGAAGGCAGGTAAAACCTAAGTTCTACTTGACATTCTGGCAATTTGAGATCACAGGGCAGGAGTCTTTGCAATGGAACATGCCAGTTCCCCGAACAATTTGAGCAACTGAATGTACATGTCATAAAAAGCTAAAATGTTTTATTTCTGGAAGCAGTAAAATACGATATTATCAGTATGCTGATTTCTCTGTATTAAGTGGCACCATTTTCTAAATGAAAGTTCAGTGTTTCTTTCCCTCTTCTGTTTGCTGGCTTCTGCATAAAAACCAATTAACTACATTTCACAGTGGAAAAATCATTCCTAAAAATATGACTAATTAATATTTTAACGTCCCAGAGCATCCTAAAAGCATTAGAAAAAGATGATGAAGAAGAAAAACTTGGGGTTGGTGATATAGCAGAAGGTTGGTGATATAGCAAAGACTAAACTCTGTACTCTGGAGGCAGGGTTAAGGTGGCTTTAGTGATCAAACGATTTGCCATATAAAGTAAAACTGGAAGAAAATATTACATCAGCATATTAGTTGAAAATGGCAAGAGCACTGCACCTCATTTAGTTATGTAAAGACATCCTGACTTTGCATTTGCATCACATGCTTCCATATAGCCTGAAGAGAGCCAGTGTGGCGTAGTGGTTAAGAGCACAGGACTGGGACTCAGAGGATCCGGGTTCTAGTCCCCACTCGGACATGGAGCCAACTGGGTGACTTTGGGCCAGTCACAGCCTCTCAGCCCAACCTACCTCACAGGGTTGTTGTTGTGGGGATAAGATGGAGGAGGAGAGAAGATGTAAGCTGCCTTGAGCCCTTTGTAGGAAAAAGGCAGGATATAAATCGCAATATAAATAAGTACCTGAGTCTGTGTAATCTTGGAAAGCTAAGCAAGGTCAGTCCTAGTTAGATGGGAGACTTGCGTCCTTCATTAAGCAGGAGGTTGGAACTGATGACCTTCTAGGCCTCTTCCAATTGTATAGTTCTATGATCCACCTATGATCTAGGGCTTCTCCTTATCCTTGGAAAACACTCAAAGATGCTACTTAAGGTGTCTCTTCTGTGCCATGTGCTACAGCACTTGTTTGTGCTTCTGTACCTGACATGGAAGAAGGTTGTTCATGTGGGACTCACCCTGAGTGGAGCCCCACATGACAGCTGTGCAAGCAGCATCCCTCTTCCATGCCACCCACAGCAGGCTTTGTGCTAGTGCATCAGACATGGAACAATGTTGCTGGCTGAGCAACCTTAGCTTCATGAGCGTTCTCAGACAGCTTGACTAGCTTTGCAAGACCTCTAGGATTTGTCCCAGCCCTAGTAGATTAACTTATTTTTGCTCTCTTCCCTCCATTACAATAAACCTCCAATAATTTCTGCATTTCCTTTGATTCTTGATCATAAAACCTTATTGGGATCATCCAAAACAAAAAATTAATTTTTGGCAGAATTTTCATTTTTGTTACTATTCTTCCAAACCATGATGATTTTACCTTTTCATATTTCCCTAATTTATCTTTTATAGCCTTCTTTAACTTTTCATAATTTTTCTTCTTTAATTCTTGCCAATTTTTGTAATATCAATTCCTAAGTATCTAACACTATCTACTATTTTAATTTATACTTTTCTTTTAATACATCCAGTTCTTCACTATTATGATTATATATCATCTTTTCTGATTTTTCCCAATTAACTTGCAACCTGCTATACTTCCCAAATTCCTTAAATGTAAATATATTCTCTCTATAGTATTTATTGGATCTTGGAATGTTAACACTGTATCATCTGCAAATAAATTAATTTTAACTTCCTGACATACTCCAATTCCTTCTATCTGTATATCATTCCTAATTGAATTTGCCAATACTTCCATCATTAAAGCAAATAACACTGGGGATGACAATCCTGTCTCATTCCTCAGCTTAGGTTTATAGTTTCTGTTATACCAACATTTACGATTATTTTTGCAGTGTTTTCTGAATATAATTGATTTATTACTTTCTTAAACTTTATTCCAAATCCCATCTTCTCTATTAAGATCTTCCTTGTTGGCCATTCTACACAGTCAAAGGCTTTAAATATATCTAATGCGAATATTCACATGCTAGCAAAGTTATGCTCAAAATCCTACAAGCTAGGCTCCAGCAGTATGTGGCCCAAGAACTACCAGAAGTACAGGCAGGATTTCGAAGAGGGAGAGGAAGTAGAGATCAAATTGTCAACATACGCTGGATCATGGAGAAAGCTAGGGAGTTCCAGAAAAACATCTACTTCTGCTTCATTGGCTATGGTAAAGCCTTTGATTGTGTGGATCACAACAAATTGTGAAAAGTTCTTAAAGAGATGGGAGTACCACACCATCTTATTTGTCTCTTGAGAAACCTATATGCGGGTCAAGAAGCAACAGTGAGAACTGGATATGGAATTACTGATTGATTCAAAATTGGAAAAGGAGTACAGCGAGGCTGTATATTGTCCTCCTGCCTATTTAAATTATATGCAGAGCACATCATGTGAAAGGCCGGGGTAGATGAATCACAAGTCAGAATTAAGATCGCTGGGAGAAATATCAACAATCTCAGATATGCAGATGATACCACTCTCATGGCAGAAAGTGAAGAGGAACTAAAGATCCTCTTGATGCGGGTGAAGGAGGAGAGCGCAAAAGTTGGCTTGAAACTCAACATTAAGATCATGGCATCCTGTCCTCTCACTTTCCAGCCAATAGATGGGGAAGAAATGGAGGTAGTGACAGATTTTATTTTCCTGGGCTCCAAGATCACCGCAGATGGGGACTGCAGCCAAGAAATTAAAAGACGCTGTGTTGTGTTGATGGAGTCATTTATTTTTTTAGTGATGCTCTCTTTTTCCCATTCATCTCTACTCTTTTCAATCACAAATCTGATGGATGAGGTTTATGAGAAGGATCTTGTTTGGGTTTTTGCCAAACGGTCTTCGCTCTTGCTATCTCACACTTCCTTTGCTTTTACTGCGCATGGACATACAGTCTACAGTTATTATTTCCAATTAAAAGGAGAGAGCTCTTGAATTTAGTGATCTTATTTGCAGTCCACAATTGCAGTTACACTTTAAATGAATCAGCAGCTGCAATTTAATATTTAGCCAGTATTACAATTCACAAACATAGTCTCCTTTTATGTAATTTCCTTTAGCTTGTTTTGTCTGTTTTGTTTGTTCATTTCTCTTTATTTATAGATATTTTCTTATAATAAAAACAGATTACCACAGAAAGTTAGTCCTGGGATGTTAATTGACTTTAATCTACATTCCTTACAGCTCTGTCCAAATGTTTTCCCTTTCGGCACTTTCTTGGCCTTCCAGCTGCATGCGGGGGAGGGAGGAGAGTCACTTCTGATCAAAAACAAACAAGCAATAAAATAGAAATCATTCAAGAAAACAACCTCCTCCTTATCTCCACTTCCCTAGTTGTTTTTAAGCTTATTATAACAAGCAGCCAAGGTATTTATAACCTAAACACTGTTTCTCAATCCATAAACAGCCAAAATACAGCTTACTCTGGACTAGGCCCAGCAGTTCCAAATGACAAAAACAACTCTTGGTCCACATCTGTGTTTCAAATCTTCCCAGGAGATAAACAAAATAATTGACTTATGTTTCATGCATTTATCCAGTGTTTCTTAATCTTTATTTGAGAATATTTTAATCATGTTTTTGCTGATGATCAGGAGGAGTAAGGATTTTAGCATCCAGAGTCCATCCTGGCTAGCTCCACCCCCCCCTTATCTTTATAATTGAGAATTCAAGCATTGCATGGTCACTTCCCCCGGAGTTCCCATGGCTGCTTTTTTGTCCACTAGGTCATCCCTGTTGGTATTAAATCAAGGATATCTGAACCTCTTGTTCCTTTCTCTGTCTTCTGCTGGAGGAAATTGTTTGGCAGAATTTGTCTCCCAGCATATATCGGAGAAATTGAAGCCCCCTATGATGACTACAACATTTTTCTTTGAGGTGCTGGCAAGTTGCTTTTCAAAGTTTGCATCCTGGTCCCATTTTTTACTGGGTGTTAGGTAACAGATGCCAATAACGATGAGGGTTTTTTTTTTTTTTTTTGCTCCCTTTAAATTTAGCCAGATGCTTTGAATGGGGCTATTAAGTTCCTCTTCTTGTATTTCTCATAATCATGTTGGGAAGGGGATTGCCTCTGGTTGGCCTGGAGGACCGCCTTGGCAATGTCCAGGAACTGTTTCCCCTCCCTGATTCCCCTGAGGGTGGAGATGGTGTCCTCCAAATCCTTCACCTTTTCCTCAAGAAGAGCTTGGACCTGCACCAACTTGGACACCAGTTTGTACTTCATGTAAGTGTATCCCAGCTTCTCCTGGGGGAGGGAGGCAAGCATTGCACCGGAGCTGCAGGTAACCATCACACGTGCTACTCCCACCATAGCCATCTCCTGGCCTGGCATAGGCCACCGCTCAGAAACCTGTTTCTACTTGTACTCTGCACCATTGTCTTGCCTGCACTATGCTACCCTCACTTGAGGCTGAGAACCATGCTTCCTTGGTGAACAGAAAATCCTTGGGGAAGAGAGTCCCTGGGCAACCTGAGCCACAACTAAGGGATGCAAACAAGGGACGATGCCATTGTTGCATCACCCTTCACATGCCACCCTTTGGTGTCACCAAAGGCTGAGTGCAGCTTTATATATATATATATATATATATGCATATATATTAAAATGTTTAAACTAAGACTAAAAAAAACCATCAAACATCACAAACATTAACATTGGATTCACTGGGTCAACCTCCCACGACATATTTTTTAACATTCTAATAGCAAATTCCAGTTAGTTTATCATAGTTTGAAAAACATCTCTAAATTTACGCCAAGTCCCGTTTCTCTAGCCAATTATAAAAGAGACCCAAGTTCGATAGAAATCAGTATCCTCTTTCTCCTTCAACAATAAAGTTAGTCAATCCATTTCTGCACAGTCCAAGATCTTTCTTCGAATCAATCCATCGGTGGGCAGCTCCTCACTTTTCCAATATTGAGCAAATGCAATCCTCACCGCTGTAATTAGATGCAACACCAAATAGATTTCCTGTCTGTTAACATCTTCCGGTATAATACCTAATAAGAAAACTTGGAGTTTAAAAGCAAAGGGTTTTTGTAATATTTCCTCCATCCATCTATGTATTTTAATCCAGTACTTTTTTGCGTTGTCACAAGTCCACCACATATGATAAAAAGTACCCACTTTATGTTTACATTTCCAACATCTATTTGACATATTTGGAAACATCTTAGCTAGTTGACTTGGTGACAAGTACCATCTATAGAACATTTTATATAAGTTTTCTTTATACAAAGTTGCTAAAGTTACTTTAATGTTTCTTTCCCATAGTTTTTGCCAGTTTTCTAGTTTAACATTAAATCCAAAGTTTTGTGCCCATATTATCATAGTTTCCTTAACCTGTTCTCCTTCCATTTTCCTGTCAAGTAAAAAAATCATATAGTCTTTTAATAATTTTCTCATCTGTTTTAAGCATCACTTGATCAAATTCTGTTAGGTCTCTATAGGACCCCCATGTTTTACAATCCTTAGCATATCTTGATTGCATCTGCACCTTATACCACCAGGAAATATTAAGTCCCTGTTCTTGTATTTCTTGCTCCAGTTTCAGGCCACTTATCCAGGATATCGCCATATCTTACGATCTTTTCAAAGTTCAATACATTTGGATATACAAAAGCTTCCATAGGTGAAAGCCATCTTGGTAACTTATTATACAGTTTTAGCTTTAGTTTTTCCCACACTGACATTAAAGATCTTCTAATAAAATGACTCAGGAAGGACCCATGTGACTTAGCTTTTTCATACCACATATAAGCATGCCATCCCATCTGCAAGTCATGACCTTCAAGATACAAAATTCTCTTATTTCGCAACGTTACCCATTCTTTTGACCAAGTTAAAACAGATGCTTGATAATACAACATCCAATCAGGAAGACCAAAACCTCCATTTCTTTTAGCTTCCTGAAACATTTTTAATTTAATCCTTGGGGGTTTTTTTCCTCCAGATAAACCTCGAGATATGAAAGTTCAAGTCATCAAAGAATTTTTTATCAATTTTTATGGGAATCATTTGAAACAAACACAAAAGTTTAGGTAATATATCCATTTTGTCAATCAAAAATAATTGTAAATTTGCCCATTTTTCCAAAAAGCCTTTAATATCCTTCAATAATTTATCATAATTGTCTTCTTTCAAGGTAGTACATTTAGCTGTAAGATAGATTCCCAAGTATTTAACCTTTTTAACAATCTGCAAGTCTACTTGTTCCTGGAGTCTTTCTTTTTGTTCTCGTGTAAGGTTTTTAACTAAGAATTTCATTTTTTCTCTATTTATTTTCATTCCCATAACTTCACCATATTCTTCAATCTTGTAGAAGTTTGGACATTGTTGAAAAAGGTTCCTCCCCCAGATCATCTGCAAATGCTTGCAATTTATAACTTTCATCCCTAATTCTAGTTCCTTTGATGTCCTCGTCATCCCTAACACATCTGTTCAGTAACTCTAAAGTCATTATGAACAAGAGGGGTGACAGAGGACATCCTTGTCTTGTGCCCTTTTGAATCTCTATAGGGTTTGAAAGTTCTCCATTAATTAAGATCCTGGTCGATTGCTTTTGAGAAATACTTGATATCGCATTCATAAATCTTTCACCAAACTCCATTTGAATCATCTGTTGTTTCATAAACTGCCAATTAAGATTATCAAAGGCTTTTTGGGAGTCTAGAAACAATAAGGCCATTGGTTTTTCGGTATGTATCTCATAATATTCTAAAATATCCAAGATAGTTCTCAGGTTATTCTTCATTTCTCTTTTTGGCAAAAAGCCATTCTGGTCTGGATGGATAAAGTCTACTAATAACTTATTTAATCTTTCTGCAAGTATGGAAGCAAAAATTTTGTAATCCACATTTAATAGTGATATAGGTCAGTAATTTTGAATCTGTGCTACATCCATATCTTCTTTCGGTATTAATGTGATATTTGCCTTGGTTCAAGTAGTTGGTATCTTAGCATTTAACAATGCTTCATTACACATGTCTTTTAAGAGTGTAGCAAAAATTGCTTCGAAAGATTTGTAAGACTCAGCTGGTAGTCCATCTGGGCCAGGAGTTTAGTCATTCTTTTGTTGCTTGATTGCTTCTATTACTTCCATGATCATGACTTCTTGGTTTAATAATTTTTGATATTTCTCTGTTAGTTTTGGTAACTTTCCCTTTTGAATATATTATTTAACTTTCTCGATTGAAATCACCTCCTTCTGATAAAGCTTTGTAAAAAAGTCTTCCACTATTTTCTTGATTTGTGCACCCTGTGAATGTAGCTGTCCTCTGTCTTTCAATTTCATGATCAATCTCTTCTCTTTTTCTTTCTTAACTTTATGTCCTAACCATCTCCCTGGTTTATTAGCATTTTCAAAGAAATTCTGTTTCGTCAATTTCATTTGTTTAGTAAGCTCATTTGTATCCAAAAGGTTTAACTTATGCCTTAAAATATCCAGCGGAGACTTAAGGCTTTGTTTTGATGGGTCCTCCTGCAGCATTTGTTCCAATTTCATCAATTCCTCCACTATCAGAGCTTGCTCTTGTTTTTTCTTTTTATTTATTTGTGCTGAGTATGTTATTATCGCTCCTCTAACATAGGCTTTAGCTGTATCCCAGACATTCTGTAAAGAAGTTTCTTCTGGTTTATTTATTTGAAAAAATACTTGCATTTCCTTATTCATCTTTTCTGTGATTTTTTTATCTTTTAACAATGCTTTATCTAGGCTCCATCTGGGTGCCCTTACAGTTCCTTTTAGTGATAAGAATACCGGGTTGTGATCTGCCCAGACATTTGCCTCTATTTCAGTTTCTATCAGATCTGGTATTAAGTCTGGAGTTATCCAAACCATATCAATTCTAGACCACGACCTACGTCTATTTGAGTAAAAAGAGTATTTGGCAGAAGATGGATTTTTGTGC
>NW_025335317.1:30660308-30662778 GCF_004798865.1 Varanus komodoensis
AAAAATACTTGCATTTCCTTATTCATCTTTTCTGTGATTTTTTTATCTTTTAACAATGCTTTATCTAGGCTCCATCTGGGTGCCCTTACAGTTCCTTTTAGTGATAAGAATACCGGGTTGTGATCTGCCCAGACATTTGCCTCTATTTCAGCTTCTATCAGATCTGGTACTAAGTCTGGAGTTATCCAAACCATATCAATTCTAGACCACGACCTATGTCTATTTGAGTAAAAAGAGTATTTGGCAGAAGATGGATTTTTGTGCTTCCAAGCGTCAGTCAGTCTAAATTCCTCAGTCATGTTAGAGCAGGACTTTGGGAGTATCCTCCTACCCTTTTTTCCTTTACTAACATTCTTATAATCCATTTGTTTATCCACAATCGCGTTAAAATCTCCCATTAGACACATAGTCTGGAAATCCACTTGTAGAAGTAACATGTGTAATTTTTGTTAAAAAGTCTCCTGATGATCATTTGGCGCATAGATTGCCACTAAAAGTACTTTTTTCCATTTAATTGTAATTTCAACCATCAGAATTCTACCTTCCTCATCTGCAAGAATAAATTTAGGTTCCAGTTTTTCCTTAACATAGAGTGCTAGACCTCTTTTCTTTTGAGAAGTAGAAGATACAAACAATTTTCCCAGTTTTAAACATTCCAAAAGTTTAACACTTTGCTTCTTAATATGTGTTTTAATGTATTTTGTATTTGATGTTGTAAGCCGCCCCGAGGCCTTGGCAAGGGGCGGCATAGAAATGTTTTAATAAATAAATAAAATAAAAATGTGTTTCTTGTAAACAAATTATATCTAATTTTCGTTTTTGAAGTTGGACGAAAACCCTTCTTCTCTTAGCGGGTCCATTCAGTCCATTAACATTTAAGGAGAGGAACTCAATTCTCCCTTCTCTTTTTGTAGCCATATTTAAGAAAAATTACACACACACACACACACACACACACACACACACACATATATATATATATACATATCTACTTATTTTTCGCCTTTACAGCTCTACCCTTTCTCTTCTCCTTTAGGTCCAAAATTTGTGCTTCTTGCTGTGCGTCAAGATTCATTACTTCTCCTTCTTCCAAATGATACCCTGTTACTTCCATTGCTTCAGTACTTTTTCCTTCTTCTTTTGCAATGCCGGGTTCTTCTTCTTTGAGCATTGATCTAAATTTTTCATAGAATTCTTGGGCTTTGAGAATTGAGTCTTATCTATGTCTTACAGAGTTCCAAGTGAAAAATATTCCTTCTGGTATTAACCACTTGAAAGTAATCTCTTTCTTAATCAATTTTGTGGTAAGAAATAAGTATTTCTTTCTCTCATCTCTAACTCTCCATGGTATTTTTTTCAGAACCTTCACTTCTTGATGATCATCTCTCTTTAACGGTTTCTCACGTGTAGCCCTCAAAACATTGTCTCTTATAGACCTTAGAGAAAATTTGACATGAACTTCTCTTGGGAGTTTGTTTCTTCAAGTATAGCTTGAATTGACCCTATATATCAGGTTGATCCCCAATTCCATGGCTTCATTATCTACACCTAAAAGGTCTGCCAGCATATTGGTCATCAATTCCTGCAAGTTCTCACTCTTCTCCTCTAATATATTCTGAAATCTTAAGTAATAATATGCTTTTTCCATCTCTAATATGGTCACGGCATCCCATGTTGACTTACATGTTTGTTTGATTAACTTTGTTTCTTTATCCACCATTTCTAGCTTTCCCTGTGTTTGCTGTAATTTTTGTGTATTCTGTTCAGCTTTGAATCAAACATCAGAAAGCTGAGTTGTTATCTCCTTAATAAAGTTATCCAATTTATCCCATTGCTCTTTCTGTTCACTTGACATACTCTCCAGCCGTGTTACCATCGCTTCTTGAGAAGCTTGCATCCTCTCTTGGGATGCTTGCAAAGCTGTTAGGGCCGTCTGTATCACCAAAGTCATCAGTTGCAATTCCCTTAAGCTTTTTGCCATCTCTTCTATCTTAGGTTGGTGAGTTATGCTCTGAGTCGCTGAACAGAGAACTGAGGAAGAGGTCTGTGTTTTCCTCATGATGAAGGTTATTCACCAAAAAATAGAAAAGAGAGGTGAAGTTGAAAGGAAGAAAAACTAAAGGAAAAAAGGGGGAGAAAAAAAAGAGCTTGCAGTAATTCCAATATTCACCGGGTGTCAGCAGAAAATCATTAGAGGGGAAAAAAGAGAGAGAGAGAGCTTGCAGTAATTCCAACGTCCACCAGGTATCAGCAGAAAATAGTTGGGGAAAGAAAAAGAGAGAGAGGGAGAGAGAGAGGGAGAGAGATAGCTTACAGTAATTCCAATGTCCACTGGGTGTCAGCAGAAAATTGTTAGGGGGAAAAAGAAAAAAAAAGCTTATAATAATTCAAATGTCCACCGAGTGTCAGCAGAACACAGTCTTCTCTAATTAGCCTGTCAGGAATTTATTTTGGCAGTCATCCAATTTTC
>NW_025335317.1:30662878-30699783 GCF_004798865.1 Varanus komodoensis
CCCACGGGTAATAATGTAAAAAAAAAAACCTAGAAAATAAATGTGTCCCAGTAAATCCAACGACAAATTCCTAAACTAATCTTCTGGTATGTCAGAGACTAATGGGAGGCTAATCTCCTCCCTGTGTTGTCCAGCTGAAATGCCTGATTCTCCCTCAGTAGGCATGGAATTGCTGTTCCACACCACCTGGGAGATTTCCAGCACTTATCTTCCGCCCCGACAGGGCTTAGATTGGGCTCACGGCCCACCACTGGACATTTACCAGCATGATAACGACGGAGGGTTGTTAATCACGTCTGCCTTGTCTCGACGCCATTACCGGAAGTCCGTCTGAGTGCAGCTTGATAAGCCTCAGAGGCTGCTGGCCATGCCCCCTCTGCTTCCTCCTGGTCCTCTGGCCTCTCTAGTCCCAACTCCCTTTCTCTCCACTCCTCCTGCCCTCTTTATGCTCTGCCCAAGCTGCTATCTTGCCTTTGCAAGTTACCTGGCCACTCTTTCTGCACCTACTGGCCTCTGCTGCTGTGATCCAAATACACTATTAGCAGTGTAGTGCATGAAAGCAATGAAAAATGGTGTCTTGTAATGTAGGTGGGTACAAATAAACAGAGATGAGTTCTGTATCTTTCTTGGAAACTCTGTACAATTTGAACTATATGAATTAGATCTTTATTGTTATCTAATCCCAAAGTTGACCTCCTCAGAAATTGGGTGAATCATCTCTGAGGAATACAAATAACAAAACATGCATTGCCCAGGTTGTTTCATAGGCAACCGTGTAACACAGAAATGCAGTTTTTGCACTACCAATCCAAGTTTTCAGCATCTTCTCCAAGCCCATTTCTGAATGAACAGACATATCCATAGATTTATCACAGAAGAATAGCCGTTAGTCAAGTTAAGTGAGATATTAAACACCAACCCTGATCGGTTTTCAACACATTTTCTTATTCTAGAATATCCATTTTAAATTGGATTATTATAGAATAGCAGCAGATAGTCCCGTGTTCCAAGGGCACTTTGTGGATGATTTATGTATTATTGGAAAAGGTGTGGGGTATTTAAGTCTGACATAAAGACCAGAGGCTAAATTGTCTGATATGTCCCCTGGAAGTTAATGAAGGTTTTTTATGAACTATGCTGTTTTTCCCCCTGACTATTGCATGAGGCAATAGTTGGCAGGTCATCTTATCCTATGACTTTTGTGCAGGGTGTGGGGAGCACAATTTTTATGAGGAGGACTCTGCATAGAGATGATCCTTCCTAAATGTCTAGGATTCTGATCACAATTCTGCTTACACACCTACAGTTGTTGGGCATGTGGGGACAATGCAATTTACATGGTAAGTATAGAACTGAAGAATCAGGCCTATATGCCTTGCACAGATCACATTACTGCCCCCTATCTGAATATTTACATGGTGGGCTTGTGGAAGGGAATCCTTAGGCACCTGCAGTGGGATGTACTGAAAGTTTTCAAGGATCATATGTCTACTACAACAGTAGGTGAGGCATAAAGAACAAATGAAATGATAGGAACTGATATCCTCTATATATGAAGAGAGTAAGAAAAAAGTCAATCAAAACTGTGCAGTGAGAGACAGGAAAGGGTTTTTCACCTCCCATCTTGCAGTTACCAGATACAGTCATGAGATCCATATAAGAAAACCATATCATTACACTCTGGTTTAATAAAACCTGAGTAAGGAACACTCCCTAGTTCACAGTCAAGATAAATGCAGGATAGAATTTCTACTTTACCCCATAGTCATGCATCAGAAGGACAGGGAGTAGAAATCTACCTGTTTACTTCCCTTCTTGTGAATACAGCAGGGCAGAAAGGGATGATAAAAGGCCATTTCTCTTCATTAAGTACTTTGTGGTATGTATCTTAAGGGCTATTAATTCACCACTTTGATTATAAGACTAAGAGTGTAAGAAAACTCACTAGTGAATAAGCTATGCTGAAATAAATGGTTTACATGAATAAGAGTGCTTGAGGCTGCAGATGTAGCCCACTCTACATGAAGAATATCCAGCATTGGAGGAACTTTTCATCAACCACACAGTTCTTAGCAGTGATGTGTTCAAATCCTTTATTTCAAGACTTGAGTCAAGTCTCAAGTCTTTCAAGTTCAAGTCAAATCTCAAGTCATTGCGAGAAATTTTCAAGTCAAGTCTCAAGTCTCTTCTCAAGAGCCAACTTTAACAAAAAAGGGGGGTAGTGGGTGGGGTGTGTGGGAGAGTTGTAAACCCCCACCTGATGCTCCTACCTGAACTTCTCTCACTGATGCATTGAAGTCCTTTAATTTAATCACAATTTATCTAAAGCTGTGCTGTTATTTGACTTTATCAAAACTGCAATTTAGAAAAACAAATTTCTTCACACAATTGGCCCTCAGCTTGGCACTGTTACTTTCCCTGGAAACATGCAGGAACAGAGCAGAGGCAGCAGGCAGAAGATGCACTGTTTCACATCCTGTCGAGAAAAGGAAAGTGTTCCAAAAAGAGCTGAAGCCTGCCCCCCCCGCCCCCCACGACCATACAGGTAGTCCCCAGGTTACAGATAGGTTCCTTTCCTGAGAACATCCTACAGTTGAATTTGTATGTAAGTCAGATCACATGATTAAAGCAAATTTTTGTCTTAGTATATGTATATACGTCACCTTCTTAAGCATATAAAATGCTTAAGAAACACTTCCATATTCACTAAAACTTCTTAAACATGATACAGCATTGTAATAATGATAATAATACTACAGTAATAATAAAGTAACTATGGGTACTGAAGAGAGATAGAAAGAGAATCTGTATCTATGTGTATAGATATGCAATATGGTAAAATCAAAGAAATAGATTCTTTAGAACATTCTTTCATATCAGTATTGTAGAGTTATCACAGTATCATTCTTGCATAGATTTTAACAATATCATGACTATGAAGCATTCTGAGCACTTTATATGTTGTTTGTTCATTTTCTGAGTATATATCTGAGTTATTCTGCTAATTTACAATAAACCGTAAGAATAATAAAATGCTACAGTTCCAAACAAAATGAAACCTAAAACAAAACAGAAAAAAAAAAACAATCAGAATTTTATTTGTTTCTTTTGTTGCCAATTGCAGCACCCCAAAACACCCAAAAAGAAGTTGACCAGAAGAACAACTTGGGCAAGTGGCCTCCCTATTCTTGGGCCAGAGGGAGGCCACTTAGTAAAAACACCACAGTTATACTGTTCCAGAAGGGAGTGGGGATAAGAACAAAATGAACTTTGTGTAACCCACAGCTAACAAGCTAGCCTGACCTCCAATACACTAATCAAAGGGACAGTGGAAACTGGTTATACTCGCCATGAAAGTTGCAAATGTGCAGGGAGTAAGAACATGGCAAGCCTGTGTGAATCTGGAGCAGATAAGAAATAGACATGGGAAATGTCTGGTCCTTGATGGAAGAAAAGACTCTTTGAAGCTAACAGCAGTGAGTATGTGGCTACACTGATGTATTGATGTGTTAGATGAGTATTAGGTGACCTAATTGCTTACCTAGAGTTTAAAACACATGTACTGGGATGCAACTTTTGAGACACTGCTTTGGGTTGAACATCCTCTTTCATCTCCCTTTCGTTTTGGCTCTAAATCTCTTCTCAGGCTCCTTTTAACTCTGGGGTCCACCTGGGTTTGTCCTAGCTGTTGACTGGCTGAATTCGGTAACACTTTTTATACAATTGGCATTGACACATGCCCCACAACAATCTGGAGAATTGTAAAGAATATCAGGAGCAAGAAAAAGGGCTTCTATCAATATGTAGTAGGAAGAGGAAAGGGAGACAGGCAGTGTGATTGCTTAATAGGGAGGAAGGGAATTCAATGACTGATGTGAGGGAACAGGCACAGATGCTAAATGATTATTGTGGCTCTATGTTCTCCCCAAAGCAGGATGGAGAACATACATGGACTGGGATTCAGGGGCACAGATTAGAGTCACACAACCCCCCCCCCCACAGAAGTCGAGGAGCTCCTCAGGGCACTGGTTGTTACAAAGGCCCTGATGTGTTATATCCAAGAGTACTTTCAGAGCTAACGGGTCCTCTTGTCCATTTTTGAGGCCACATGGAGAATGGGTTTGGTTCTGGAGGACTGGAGGGAGGCATCATTGGTCCCAATTTTCAAAATGGGTAGTAGAGGGGACATTACAGGCTGGTTAACCTTATGTCCATTCTAGGAAAGATTTTGGAAGGACTCATAATAAGATCTAAAAACCCTAAATAGGGAAGGGAGGTTGGCAGCCATGCAACATAGCTTCCACAAAACCGGGTCCTGCCAGATGAACCTTGTGGAATTCTATGACAAAGTTTCAAGGTGGCTAGATGGAGCAGATGTGGTGGAAATGGTTTACCTGAATTTCAGCAAGACCTTTGACAAATTGCCACATGGTATCCTAGTTGAGAAATTGAGGAGTTTTGGGATAGACCAATGCACTCTCCAATGGATTAGGGCATGCTTCGAAAGCAGAGGGTAACTATTAGTGGGGAATCATCAGGACGGTGGTCAGTGACAATTGGGGTCCACCAGGGCTGTGTCCTGGGATTGATCCTGTTCAATCTTTTCATCAACAACATGAAAGAATGGGTGAACAGTCTGCTTATCAAATTTACAGACGATACTAAAACAGGGGCAGTGGCCACAATTGAGGAACAGGTACTCCAGATCCAAAAGGATCTGGACAGACTATGGAAGTGGGCTGGGGGCAATAGAATGGTGTTCAATGTGGATAAGTGCAAGGTCTTGCACTTGGGGCATAAGAATAGGTGTCATAAGTACAGGTTAGGAGACAAGTTTGTGTAAGATGTATGCAATAGCACAAATGTTCATTTATACATTTGAGAACAAGAACAAAATATTTTACTTCCCTTAAAAATATAATTCTACTAACGAGAAGATGGCAGAATGAAAGATACCACACAATCCATAGATAGAAAGGATTTAAGAAAATCCATCTACTCCCAGATGATGGCCAGCATTGGTGTTGGCCTTAAAGCACATCATGAACAGGAGAAAGCAGATGAATTTTTTTGGCTTCTACATCTCTCTCGGAAACTGTTTCTTTCCAGCTTTTAGGAAGATAAATGCTATGGCTGAGAAGAATTGATTTCAAAGGAAGAAAGCATACATAAAAGAAGGATTTCACTGTTCCCTTCTGTCTTCCTATGCTGTATTTCAAATTTCACTATCCCACTATCAAATTACACTATCAGAATTGGAAGCAACCCACTTCTGATACCATCACTATTAGTCTGGTCCTTGAAAATAGGGAAATATTTGCATTGATCACAAGTTGTAGTATTCACTAAAGGCTGTTGATACTTTGGTTTACCATGCACACCCACTTGATAATGAGGAGCCAATTGGCCATTAGGAAATATTCAATTAAGGGTGGTCAGATCCTAATGTGAAAGCCTGGATCTTTTAATTAATACACTCATTAACTAAAAACTGCAGTTTTGCATTCAGATTGTAACCTTGACTTACCTACAATAGAATAGATTAATTATTTAAAGGGTGAACTTCTGTGGAAAAAAAAGAGATAAACAATCCATCTTACAGCTGGAAGTTTATGATTTCTAATCCATAAGAAGAATGAGATTCTGATTCAATTATCTCTGGAACAATGAGTTTACCATTTGTTTTTGTTTGTTTGTTTTCTTAATTGAACAAAAGCACCAAGAGCTTCCTAGCATTCCCACCCATGAATGTAATACAGTTGCAGAAGAAAATGAAAAAGACAAAACCTCTAGACAAAGCCCCTCTTGACTTCTGGGAGTTGAATTAGAATATATCTTGATTAGAAAGACAGGGAAACATTTTAGCTGAGTACTTACCAAAAAGGTCATATGAACAATGAACTGAATTTATGCAATGTGCCTATTGAAAATGACACTCTTCTGAGTCTCCCAAAGTGCTCTCAGCATATTTTGAAAATTGATAATGGCAGAGTACACCACTGTCTCTTGAATGCCAAAAGACAAGATAATCTACTCCCTGATACTGAGGTCATAATTAGGATTCATTAGGGAGCTGCCATCAGTACCAGTGATGAATGCCATATAAGCACATTGGGTAAGAGAGTACAATCTTGGAGGACAAGAGACAACTTGCAGCAGGTTGAGCAGTGGAGCAAAAGGAAGCAGCAGGTGGTGACAACTCCCATTACCATCTCCAGTCCTGAAAGTCTGGAGCCAAAGAGAAGGTGAATAAGTTTGTGTAACGCAGGTAAGGAAATAGTAGGAACTGGTACTACTATGATCCAGGCTCTCTAATGTCAATCTTAGCTATATAGTGTATTCCAGAAACTTGCCTGAAAGTTGCAGTGGCAGTCAAATTATGAACAGGTACATCTGCAAAAAAAGGTTGCACCTCAGGAATGAAAGCCTCTGGCTCATTCAAGGCACCAGTGGGGGTGGGGGAGGAGGCTGTCTCACCAAAAGAAGTTGGCTCTTCTGTCAGTTTTTTAATGACTGCATTGCAAACCTGAAGGAAGAAAGTCATGGCCATTGGAAAGGGTTTGGAATAGGGACTTGCCTTTATCATTGCAATCATTTTATAGACAAGAAGGAAAATGGTTGGAGCATAAGTGAAAGAGATCACGATGTGTGTGCATGGAAGTGGAAACATTGAGTGTGAGAGAGCAATGATGAGGAGGGATGAAAAGCCTCCCTTGCTGCCATCTTATGAAGAGGGGGATGAATCCTATGTAAAGAGCCCCTTGCCATCTTACCCTGCTGTCCACAACTATGTTTTGCTTGCCTCCCCTTTGGTTCCCCTTTCTGAGTACATTTGAACATTCTGTTAAGAGTCTTGTGAATTGGAACCCCCTGAATATGATTCAGCTTCCCCAACCCCATTTTCACTTGATGGGGTGCCTCAAATAGCACTGGGGCTAGCAATGTGACTATTGGGTCAGGGGTGTTCTGCAGGGGTGTTCAGGCACCCTGGCACCTGGTTTTGGATGGCATGGGTCACCCCAGCAGGTACATGTCCTGTTCACCTCCTCCAATCTGTGCAATTGGAAGTGCCACTTGCTCAGATGCAGGGGAAGACCCACATGGGCTGGCAGAGGCCATACATTACTTGTGCCTAACCCATGGCCACACATGGGCAGATTGCCAGAATATGCTGAGTGCCTTCCTGACTTCTGAAGAGCTAAGCCTGGTAAAGCAAAAAAATCTTGAATGAAAATTGATTGCAAGGGCCAGGGCAAGTTGGGCAAGCAGATCATGTTTTTCCTACTTATGTGCTGTCTAATTGGGTCTAATGAGCAGACTGACTGTCAGAGTCTGATCCAATATTGTGAACTGTTAATAGATGCAATTAGGTGTGGGGTCCTGAAGCAGAAGAATCTGAGTAGTACCAAGTGTCTCAAAGGGCAGATGAGTCACTCTCTGAGTTTTTAAAGAGATTGAAGGATGCTATGTGCCAGTTTGCAGTTTGGACCCTGAAGGTGAAGAGAACAGAAGTTGAATATGTTGCTCATGGGGCAGACTGCAGATGATATAAGAAGGAAGTTGCAAAAGACTGAAGATGGCTACCTGAGCTGACTCCCAAGATGGTTGAAATTGCCCATTGAGAGCATGCAAACAGAGAGCAAGATGGGGAGAGGAAAGTAGACAGAAGACACAGAGCACAGATTATGACATTGCAAGGGGCAACAGGCACCTATCCATGAGTGAGGGGTTGTTGGAACCACAAGTGGAAGAAAGATGCAAAGGGGAAGGATTGAAAAAGGGAAAGAAAGTTGGAGAAGGACCAGTGTGCTGCTTGTAAAGGAAAAGATATAGAAGAATGAGTGGTCAGAGAAGTCAGTCCCTCTTTGGTCAGAGAGCAAGCCACATGGGATGATATCTGCTATTGAGGGAAGTGAGTTGGACTGATGAGGACTGAGGATAGTTGTAAAAGTATCCTTCACTGATCCCCTGGTTAAACTCATGGTGGAAGGATAAATGCATCCATTCCTACTGGACACTAGTGCAGCTCACTCTGTAATGAATTCTGCCCCCACTGCCACCAACTGGAATACCACTATTGTGGAAGCTGGAGATGCTTCTAGGAGGATATGCCCCCTGTACCTGAACTAACCTTGGAAAAGAGAGAGGCCCAGGAGAACCACCAGTTTCTTCGTTTGCACAATTGCCCATCTCCCTTTTGGGTTGGAATTTCTATGCAGGATGAAGGCAGATTTCTCTTAATAATCTAATATCCTTTTTAAACCAGTGTGTCTCTAAATGATCACCTATTTCCCTTAATTCTTTTAATTCAATATTGCTAAATATTAGTTCTTTGCTTTAGGATATAATATATGGAACTATCTTTAACTGATTTGCAACTCAATACATTTTAACATCTGGAATACCCAGCCCTCCTTTTTTTGTGATTCATACCATAGTACTTAACTTATTCTTGCTCACTTCCATTACAATAAACATCCGCTAACTTCTGTAATTCCTTTGATTCTTTATCATAAAACTTGATTGGAATCACCCAGAACAAAAAATGAATCTTTGGCAGAATTTTCATTTTTGTTACTACTATTCTTCCATACCATGATTT
Organism: Varanus komodoensis; assembly: GCF_004798865.1. Classification (NCBI taxonomy): domain Eukaryota; kingdom Metazoa; phylum Chordata; class Lepidosauria; order Squamata; family Varanidae; genus Varanus; species Varanus komodoensis. The sequence continues at coordinate 30,671,481 of NW_025335317.1, forward strand.
TACCTTTCTATATTTTCCTATTTTATCTTTTATATTCTTCTCTAACATTTCATAATTTTTCTTCTTTAATCCTTGACTATCTTTTGGAATATCAATCCCTAAATATCTCATATTGTCTACTATTTTTAATTTATATTTTTCTTTTAATATACCCAATTCTTCACTATTATGTTTTTATAAAATCATTTCCAATTTTTCCCAATTAACTTGCAACCCACTATATTTTCCAAATTCCTTTCAATGTGAATATGTTCAATAAGTATGTATTGGATCTTGAAATGTTAACAATGCATCACCTGCAATTGAATTAATTTTAATTTTCTGACATACTCCAATTCCTTCTATCTCTATATCATTCCTAATTGCATTTGCCAGTACTTCCATCATTAAAGCAAATAACATTGGGGATAAGGGACAATCCTGTCTCATTCCTCAGCTTAGGTTTATAGTTTCTGTTATACCAGCATTTACTATTATTTTTGCAGTGTTTTCTGAATATAATTGATTTATTACTTTCTTAAACTTTATTCCAAATCCCATCTTCTCTATTAAGATCTTCTTTGTTGGCCATTCTACACAGTCAAAGGCTTTAAATATAACTAATGCGAATATTCACATGCTAGCAAAGTTATGCTCAAAATCCTACAAGCTAGGCTCCAGCAGTATGTGGCCCAAGAACTACCAGAAGTACAGGCAGGATTTCGAAGAGGGAGAGGAAGTAGAGACCAAATTGCCAACATACGCTGGATCATGGAGAAAGCTAGGGAGTTCCAGAAAAACATCTACTTCTGCTTCATTCGCTATGGTAAAGCCTTTGATTGTGTGGATCACAACAAATTGTGGAAAGTTCTGTCACGTTCCTCAGCTTAGGGTTATCGTTTCTGTAATACCATCATTTACTATCATTTTTGCAGTATTTTCTGAATATAATTTATTTATTACTTTCTTAAACTTTCTTCCAAATCCCATCTTCTCTATTAAGATCTTCATTGTTGGCCATTGCTAATATACTTGCGTTTATGTTTTACTTCTCAATATAATAGTTAATATTTAATATTCTCCTTACTACATTTGACATTTGTCGACCTCTTATAAACCCACATTGATCATTCTTTATATATTTATCTATACATCTGTTCAATCTATTTACCGATATCACTGTAAAGAACTTAGCATCTTGATTAATAAGGGATATCGGTCTATAAGATCCGAGGTTTTTAAGATCTTTATTAGGTTTTGCTATCAGTACTATCATGGATTGTTTCCAAGAACTTGGAATTGTTTCCCCTTCCATTATTTTATTAAACATCATTTTCATCTTCGGGACTAGCAATTTTTTTAATTTTTTTATAACATCCAACACCCAATCCATCAGATCCTGGTGCTTTACCTATTTTCAATTTATTAATAACTTCCAATATCTATTCTTCTTCTACTTGAGTTTCCATAATTTCTTTATCCTCTTCTTGAATTTTACAATTTAAATTCTTTTCTATATACATCTGACAGTCATTCACATCTATTTCATTTACCTTATAAAAATTTTCAAGATTTTTTTTTATCTTGTTACATTTATTTATTATTATTTATTTATTTATTTAGAAAATTTCTAGGACGCCCCATTCGCCAAAGCCTCGGGGTGGCTTACAAGTAAATAAATTAAAATATATAAATAACAATATAAAATACACATAACTGTATAAAATAAGTTGCCCTGGCCATCGTTCCCTCTTTTCATTCTTTATTACTCCAATTAAACTTTTTGCCTTTTTGACTTGTGTGACTCTGGCCAGCATTTTGGAATTTTTATTACTACTTTCATAAAATTCTCTTTTCAAGTAAATTAGATTCCTTTGAACTTGTTCTATTTTGATATTTTGTATTTTTTTCTTTTACCTGTTAATTCTAACATAATTTTGTTTTTTCTACTTTTTATATACTTTTTCTCTAGTTCTTTAATTTCCTCTTCTAACCTTGTTATATGTTGCTCTTTTTGTTTCTATATTATATGAATATTTTATTCCTAACCCTCTTACTACTGCTTTCATTGTATCCCATATTATATTACTACCTCCTTTTTCATTTATTTTCCATATTTCTTTTAATTCTCTTTCCATTTTTTCTAAGATCTCATTTTTAAAAATCCTTAGATCTATTCTCCTGTTTACCTGTTTATAATCACAATCTATTTCCATTTCATGCATGGAAATAGAATAGAAATAGACCATTGCATGGTCTGATATTTTAATTAATTTTATATCCACATTTACTTAGATTATATTTCTGGTGTTACAAATATATAATCTATTCTTGTAATATTTTTATGTGTATTAGAAAAAAATGGATAACTTTTCTGATTACCATGTAATTCTCTCCAAACATTTTTAATCTATTTTTATTAATAAATCTATTTAAATCTGTGTTATTATATTTTATATCTACCTTTGATGGGTTGGATTTATCTTTTTCTTTATCTATAACCATATTATAATCACCTGCCATTATCACATATCCTCTTTTTATTTCTTCTATTTCTTTATACACCTTATTATAAAACTCTCTTTGATTTATATTATGTCCATACAAATTAGCTAAAGTCACCTCGTGTCCATAAATCAAACTTGTGTTATAAGAAATTTCCCCATATGATCTATTTTTATAACTTTTATTTTAAATTCACATCTTTTAGCTACAATAATTGCTACCCCTCTTGATTTTGATGTGCCATGTTTTTTCATATACATCTGCCCAATATAATTTTAATTCATTCACCCCATCTTTCCTTTGATGTGTTTCTTGTAAAATTATAATATCTGCTTTCTCCTTATGAATAGATTTTTCAATTCTAGCTTGTTTATGTTTTTCTCCCAAGCCGTTTAAATACCGAGAAACTATCTTCAATGTTTTTCCATTTTTTCAATACATCAAGTATTTTTTTTGGTCACCACATGTAACTAAATAAACACTCCAACAAAACTTAATAAAAACACTATTTATCTTCATTTCTCTGAATTCCTGTAAAAATTTATCAATCTTGTCTGATTGTGTTGATGATTGAGATGCTTGTAAAATCATTGTTTTTTCCGGTGATGATCTCTTTTTCCCATTCATTTCACAATTTTTCTCTACTTTTTTCAGACACAAATCCGATGGATGAAGTTTATGAGAGAAGTTTTTGTTTCGCTTTAAACCTTTGCCAGACGCTTTCTGCACTCTTGCTATGTTTTGACATCGAGCTAACAGATAAAGTCTTAAATTCGTAATACTATTTTTTTTTACAATCCACAGTTGTTATTTAGCATCCAACTAGCAGGAGATAACTCTTGAATTTAGTAATAACTTATTTACAGACCACAATTGCAATTTAGCTTTCAATCAACAGACAGATTTCTTAATTTTATTGTAATTGCTCGGTTGCAATTCAACAGCTGCAATTTAACATCCAGCCAGCAGAGGGAGCTGAAGGATTGCTATTAGCAAAATACAGTCTGTATGTTTTCAATACATCACTTCCTCTTCTCTTCTTTCCCTTTATTATCTCTTCTCTTTCATCTCTGTAACAGCAAGATAACACAAAGAAGCTAATTCTGGGACATTGTTAGTTGCGAAGTCGTGTCTGACCCATTGCGACCCCATGGACAACACTCCTCCAGGCCTTCCTTTCCTCCACCATCTCCCGGAGTCCACCTAAGCTCACACCAACTGCCTCAGTGACTCCATCTAGCCACCTCATCCTCTGCCGTCCCCTTCTTCTTTTGCCATCTATTGTTCCTAGCATTAGACTCTTCTCCAGGCATTAATTAACTTTAATATATATTCCTCGAGGCTCTATCCCAATATTTTCCTTTTCAGCACCTTCTCGACTTTCCAAGTGCGCAGGAGCAGAGGCAAAGTCTCGTCCGTTAATTATCTCTTCATAGTTTTACAGATTAGAGCTTTTTAACTCTATTCCAGTTCTCTTATCAACCACTCAAGAACCGACTCCCCCCCACACACATTTTCCCTTCATGCTTCATTATGCTTTTAAGCTTTTAAAGTAAACAGCTGAGGTGCAAGCTTACTCTGGACAAATTCCAGCAGTTTCATATTATAAAAACAGGCTCTTTGCAGATCTCATAGTCCACGTCGGTGTTTCAGACCTTCCCAGGAGAGAGACAAAGGAATTAACTCAAGTTTCATGCATTTTTCAGTATTTCTTGATTTTAATTTGGGTATATTTGAATCATATTTTTTCCAATGGAGGAGTAACAATTAAACATCTGGAGTCCATCCAAGCTAGCTCTGCCCCGCTCTCTTTTGTCTGTTTTTCAGAGTTACCCAGTGTGTTGTGTAGTTCTTTCACAGCGAGTTTCTCATGTGTCCTTTCCTCAATTAACTTGAAGCGGTTCGAGAGTTCCACTGCTTCCATGGGTGCAGAGTATTTTCTAGGTCTTCTGTGTCTGTCACCCTGTTCCAGGGAGTTTCCTCATTTTCCCTTCACTCAGGGATCTCTTTTGCCACCTTGGCTTGCTGTTGCTTTTCTTCCTTTTGGACTACATTTACCTGTTGAAGCCCCTCCACTCTGTCTAGAAGCTCTTCATTTTCTTTTATTTTCCAGAGGGCAGACACTCACTCCTCCAGTTCTCTCACTTTTTCTTGTAATAGTGTGCAGCAGTTGCAGTTGTTGCAGGCCACCACTGTGGAGTCTCCTTGGTGCGTTGTTTGCACCACCATGTGCAGATTGGGGGGGGGGGGTGGATTAAGGTGAAATAAAGGTGAGAAGCAAAGGGGGGTGTTAGGGACCTCCCTCTCTAAACTCTTGTTTTCTTACTCCCTGGGAGCTTGGCTGCTTATATCCTAGAACAACTGGGGCAACTTGCTCTGATGTGCTCTGCTCTGCTAGGAGTCAGGAACCAGAATGAATCACCCCACCCACATAACCACTGGTAGCTGATGAAGCCACTCCCTTTCAGTTAATCAGCAATCAGCTAATCTGGAGCTTCCCTTCAATTATCTCTTAGAAAACAAAAGACTTTAAGTTGGGCTAGTGCAGGCCTGTTTCTGCTTTGCCTCTATCTCCTCTTCCACTACAACAACTCCTCTGCCAAACTCCTATTTATATGAACCTTGTGGAATTCTATGATAAGGTCTCAAGGTGGCTAGATGGAGGAGATGCGGTGGGTGTAGTTTACTTGGATTTCAGCAAGGCCTTTGACAAAGTGCCGCATGATATCCTGGTCAAGAAATTATTGAGCTTTGGGATAGTTCTAGGCTATCTCTAGAATGGATTTTTTTTGGTTGGTAGGTTAGCTCACTTCCACTGCAATGTTTTCAATTAACTCCCCACCACAACCCTAAGACTTCCATCCTGGCAGTCTTTCCATCCAAAGCTCTTTTGTGCTTACTTTCCTCTGGTTCCTCAGTTAAAAGCAGGTACCCTGCACACTGATATTCCAGGCCCGATCACAGCTGGTAATGATGATCTAGATATATAAACCACTATCACAAGGATGGAGAAACTTGTTGGATTGCAACCCTCTCAACTCTCGCTTCTCATCTGGAAGGCAAAGTGTTCCTCTTCCCATTTATTGGTATAATCAAATTGACAAATTTTGTAGGTAACCATCAAAGACAATCTAGTCTTGGGAATAAAGCAGTTCTGCACTTAGAACTCTAACAGAGTATGACCCAACACACCAATAGTTTCCCTTTTTTAAAAAAACTTTGTGTCACATGATTGCCATAGGTAATAGGCAAAAACAATCTTAACCCACTTCTTCCTAAACAAATACTGATATTAGTAGACAACTGAACAGTGAATACCATTGATAATCCTGGAAACAGGATGATGAGGAAGCAAAATGTCATAAGCCTTAGCAAGGAACTAATCCATATAATTTAAGAGACTTTGCTTTACTCTATGTGTTTTTTTTTTTCCTGCATTATTATTGGCAACATTGCATGCATGGCTCTAGGTAGAGTTTTTCCTTTATTTTTGCCTAATCACTTTCTCTAAATTTTCTAGGATGATGCATTGGTGCCAGAATTCCTGTGATATTCAATGACACCTAAGAAAGGTCAGTTTGGTTACCTGCTGCTGGCTTATTATTAATCATCATTTTCAAAGCAAAGTCTCTCTTCAACTGATTTCATGCATGCATTAATTATTACAACACTGAAAATAGAGACCGGATGCACATACTTTTTTTAGCCATTGATTTCTTTCAAAAAGTGTACACAGTGTACATTTTCATCTTTATTAGATAGCCTTATACCTTTCCTATTTTAGTCTATGAGTCACTCAAAAGTATACATGTTATAATACATCAAGGGCATTTTAGCTGTATAGGTAAGATTGCACCACAAAATCACAGGGTTTGTGTGTGTGTGTGTGTGTGTGTGTGTGTGTGTGTGTGTGTGATAAATCTAATGAAGCTAAAAACAAGTCATTTGTTCAAGGTACTAAGTGACTCTTTTCTCTTTCAAGATCAGTTCACACACTCTCACACCAGGCAGGCCTGCACAACATGAGAAGCCAAGGTGAAATTTTATCATCGTGCCTCTCTTATGTCATCTACATTATGCCTATCCTCCCTGAGCTGACAAATAGCAATGGCAAGAGGCTGAGCCAGTGAAAAGCAAAAGCCCCTCAATTAAAAATAAAATCAATTAGCTTCGATTTAATACCACAAGCATTGCAATGATTATTTGCATTGTTAAGAGCTTCTAATAAAGCTCTTAACAGTTCCAGTGATTTTGACAACTTCATTTGCTTTGGAAGTTTAGACAGGCTGTTAACCAGAAAATGTTGCTCATGTTTAGATTTCTACAAAAATTTTTGTCTACGACTGTATATATCATTGTTTCATACCAACCCTTGACATTTTGGGTAAAGGATTTGAGTTCAGGAATGTCTTCCAGAATGGCTTTTAACTATTCCTACAAAATTTTACATTGTTATGCTGAAAAACAAGATTTACATTTGAAATAAGAAAGCTGTTTAGAAAAGAGACACAGTTTGAAAGTGCATATTGAAATAAATCTGTATATTGTCAAAGGAAGATGTATGAGATAAATATTTACTGAATATTTAAAATATTTACTGAGCTTAAACATTCATCTTAATGCAGCTTTTCATTAAGGACTAGAGTTCAAGTTCCACAGCCCACATTCACTCTTCAGTAGTGCCTCTAATTTCAGTCTAATTCCAAAATCTTATGGGACTAATGAAAAATGAATGTGATGTTCAGCACCAGATTTTGGTGTGTTTAAATTTTTATATTATTGGGTAATGTGACTGCTTGCAATCCATTCCCCTGCAATGTACACACAAATCTCTCTGGTTACATATAACATGTTTCAGCATTGCATTCCATAGCATATAACCTGCAGCATCGTATTCCACATTTTCCTGCTGCTCTTAAATTCTTGCAAGAAGCAGGGAAACTCTGAATGTGATGCCATCAGGTCACACCATTTTAAAAGCAAATTTAAAGAAGGATGCAGTCATGAAGTGTAGACTTTGATGAAGGAATTTCATGGCTTGCAGGCCTAACACTTTTTGGAGAGCCTTTTCCAACCCTGATCTACCTGGACACTGTACTTAGCCTTTGGAGCCTGCCTCAGGGAGTCAACCCCTTGAGAGACTTGGAGGGTGGTGACTAGGAGGAGGGCCTTTTCAGTGGTAGCCCAGCCTCATCTACCTCACAGGCTTCTTGTGATGAGATAGATAGATAGATTTTAGCTAATTTCCAAAGAGGATGTTTAATACATAGCAAACAATAACTTGGAACTCACAATAATCCTTCAGTAAGAAACATTTCATTGCCCATCCCATGTAAACCATAATTTAAAAGGGAATTTAAGAGCTTGGTCCAATTTTTTACACCCCTAAGCTGTATGCCTGATAATTCATTGGGAGTATAACCTTCTTCAGGACAGATTAAACACTGCTCAACCAGGCAGGAAAACCACCTAACATTACCTCTCTTTTGTATTGAGCTTCAGTTTTCTCATTCTCATATGGTCCATTACCTTCCTCAAGCACCAGTTCAGAGCATTCATTGCCTCATCTGTGTTCGACAAAAATTGGATGGCACAGTGATGACACCTCAGTCCATATTCCTAGATAACCTTGCTCAGAAGCTTAATGTAAATGTAAAACAGGAGGGATAAAATTCAGTAGGGTTCCATGATCTAATTGCCATGGAACAGAACAGTGATCCCTCAGCACCATCTTCTCAAGGTGACTACAGAAATAGAGGTGCAGGAGAGGTCCAGAAGGATTAAACTGCTCTTAACTCTCAGTCTCTCTCTCTCTCTCCCTTTTAGCAAAGATAATCCTACAGTGTGATCAAGGTTGTATCTGTACCAAAACTAGACAAAAGTTAGCAGTTTCTGTATGCGCAGCAGGTTATTTACGATGGACAGGTAAAAGATTTTGTTATTTGACATGTCTTGCCTTTACCTGTTTTGCTTCCTGGCCCTACTTCTTCAGTCTAGTTACCTGTTTCTCTATCTACACTTGCCTGGGCTGGACTACCTCTTGCAGTGGACCTTAGCATCACCCTCTCTTCTCTGATCTACTATCTCATCCCACATCTTGGCCTGGCCCAAAGGTCCAGACCCTCTTTCTTTGCTTAGAGAGGGTCTAATCCATGTGTTCTCCAATAAACAGCAGCAACTCAGGCAACCTTAATTAGATTCCAACTTTGCTGTCACAAAGTATACTCACTGAAATATAGCCCACATTAAACCCTAATATATTGGTATGGAGATCATTAGGCAAGTGTTATCTCATGGTAAATTTGGAGCTTAAATTGTTTGGTGCTATTTCTTCCATATTTTACACTCATTTGAATTTGTGCATTTAAGAATTCAGGATGGCAGAACAGCACAAGGTCCATTGCTCAACTTTTCATTCATCTGCATCTTCACATCTACATATAAATCAGACCTTAGCATGTGCTTCCAGAGTTGGGTTATTACAAACTGCTTCCTTGCATTGGTTATTGTTTTTAAACTCAAAATGTGGTTGTCTGTTATAGATTTAAACCAAGAAAATGGTGTGTGTGTATGTGTGTGTGAGCCTACGACTAAAAAAATGCAGCAGCTTAAAACATGTATTACACTAAGCAGCCAGATTCCAATGGCTGGCAACTCCTCTATCTGTTTTTGGTAATCATCCCATTGACAGAACACAGGGATGGACAAACAAGTGAGTAAATTATTAATTATTAGAAAATAAGGTGGTTGTCACTTGTTTCCATAGACAAACTGAGGACAATGTATTTTATTGCCTGTGATTTTGTTTACAGAACATCAGCATGTATAAGGTATAGAAAGCAGGCATAATTAAGGCAGCATTTTCCTCTAATGATAAAGATTAGTGCCTGTGTGTGATGCTTCACTGTCAGTGACTCATTTCAGATCCACCACATAATGAAGACATTAAAGAAAGAAATCCCTTTCATTCCTTTCCACATGAGACTTATCACCATTCTACAGGGGACACAGATTTATTGTTAATAAATACATAAACTGAAATGTATTTACAACTTCCTAACAGCATTGTACACTGCCAAATAAATTTTGACTAATAATTTGCTGTTTATCCTTGCTCCTAAAGACCAAAACAAAATGGAAGGGTGTGTTTATCTAGTATGCAAAATTACATTTTTTCCCACACATGGTAATAAACTTTATTGCACTAAAAAGCAATGATATGTAATGCATCTTTTTCCAAAACCTCATTTAGTTAGTCACAATAAAGTAGCAAGGATAAAGAATGGAAATTTGCAAATAGCTCCAATTACATTAGCCATTACAGAGTAGCTAGAAGGATTGACCTTTCATCTCACTACTACTTTATAAAACACTCTTCTAGAGAGCTCTGACTCAAATCCTCACCATCACTTCTCTTTTTAGCAGGGCACTTGAAACTGTTTTCTTTCAGAGGAAAAATAATCATTTGAAGAATTTTGAATGTTTACTGTTTCTGCTGCTTCAGTGTAAGTTTATTATGTTGGTTTTATATGGTTTTAGGAATTGATTGTACTTTATATAATGAACTTGGGTATCTTTGGGTCTCAGATCAGGTTGCATTAAAATTTAAAAGGCCTCAAAACTGTAGGACAACAGATGTGAGAATACCCCTGCCAATTCCCAAAGTACCCTTGGGTGCATCCCATCAGGGCATATATAAAGATATAACCAGCAAGTTCACACAACTCATACGACCCACTGACAAATGCCCCTTCCTTCTTTTCCATGGGCAAAATAACAACACTGAGAAGTTTTGCTGAAATAACAGACTTGGAAGCTCTAGGGAGGAAAATACAAAACACTGGGTCCCAGATAGCCTTCTGTTCAATCTAACAGTAAGTGGAAGAGGAACTGTTAGGGAAAGAAAAATCTTTCAAGTGAATTACTGAGTATGATGGTGGTGCCATAAAGAGAGATTTTGATTCTGGGACCACAAGCTAATCTTCATGGAAGATGGAGATATTGGCAAATGATGGGCTGCACTTCACAAAAAATGGGAAGCAGATGTTTCATGAAAAATATCAGGAGAGCTTTAAACTAAAACCTACTGAGGAGGGAGATGTGCAGCATGGCATACCATCACCTGACAAAGACCTGTTGTAACCCCCCTCGTAATTGAACACGCAGCTAGGGCATGGCTCGTCACGGGTAAAAAGCATGGTTAGGGTGTCCTGTTCGCGTGAGAACAAGAACAAGAACAAAGACGAATGTGCACGCTACGCAAGGATGAAAACAAAAGCCCAAGCATAACCGCAGACGTTATGCCCTTGTACTCTCGCTTGCTTTAGCATGATAAATGTGCAAATGGAGCACAGTGGCTTTCCCCTATTGTTCCCCTATTGTTCGCTGTTATTCAAGCACCTGCATAGTTGTAAAAGAGTATAAAAAAGCCGCTGTCTTCTGCTCGGGGCTGCACTCCAACGAGTGTGGTCCCTGCAGGTAAATAAATCCCCTCTCGAAAATTCCAACTAGTCTCTGGTCTCATTCGTAAAACCGCACCATACAACATTTGGAGGCCCCAGCGAGATTTTGAGACTATCGGTCTTGCCTCCCCCCGACACCAGGGACGGGCCCATAGGCATCTTATGCCTCTACCCCGGTTCGGTGGGACGTCTGACTAGCCGAGAGAGGAGTAATCGGTAAGTACGCATGGCAGTTACCCGCCATCTGTTCTGAATATCTGCAGATCTGGTATTGGAAAGAAAAGCCTGCTGGACGCAGCATACGGGCTACTTTCCGGTCTGGGGCGAGACGTCATTCCCCAGCCTCAGTTCCTGTTTAGGTTGTGTGTTTGTTTAGATTGTCTGTTTTGTCATCTGTCTTGTTGGATTGACACTTGGAATTCTCAGTATGGTTTATGTCCCGTTCTATTGTTGCTGTCTGTGTTTTCTGTCTTGTCTGTTTGTATTGTAAAGTGTTCCCCTTTCTGGGAGGTAAGCATAGCCCAGAGTGGGTTTTGGGGTTCCTCAGGAAACAGAAGCTCCCCACGCAGCCGCACCAATCTGTCCTCTTCAGGGCATGGTTGAAAGCAAGGGTGTGGGTGGGTGTTCTTGCCCCTGAGATGAGAAAGTGTGAACCTGGCTTTGATTGAGAAAGATTCATGAGGTCATTTGCCTGAGCCCAAGCATGGCTGAGTCTGGCTGGGAAAAAGGTGATGATCAAGGCATGTGTGTGTGGGATTTTTTCCTTCCCCCATTCCTTGTATATGAGCCAGAACTGGGAAGTAAGAAAATGTGTGGCCCTTGAATTGGGCTTGCAAACACAGGTCCTACCCAGTTTTCTGGACAAGCTCAATAAGCTTATCCTGTGTGAAAGCCCTGTGTGCAAGAAGGGTTATATAGAAACATTTTTATGAAGGTCCTTTCCTTGTCAGAAACCGGGTTTTAATGTCTTTAATGTAAGTTTTCTGCCTCTTCCATCTACCTTACAGCCCTCCTAGGTAGGAAGATTCCTTTTTTGTGTGATTAAATAATTGTGTTTGAAATTCCAGGAGGGGATGCTGATGGGCAGAGGAAAGATGGAAAAAAATGTGTATACTGTTGGGAATACTCAGTAGGAATCCTGAAAAGGATTCCCAGTGAGATAAAGAAAGGGTTTTACATTGGGAACATATTGCTGGTAAAGTTTTGCAAATTTAAATTGTTGTGTTTAGCAATTAGCCTGAGCAGTAGCAGGCTGGAATTCAACAGGGCAGAGTGTAAAATCAGGGGAAGACAGATTGCAGTTAACCATTAATAAATATTTCTGCCAAATTGGTTGGTTTTTCTTCCCCTGTTGAACTTGCAGCTGTTTGGAATGTGAGGTTTGAGTGAAAGGCAAAAAGATTTTTATTCTGGATGTTGTGTGTATGCCATGTGAGAATGATTCAGGGGGTGCATGGTGCTTGGAATGTGAGAGAATTTTAAGAGTCTTGGTAAATGGTGATTTGGCACTTTTTCTACTGAAAAAAAAATATGGGAAGAAATGTGTAACTTTTGGAGTAAAGACAAGAAAAACAAATTAAAAGAGAGAGAGAGAGAGGAACAGTCTACCTTGCTAAGAGCACTCCCATTATTTAAAGAGACAGTAACTGCAGCCTCTTCTCTGGATTTGGTCTGGCCAACTGAATTCAGGAGGGATTTGTGCTGGAAAATTTGGATTTCTTGACTCTGTGGGCTTGGCTATTCCACAGAGCCAAGAAAAGGGGGGATGCTCTGGCAGGAAGATACCACAAACACCACTTTGTGAGTACTGCAGAAGCAGCACACACAGCCTCTGAGCATGTGCAGAGTTCAAAATACTTTGGGAAGTTTGAGCAGCTCCGCTTCCAGCCACAGATTGGAGGCGGGCTTGCACTAGTTCTCAAAGAAAGTCTTTGAGTTTCTAGTCCTCTCCTCTCAAAGGAAATCTTGGTGTCTTGAAAATAATTGTGTAACTGAGGTAAGGCATTTGAGGTCCTCTGAGTGTTCAAAGCTTGTATTGCTTCAGGAAAAATTCTGCCTGGGAAGGGTTGGGTTAAAACAAAGACCCTTAAGCACTCTCAATGAGTCACTAGGGGATTTTTTTAGGAAGGGAATCCTTCCAAAAAGCAATGTTGTGAGCATGTGATTTGTGTCAGCCATCAAGAGTTTTCCCTCTCCAATAACTTCTATTTTTCAATGCAACCAGGATCTGGGTCTTATATATGTGTGTGGGTATAAGTTCTGAATTCTGAGTATACCATTTTGTTATTTTGCTATGTTACAAGTGAAGGATTGGGAGGGAATGGATGAAACTCTGGGGCTGTGTATGTGTGTGCATGCATGCACATGCAGTGGGAAGAGTTTCTTTTCAAATCTATGAGGCTACTTTTCCCTTTGGTGTTCAACAGAATGTTTTGTTTCCTTTTTCCTTTTGCAATATGCCAAATATTAATGATAGTGATATTGCTGTTACTGTTGTTACTGGTATTGATGCCCTTACAGTAGCCTAATGTTTGTTGGGGACTGAGCCCATTTGCCAGCCGAAGGATGCCCAAGGATGTTCATCTAAATGCGCAAGCATTGATTGTTAGATGAAATGTGTGTTAGTTCAGGTTTGTTTGTGTTAACAATGGGTTGGTGCATTTTGCATCTATGTGGGAGAGTATCATCTCTGCAATAAGAAATTGTGTAAAACTGTGCTCATTGTCCAGAAGAAAGCACATTTCTCTTTAGCCTAGGCAAGCAACAGGTTCGTGCAACACCAGTTCAACAAAGGATTTATTTTGTGTGCATTTTTGCATTGGTTGGATTGATTTATAAGTGGAAACAGCAGAACCCCTCTTTCTCTGAAAAACCACAAGGCTTGATTTCGTTACTAGAAACGGTTTTTCACACCCACGCCTCCAAGCTCAATTTATAGCTGAGCGGCAGCTAGCGTGAGATGGCAGCCTTGCTAAGCTGGAAAGGCTTCGGTCTGCAGCTGGATGGGCGACCACATGTGGATGCTGACTGCTATGGATTACACACCCATTGTCCTACTTGGGATGACTGCCAGCAACTCCTGCAAGTTCTTTTTACTTCCGAGGAGCACAATCGGATTCACCTTGAGGCTCGGAAGCAGGTTCTTGGCACAGATGGCCAACCCACCACTGACCCGGTTATTCTGGAAACGAGCCTCCCAGCCCAACGACCCAACTGGGATCCCAATACGATTGCTGGTGAAGGAGCTCTAACCAGGACCTCCAGATCATCGGCGCCCACACGGTAGAGACCCTTCTCCGAAGCCCACCTGATCGCTGGATCTCCAATGCTCGCGCCATGCAATTTCAGGTATTACTGTTGGACCCTCCCCGGGTAACCTTCTCCAAGTCTCCAAGACGACGGTCCTAAATCCGGCCACCCTCCTGCTGGGGGATGAACAAGAGGGCCCCGCCCCCGATTGCACTGAAGTCCTCGACACTATCACCGGCACCAGACCAGATCTGTCTGATGTCCTGCTAAGCCCGCCGGCCCACAACCTATTTACAGATGGGAGCAGTTTCGTCAAGGACGGAGTCCGGTATGCGGGAGCAGCGGTGGTCATCAGATCTGAGGTAATATGGGTCCAGTCACTGGGACACGGCACGTCAGCCCAAAGGGCGCAGCTCATCGCCCTAGCACAAGCCCTCCGGTGGGGGAAGGGGAAGACTCTTAATATTTACACGGACAGCCGGTACGCCTTCGCCACGGCTCACGTCCATGGGGCGTTGTACTGGGAAAGGGGACTGTTGACCTCTGGGGGGGGGGAAGGATATTAAAAACACGGAAGAAATAATGGAGGCCCTCTGGTTGCCAGAACGCATGGCTATTATTCATTGCCCTGGGCACTGGTGGGATGAGTCGCTGGTCTCTCAAGGAAATAATTTCGCTGACAAAACAGCCAGAGAGGCGGCCCTAAGACCAGTAGGGCCACTAGAGATCCTCCTGGTACATCTGCCTCCCCGAGTTCTTCCTGAACGGCCAACTTATTCACAGAAGGAAAAGGACTTGGGCACACTCTTGAAGTTGGCGGTCACTGGACGGACCTCCTTCCATTTGCCGTCCTACGCACACAATGCTCCCCTTATAGGAAGGGGTTCACCCCCTTTGAAATTGTATTTGGGCGACTGCCTCCTCTGCTTCCTCGCCTGGAGGAGGAGATGCGCGCCAAGTTGTCTAACCACAACTTGCTTGAGTCCTTGCAGGCCCTCGATCGCGTCCGGCACGATATTCGCCGACAGGTTCGGTCCAACATGGGCGGGACTACTGAGGCTCCGGACCCTGCGGCTGACCCTCCCCCACGTGTAAACCCAGGAGATTGGGTCTGGCTAAAGAACTTTCACCCTGTCACTCTAGGTGCCCGGTGGCTAGGACCCTTCCAGGTGATCCTCTCCACTCCCACGGCAGTAAGACTGGCCAAAAACCCCACTGGTTCCACGTGACACAGATAAAGCCTGCCTCGCCGGTCCTCGGAACAATGGATGGTACACCAAAACGGAGACCCTCTGTGAGTCAAGTTAAAAAGGGTCTCCTCCCAGCAGTCCTCCTGATTCTTCTCGCCCGCCCGGTAGGCTGCCCCCCGCAAACCCACACCAGCCACTTACCATGGAATGGACCTTGCAGACTAACTGGCAGACCTCCCCGCCAGTGGCAACCATCCTGACTCACACCCACGATACCTCCCCGGACTTCTGCATAGATCTCTGCCAACTCTTTCCACCCGGGTGGACTAACCCGGGCCTCTTCTCGGTGCATATGGTTGTGGGGGACCGCCTGATCTGGGGGTATGGATGCGGAACTGATACCTTGGAAAGGAGTCTATCGCAGGAGGAATATTATGGCTGTCCATCGGATGGGAGCCCCGCTTGCGGTGACGTGCCCTATTTCTACTGTGCCCGATGGGGTTGCGAGACTTTCGCTACCTGGTTGGAAGGCCAAGATAAGGATCCTTGGCTCACGGTAAAAAGGGTGCAGGTCGGCCAGGCGGAGACTGGCAGACGTAACCCCCTAAGCCTCAAGATCAAACGAGGCGGGGAAGATTCTTGGGTAAAAGGTAAAACCTGGGGGCTACACTTGTATCTGTATGGTCCTGATCCGGGCGTACTTTTCACGGTTCAGGAACGGGTTATCTCATGACCCTGGGGCCTGGTGGGACCCAACCAGGCTCTCCCTCGCCCTCAGGTGGTGAACCCCACCCCCGCTCACCACATCCCTGACCCTCGCACACAGCGTGCTCTGGCCTGGGCTGCTAGCCGACCATCATCCAGCCGCTCATTTACATTAGTGTCTGCAGTTTTTGAAGTCCTCAACGGGACCAACCCAAACATTACCGAAACATGTTGGTTATGCCTGAGTCCTCAGCCCCTTTTTACACTGGAGTAGGACTGAATGTGTCCTTTTCCGTCTTTGCTAATATTTCCTACTCAGAGAATTATGGGAGTGCCTGCCCGTGGGGGCTCCACCCCTCTATAACATTAGAAGAGTTCTCAGGTCAAGGGACCTGTGTCACGGGTCCTGGTGGGCCCCGCAATGATCCACGATGTGCTGCTACCTTACTCCTTACCCCCACAGCACGCCCCTACCTCCTGGCAGCCCCGAATGGGACTCTTTTTGCTTGCCGATCCGGCCTCACCCCATGCAGCTTATGTGCTGCCTTGGATGAGAAATGCTGCTTTTATGCAAATCATTCAGGCATCATCCATAACAGTCTAGACCTAGTCAAAGCCCGCCTGGAGGACTGAGAAAGGTGCCGCCAGGGGGGTTCCAACTGGTATCAGTGCCTCTTTAACTGGTCCCCCTGGCTGACCAGTCTGCTCTCTTCCCTTGCTGGACCCCTTTTAGGGTTGTTATTTTTCTTTATTTTCGGGCCCCTTCTGCTCCATTGGGTTACCCGCCTTGTCCAGCAGCGCATTAATGCTATGAAAGTACTGGCATTTCATGTCAGGTCTCACCTGGGCCAGGGTGATGGTTACAAGCACCATCCGCTAGCGGCTCATTGACTCGATGATTCGATTCCCCAAGAAGACCAGTAGGGAATGTTGTAACCCCCCTCATATTCGAACACGCAGCCAGGGCATGGCTCATCACGGGTAAAAAGCATGGTTATGGTGTCTTGTTCGCGTGAGAACAAGAACAAGAACAAAAACGAATGTGCATGCTACGCAAGGATGAAAACAAAAGCCCAAGCATAACCGCAGACATGCCCTTGTACCCTCGCTTGCTTTAGCATGATAAATGTGCAAATGGGGCACAGTGGCTTTCCCCTATTGTTCCCCTATTGTTCGCTGTTATTCAAGTACCTGCATAGTTGTAAAAGAGTATAAAAAAGCCGCTGTCTTCTGCTCGGGACCGCACTCCAATGAGAGTGGTCCCTGCAGGTAAATAAATCCCCTCTCGAAAATTACAACTAGTCTCTGGTCTCATTCATAAAACCGCGCCATACAACAGACCTATGTATTTCAACAGAGAAAAAACCTCAAGCAAGGCCCAACACCACTCTCCCAAAAAATGTCAGAAGAACAGCAGGGCACAGTGAGAATGAACTTTGATGTCTCTACAGCAATGCCCAGAGTATGGGAAACAAGCAACATGACTTTTTGCTCAGAGTACACGAGGGCAATTATGAGCTTATAGGAATAACTGAAACTTGGTGGGATGAGTCACATGACTGGAACTCTACAATTGATGGATACAACCTGTTTAAGAAAAATAGAAAGGACAAAAAGGGAGGTGGAGTTGCAATATACATAAAGGATCTTAGTAGCCCCATTGAAAGCCTCTGGGTAAATTTAAAGGGAACAAAAAATAAGAAAAACATAGTTATTGGTGTCTATTAAAGACCACCCAGGAAAAGGGGGCAAGGGTTAGAAAGCCAATTTTAACAAACTCAGAAAAACAATAAATGAAGTGCCATGGTGCATTCTCCTGTCTTCACTAAAGGCAAGCAGCACAGTCCTATTAGTAAATGGAAGTGGGTTAAACAAGTGTGTGTGTACATGCACGCACATGCACACACGAGGTGGGGTAAGGGGAAATAAAGGGGGAAAATGTTAGGGATCTTCCCCTTGGCCTTCCCAGCCAAACTCCTGTTCGCTCTCCCTGTTCAATCACTGTGCTCGCTCGCTCCCTGGAAGCTTGGCTGCTTGTATCTCAGAGGCCCTAGACCAGCTGGGGCAGTTTGCTCTGATGTGCTCTGCTTTGTTCCTCCAGGAGTCAGGACGCAGAAGGTGGTAAGCAAGGTAACTTAGGTGGTTTAAGGCAGAATATGTATCTTTAGGAAAGAGAATGATTTAGACTGGCAGGTGATCACTGTTCGGTTATCACATTCTATCATGTTTATTACCCATATAAGGTCTAATCTAATCTAAGGCCTAATAAAACTTTTCCTAATCTACATAAATTGCATTCAGTTCTGCTTGAAACAGAGATGAGCAAATTGGTTTAATCTCTATTGAGACTAGGGTACCATTTGTTGATTGGTTTGTTTGGGTTCTATCCCACCAGCATTCCAGAGAACTGTATTTGAAGGGCTTCCTCATCAGTGTCTCATCTGTTAATTTAAAGATAAAGAATCCTAAGAAGGAAAGAGCAGAGACCTTAAAGTTGTGAACCAACAATTATCACCTGGATCTAAACAGATAGGCACATAGACTATCTGGTCATTTTGGAAGTCATTTATTCTGCTTCTAAAGGATTCATGTAGTATGGCTATCAATTGATTCAACTCATTTTAAATTATACAATACGATGACACAATAATTTAAACTAGCTTTTAAAGAACAGCTCATGGAGTGTTTAGCATTAGAGTGTATCCTGTTAATATGAATGTTACTTTTGTCATGAGATAGGCAATATACTATGAAGTCATAGACTAGCTGTCAACTTATGTAACTGATTTTTGATAATTAGAATAAGAATTCATTGATTATCAAGATTATTTTAAAGAATTTATTCCTAGCTGAAGGCTGTATATTGCATTTTGCAATATACAAGTGTTGACTTTTATTGTTATATGTTCAGAAAACAAATATCCCCTGCACCAATTTTTAAAACGTGAAATGGTTAAATAGTGGGAAACAACAAACTGGGCGATGGATTCTAACAGGAATACTTGCTAGAGCATTCTTTTTCTGGGATAATAAGTGCAACCTGACAACAGGAGAAGTGCCAGACAACTGGAGAAGGAATAACATTGTCCCTACCTTGAAAAAGGGAACTACAGGCCAGTTAATCAATTCCTGGACAAATTCTGGAGTAAATTATTTAAAAAATCCATCTGCAAGCATCTTGAAGAAAATGCAGTGATTAATAGAAGCCAACATGGATTTATCAAAAATAAATCCTGTCAGACTAATTTAATCTCATTTTCTGACTGGGTAATTTCCCAAATGGACATAGGGAACACTGGACATAATCTACCTTGACTTACATTTAATTTTTCAACCAATATTTACTAAATATCCAGATCCCAGAAAACAAAAGCTGCATTAACATTAGGGCTTTCATTGTATTAAGGAAAATTTATGCTGTAGTCCCATACCTACTTACCAAAAAGTAAATGCAATTAATGCAATTAAACACAATAGAGCTTGTGTCTCATTAGAAATGGACTGTGCTGTTAGTAGTCTATTTTGTAACAGATGCATTGAATACTTTCATTTGTTAAGGAAAATGAATAATCTGTCACTAAATAATTACTAATTAATCCTGAACCAATTTTAATGTAATTTTAAATTAATCTGCATGGTACCAATAACTAGTTTCTATCTCAAAACTTTAGAGATAATCAATTTAAATTTCAGATTTATAAATAAAACCAATCATTTATTGATAGAGAGAAAGGTCATTTTTATTATTTTTTCATTCTCTATTACCATAGCAACTGGAACTAAAGTAGCCATGAAAAGAAACAAGGAATTATTTCTTTAGTTCTCACCAATTACCTTTTTTCTTCATTAATTAAAATTTCCTCTCATCAATTAAAGCGAGTAAAGTACATTGCACTGTCCATTGGTTTTCTGCATAGTACATCTTCCGAAAACTGTGTAAATATTAAAAATTGTACTTGACAAGAGACTAGAGTTTCTTTACCTGCCACACTTGTAATATGTTGGCCTGCAACTCCTGTTATTACCAGTTAGCTTGGAATGATCATGTTGGCTAAGGATAATGGGAATTATAATGCAATGTATCTGGAAGGCATCAGATTGGGCAGCCTGAGCTAAACTCTATCCCTGCCTCTCAGTTGCTTAACCTCAAACATTCCAGAGTGCTGGGTTTCTATATCATAAGAACATCTTAGATTTTCTTTCAAAGCTAATTCAAAGTGGAAAAAGCAACCAGGTGGGAGTCAGTGTGTTTGCTTCCTCATTTGTGGTCATGGTTATTGGTGTTATCTGTGAATCAGGTCAATCGCCATTTATGCCAACTAGCATGTTTAGTCCTAACTAGACTGTTTTAGTTTCCGCGTCTCCTTAGGCATTTTCTCTTACGGATTTTCTTTTGAACCTTTACAAAACTTGTAGTTTCCCTGAGCATGTTAATACTTCTTTTATGGATTGTGAAATTTTTGATGTCAAGCTATCCACACTCAGACTATGAGTTCACTATTGTCCATCTTTTACTCTATTTAAAGGGCTATCAGGGAGACCATCTTCTGTTTGAAGAGCTGTCCAGTCCAAGTTGGTTTAAAGGAAGAAGCATTAGGCCTTAAACTTTCTCATCAACAGTGAGCACAAGGACAGCAGATTGAGTAAGTCACTTGGTCAGTCTTCTACTCTGTGGTGAGATGTGTTGCATTTCTACTTAACTTTAGTAATTGTTAATAATTTGTATCTATACACCTAAAGTAGTATATTAAAAATATGCATGCCTGTACCCTCTTTAGTCTTCATTTTTGGTGATGTATTTCCTCTTTTTTGGTGACTAAGAATTGGCCACCCTAAACAGTAATATGTACAAAGGAAGCAATTCTCCAAAGAAGATAAGAAGCAAGAGATAAATCCAATTTGCATTGGTTCAAGACTAACACAAGAGGTCAGTGGTGAAATTAGAAACATAGAAAAAAGCAAGTCAAAAGAGGTCTCATGGGCCATCTAATCTGACCCCCATCTCCAGCCAGCTCAGCTCATGTAATCCCCAATTCATGTCACCTGCCCTAAATATACTTACTTTTAACCATAATTGAAGCCTGTGATAATTCATTCCTGAGTGCTTGTGTTTAAGTACTCAGAGGTCATCTCTCATCTAACTCAAAGAGCAATTATTTAAACTGACACACTGTAAAGTGCACATGCAAATTTAATGTTTGGGATGAATCATATTATGTTTTCTGTACCCTGATATCCTGTTTATCCTTTTCATTTCATATTATTACCCTTGCAGTATTCTGCCAGCATTATAGTACAGGAAAAAAATCCTTAGAGAACCAGCTACATCTATAAAGCTATATGAATAAAATACGGATAATTATTCAACCCTGAGATCTCCTTTGTTTCTCTGTGTGATAGAATTCTCTGTGAGGTAAAATACATGTTTATTGTTCTAAAAACAAACTACTTTGGATACAGCTCTTCCTCATTTTTCAAATGAGTGTGCACCTTTTAAACAGCGATAAACATAATAACAGCTGCTTCGTACCTTCAAAAGAATGCATTTATTCCTGTAAAGTATTTTGCATTTGGTCTGAAGATATGCATTAATCGGTATTGGGGATGGCTGAGTAGCTATGAAGAAATACTTTACTTTTCACTGCTAAGTAGAAAAAACATATATTCATGAAATTCTATAAAATATGGTAAGATACGTATAGGCCTCCATTTACCATCTTTTAACATGCCATTTTAGCTTTGACTTTGCATATCAGTGTTTATGTTCATAGTAGTATTTGAAATTCTACTACTGTGTTTTCTGAGTTCAGTTCTCTTACAGATGATATATCTGATATAGAAAAAAAGCATCCTGTGGGCCATGAGGTCCAGAGTTCATATCTCAGCCTCCATGAGTGAATACCTCTGTTTTGTTTTTTGTTATTTTTTAGACAGCATATCACTTCCTGGCAAATAGATGGGGAAGAAATGGAGGTAGTGACAGATTTTATTTTCCTGGGCTCCAAGATCACCGCAGACAGGGACTGCAGCCAAGAAATTAAAAGATGCTTGCTCCTTGGGAGGAAAGCTATGGCAAATTGAGACAGCATGCTAAAAAGCAAAGGCATCACCCTGCTGACAAAAGTGTGTATAGTCGAAGCTATGGTTTTCCCAGTTGCAATGTATGGCTGTGAAAGTTGGACCATAAGAAAGACTGAGCGATGAAGAATTGAGGCCTTTGAATTGTGGTGCTGGAGGAGACTCCTGTGAGTCCCTTGGACTGCAAGGAGATCAAACCCGTCAGTCCTAGAGGAGATCAACCCTGACTGCTCTTTAGAAGGCCAGATACTGAAGATGAAGCTCAACTACTTTGGCCACCTAATGAGAAGGAAGGACTCACTGGAGAAGAGCCTAATGCTGGGAACAATTGACAGCAAAAGAAGAAGGGGATGGCAGAGGATGTGGTGACTAGATGGAGTCACTGAAGCAGTCAGTATGAGCTTAGGTGGACTCCGGGGGATGGTGGAGGATAGGAGAATCTGGAGGAATGTTGTCCATGGGGTCGCAATGGGTCAGGCACGACTTTTCAAATAACATAACATAAGCTGTCCAGAGACTTTAGTATTGAATGGCAAATAAAAACTTTAAATAAATAAATAAATAAATAAGACTCTTGTAGACAAATACACAGGGACTGCAGCTGGCGCAGTGGTTTAAACCGCTGTGCCGCTGGGCTGGTTGATCGAAAGGTTGTCAGTTTGAATCTGCACAACGGAGTGAGTTCCCGTTGCTCTGTCCCAGCTCCTGCCAACCTTGCAGTTTGAAAGCATGAAAATGCAAGTAGATAAAAAGGAACCACTTCGGTGGGCAGGTAACAGCGTTCCATGCACTTCGGTGTTTAGTCATGCCGGCCACATAACCACGGAGACTGTCTATGGACAAATGCTGGCTCCTTCGGCTAGGAAACGGAGATGAGCACCGCCCCCTAGAGTCAGGCATGACTAGACTTAATGTCAAGGGGAAACCTTTACCTTTAGACAAACACACACTTATCTTTAAAGCTCATTTCAATTGCAAACTCACTAGGAAGTCTCAATGGCCATCTATAGTATGATAGTAATAATGCTTCCCTACACAATAAGATTGTTATGCAAAGTGCTTGCAGAACCTTATCTGGCTTAGCATAATTATAGTTAAAACAGATTTTTCATTCCACTCCAAGCCATCAAAAGCTTTTCCTTCGTATCAGGAGGGGCAACCTTATGTATGCATATTCAGACTGAACCTTAGTGAAACATAAAGTCCAGTGCAAATATAAGTACCATTCATACTCACACAAATATCCAAACTTTTCTCCAAATATCTCTCAAGGCAGCATAAGTGTTTTGTTCTCCAGCTACTCTATGAGGTAGGTTAGTTGAGAGACAGTAACATATTCAATGCCATCTTATATTCAGCCCTCTGGTCAAAAGTAGTTTCCCACTCCTACTCTTGCCACTGTGCAGGGTGCTGCCCCTCAGCAGCCCACTTGCACCAATACAGTTGGTTGATGTGGAAAGGGACCAAGTAAAGTCCAGTGAAGAGTGTGCATATGGAGGTGGGAAACAGGGCTTAGGGTCCCTGCAGTATTTACAGTGAATCTGGGTTCTAGTCCCCACTCAACCATGGAGCCAACTGGGTGACTTTGGGCCAGTCACAGACTCTCAGCCCAACCGACCTCAAAGGGTTGTTGTTGTGGGGATAAGATGGAGGAGGAGATGTAAGCTGCCTTGAGCCCTGTAGGAAAAAGGCAGGATATAAATCGAAAAGATAAATAAATAAAAAAATAAAAATTATGTGTGTGTGTGTACATCTAAGTGGCCATAGCAGCTAAAAAGTATATAGCTGACTCCTGAAGATTCTATTGCTCAATGCTAGAATTGAGGAACTCTGCACATGTTCTAAGATGTTAGTGTCTTTCCTCCACCCTATGCAAGTCACATAAGCATGGGGTGACTTGCACTGTTGAAAACACAAGGCTTGGTGGGTTTCATATTGCCACCAACACACAAAGGTAAAAAACTGTACCTCTTAGCTGGTACATTCAGTTAAGAGAATGATGCTGCTGCCTCAGGCAGTAGATTTGGGGTTCTATAATACAGCAGCACATTTTTTAGTTATTTAATTTATCATCACTGTGCTTTTACTGCTAGGGAAGAAGGCTACATTTGCAAGATTTTCTGCCTCAGGTATTATTATAACTAGCATTATATTGGCTAACATAGGGTACATACATCTTGACTTGAGAAGAGGGAGTGCCATTTGATGTTTCTCCTCAGACAGCAAAATATCTTGGGCTATTCTTGAAAGAGAATCTTTTCAAGAGTCTTATCTGGAGGCTCCCAGAAGATTTTGAACTGTGCATCTCAATGTGGAAACTGCGTTGTTTAGTAATATCATCTCAACACAAAAACTGAGAAACAAGATAGGAAACTGCAATAATCCTCCATCTGTCTTGCAAAATCAGTTCTCACTACTGCTGTCCCAAAATCAGTTCTCACTACAGCTGTCCCAACCTAAAAAGAAGGCATCAAAGGGCAGGGATGTTTGTTAGAAGCTCATAAATAAAAACCCCAGATACATCTGCTACTCTCTGGAAGATGCATTACAGATTACATAAGATTCTTGCTTTATCTTTGCCCTGAACTGCTCAGTTTGTTAGAAAGTTATGTTGGAATGGTAAGGTTGGCTGGGAAATTCAGATTAAATGTATATGTGTAATCTATTCTTGTACATAGATCTATATGGGAAAACAAGAGACCAGTAAAGATACATGTTCTTAAAATGATTTGTTTAAAACTATGCATTTATTATCTTTGAATGTCAAAGGCCTAGAGAATGTAAATAAAGGAAAATGAACTGAAGCAATGATAAAGATAAAACAGATACTGCATTTCTACAGGTGACACATAAAAAAGAAGGGGTTAATGAACTTAAAGCATCATGGTCAAATATAGGAGATTCAAAGTCAAAGTTAGCAATTATTTTTAAGGAGCTGACTGTAACGTAAATAAAGAATGACAAAAGGAGGTAGATTTTTTATACTATAGGGTGAAATGAGAGGAGAAATTACACATTAATATTTACTCAGCAAATGATAATCAAATAGTCTTTTTAAAAAGGTGTTTAAAGAATTGGAGGTAATAAGGAAGGGATTTGTAATAGTGGCTGAAGATTTTAACATGATAATGAACAAAATAAGTGATAAATTAAACCCTATTAAAGATGAAAGAAAACATAATATTACAATCTTGACAAAATGAAAAATAAAAATGGGTTGAAAGATATATGGAGAGAGCTAAATTGAGGTTTTTTTTAAAAAAAAAAGCTTACTTTTTACTCTTTGGTTCATGAAACTTATTCTAGAATAGATCGTATATTTGTGTCTGATTACTTGTTTTCTACAGTGTATAACTCAGATATTGGTTTGATAAAAGTGACTGATCATGCTTTAGTAAATACAGATTTTAGAATTAAATATGATTATAAAGAAGTCAAAAAATGAAGGATGGATACTAATCCCCTTTAATATAGATATATAGTAGATAAAATGGAGATAGAGTTGAAAGAAATTTGGGAAATTAATGATAGAAAAAGATAGTGATGGCGCTTTAGTTTGGGATACAATGAAGGCAGCTGTAAAGGGAATAAGTATTAATTTAAAAGGCATATAATTTAAAAAGAAAGATTAAACAAGTAGAAAATTTGGAAAGGAAAATAGCAAAATTGGAGAAGAAAGATATACAAATCCTAGCAGATGTACAAGCTAAAAGAAAGGAGTTGCAAAATAAAAAAGTTGAAAAAATACAGAGGAATTTCATATATTTGAAGAGGGAATACTTTGAATTTAGTAATAAGAATTCAA
This sequence comes from Varanus komodoensis, assembly GCF_004798865.1. Taxonomy (NCBI): domain Eukaryota; kingdom Metazoa; phylum Chordata; class Lepidosauria; order Squamata; family Varanidae; genus Varanus; species Varanus komodoensis. The sequence goes on from NW_025335317.1 coordinate 30,697,454, forward strand.
GGTTATTGGCCAGAGCTACACAGCAAAAGTAAGCTTAAAAATAATTGGGATAGTTAAAGATAGTGGGAAAAAGTGCAATTAAACAAAAGAAAAATTGGGAGTATTTTATAGATTTTTTTCTAAGTTGTATTCAGGTAAAAAAAATGTCATTGGATAAAATTGGATCATAGATAAAGAAGAATGTTGAGAATAAATTACAGCAAATAGATACCGAGTTGATGGAACAATCTGTTAGAGATGAAGAGATAAATGATATTATTGATAGGTTGGAAGTAGGAAAACTCGTAGGACAGGCAGTTTAGGTCCAGAGTATTATAAAAGTTTTTAAAAAGATGTTCATTCCAAAATTAAAATATTCACATAATAAAATATTGGAAGGCAGATGCCTTTGATTTTCAAAGACTTTCATTGTGTGGAATAGCCAACAATAAAGATTTTAATGGAAGCATTAGGATTTAGAAAAAAGATTTAAATTGATCAATTATAGTCAGGAAATTTTGCAAATGTAATAGTCAATGATGGTGTAATGGAGCAATTATCCCTGGGCTGAGGATGATAATTTGTTAACAATAAAGTAACCGTCTAAGGTTATGGATCAGGTTAAAATATATTTCAGAACAATCTGAAGAAGTTACAGATAAACTGGGATAAATCAGAGATGATTTGTTTAACTGTGATAAAGAACAGAAGCGAAAGGTTAGGAGTAAATTTAAAGGTAAGATACGTAGAATTATTAAGTATTTAGGCATAAATATTACTAAAGTTTAGAATGTTTTAATTTTTCTGATAAATTGAAACATTAAATAAAAGAGGAAATGAAAGAATTTGGGAAGATTGGACTATCATGGTATGGTAGAATAGCAGTATTTAAAATGAAAATCCTACCTAAGATTTTTTGTTTGTTTGTTTATGATGTGAGCAATTAAAATAATAGATAAAGAATTGAAAGAATGGCAAGATATAATTAATATGTTTTAATGGGCATAACAAACCATGGAAAGATATAGAAATAGTATAGATCACGAAAGAAAGGGGATTAGTTATTCCTTTTTTTTTCTTTTCTTTTCTTTGAATAAGTTTTATTTTTATTTTCTACTAGTTAACAAACCTAGCAGAAAAAAACCCTAAAAAATCATCAATCATTAAAACCATCAGACCTACTGGGTCAGCCCCCCATATTTTTTCCTTTTATGGTAATCCATAAACATATTTAAATCTATGCATAGTCCCGTTTCTCTAGCCAATAATAAAAAGAATCCCAGGTTTGATAGAAGTATGTATCTTCTTTCTCCTTCAGAGACGAAGTCAATCTGTCCATTTCAGCACAGTCCAAGATCTTTTTTAGAATCGGTTCATCGGTAGGTGGTTCTTCACTGTTCCAATGTTGGGCAAATGCAATCCTCGCCGCAGTAGTTACATGCAGAATCAAATACATTGCTTGATTACCAACATTATCAGGAACTATGCCTAATAAGAAAAATTCAGGTTTAAATATTAGAGGTATTTGTAACATTTCCTCAAGCCATTTGTATATTTTAATCCAGTACTTTTTTGCTTTATCACAGGTCCACCACATATGATAAAAAGTTCCTGGTTTGTGTTTACATTTCCAACATCCATTTGACATATTTGGAAATATCTTAGCTAACCTATTTGGTGACAAATACCATCTATAAAACATTTTATACAGGTTTTCTTTATATGAGGTTGCAAATGTTACTTTAATATTTTTCCCATAGCTTTTGCCATTTCTTTAACTCAATATTGTATCCAAAATTTTATGCCCACGTTATCATAGTAACCTGTTCATCTTCCATTCTCCTAGGAGGAAGTTATACAAATTTTAATCATTTTCTCATCTGATTTAAGAATCACGTGGTCAAATGTTGTTGCTGTTGTTGTTAGTCACGAAGTCGTGTCTGACCCATCGTAACCCCATGGACAACATTCCTCCAGGCCTTCCTGTCCTCCACCATCCCCTGGAGCCCACGTAAGCTCACACCAACTGCTTCAGTGACTCCATCTAGACACCTCATCCTCTGCCGTCCCCTTCTTTTGCCATCTATTGTTCCCAGAATTAGGCTCTTCTGCAGGGAGTCTTTCCTTCTCATTAGGCGACCAAAGTATTTGAGTTTCATCTTCAGGATCTGGCCTTCTAAAGAGCAGTCAGGGTTGATCTCCTCTAGGACTGACTGGTTTGATCGCCTTGCGGTCCAAGGGACTCGCAGGAGTCTCCTCCAGCACCACAATTCAAAGGCCTCAATCCTTTTGCGCTCAACCTTCCTTATGGTCCAGCTTTCACAGCCATACATTGCAACTGGGAAAACCAT
>NW_025335317.1:30699883-30818475 GCF_004798865.1 Varanus komodoensis
ACTTCAGGATCTGGCCTTCTAAAGAGCAGTCAGGGTTGATCTCCTCTAGGACTGACTGGTTTGATCGCCTTGCGGTCCAAGGGACTCGCAGGAGTCTCCTCCAGCACCACAATTCAAAGGCCTCAATCCTTTTGCGCTCAACCTTCCTTATGGTCCAGCTTTCACAGCCATACATTGCAACTGGGAAAACCATAGCCTTGACTATATGCACTTTTGTTGGCAGGGTGATGTCTCTGCTTTTTAGTATGCTGTCTAGATTTGCCATAGCTTTCCTTCCCAGGAGTAAGCGTCTTTTAATTTCTTGGCTGTAGTTCCCATCTGCGGTGATCTTGGAGCTCAGGAAAATAAAATCTGTCATTACCTCCATTTCTTCCCCATCTGTTTGCCAGGAAGTGAGAGGACCGGATGCCATGATCTTAGTTTTCTTAATGTTGAGTTTCAAGTCAACTTTTGCGCTCTCCTCCTTCACCTGCATCAAGAGGCTCTTTAGTTCCTCTTCGCTTTCTGTCATGAGAGTGGTATCATCAGCATATCCAAGGTTGTTGATATTTCTCCCAGCAATCTTAATTCTAACTGGTGATTCATCTAGCTCCAACTTTCTCATGATGTGCTCTGCATATAAGTTAAATAGGCAGGGCAACAGTATACAGCCTTGCCAAACTCCTTTCTCAATTTTGAACCAATCAGTGGTTCTGTGTCCAGTTCTCACAGTTGCTTCTTGACCCGCATATAGGTTTCTCAAGAGACAAGTAAGATAATCTGGTACTCCCATCTCTTTAAGAACTTGTCGCAATTTGTTGTGATCCACACAATCAAAGGCTTTAGCATAGTCCATGAAGCAGAAGTAGATGTTTTTCTGGAACTCCCTAGCTTTCTCCATGATCCAGCGTATGTTGGCAATTTGATCTCTAGTTCCTCTCCCTCTTCGAAATCCTGCCTGTACTTCTGGTAGTTCTTGGTCCACATACTGCTGGAACCTAGCTTGTAGGATTTTGAGCATGACTTTGCTAGCATGTGAAATGAGTGCAATGGTGTGGTAGTTTGAACATTCTTTGGCATTGCCCTTCTTTGGGATGGGAATATAAGCTGACGTTTTCCAATCCTGTGGCCACTGCTGAGTTTTCCAAATTTGCTGGCATATTGAGTGTAGCACTTTTACTGCATCATCTCTTAGGATTTTGAATAGCTCAGCTGGAATACTGTCACCTCCACTAGCTTTGTTGTTGCTCAGACTTCCTAAGATCCATTTGACTTCACATTCTAGGATGTCTGGCTCAAGGTCAGTGACCACTCCATCGTGGTTATCAGGGACATTAAGCTCTTTCTTGTATAGTTCTACTGTGTAATCTTTCCACCTCTTCTTAATCTCTTCTGCCTCTGTTAGGTCCCTGCCATTTTGGGCCTTTATCATGCCCATCTTTGCATGAAATGTTCCCTTCATATCTCCAATTATCTTGAAGAGATCTCTGGTCCTCCCTATTCTATTGCTTTCTTCTATTTCTTTGCACTGTTCATTTAAGAAGGCATTCTTATCTATTCTAGCTATTCTCTAGAATTCTGCATTCACTTGGGTGTATCTTTCTCTTTCTACCTTGCCTTTCACTTCCCTTCTTTCCTCAGCTATTTGTAAAGCTTCCTCAGACAGCCATTTTGCTTTCTTGCATTTCTTTTTCTTTGGGATGGCTTTAGTTGCTATCTCTTGTACAATGTTGTGAACCTCCATCCATAGTTCTTCAGGCACTCGGTCTATCAGATCTAATCCCTTAAATCTATTTGTCACCTCTACTGTATATTCATCAGGGATATGATTTAGGTCATACCTGAGTGGCCTAATGCTTTTCCCTACTTTCTTCAATTTAAGCCTAAATTTTTCAACAAGAAGCTCATGATCTGAGCCACAGTCAGCTCCTGGTCTAGTTTTTACTGACTGTATAGAGCTTCTCCATCTTTGGTTGCAGAGCACATAGTCAATCTGATTTCTGTGTTGACCATCTGGTGATGTCCATGTGTAAACTTGTCTCTTGGGTTGTTGGAAAAGAGTGTTTGCTATGACCATTCTCTTGACAGAATTCTACCAGCCTGTGCCCTGCTTCATTTTGTACTCCAAGGCCAAACTTGCCTGTTATTCTGGTTATCTTTTGGCTTCCTACTTTAGCATTCCAATCCCCCATGATGATAAGGACATCATTTTTTTGTGTTAATTCTAGAAAGTGTTGTAGGCCTTCATAGAACTGGTCAACTTCAACCTCTTGAGCACCAGTGGATGGGGCATAGACTTGGACTATTGTTGTTAACTTCTTATAAAAACCCCACATTCTATAGTCTTTAACATATCTTGATTGCATTTGGACCTTGTGCCACCAAGAAATATTAATTCCTTGCTCTTGTATTTCTTGATTCAATTTCAATCCTCCATCATTATCCAAAATATCGTATCTCACAATCGTATCAAAATTCAATGCATTTGTGTACACAAGAGCTTACATAGGCGAAAGCCATCTTGGTAATTTAATATACAGTTTTGTCTTTAACTTTTCCCACACCAACATTAATGATTTCCTAATATAATGATTTAAAAAATAACCATGTACCTTACACTTTTCATACCACATATAAGCGTGCCAACCCATTTTCAAATCATGCCTTTCAAGATACAAAATTCTCTTATTTCTTAAAGTTATCCATTCTTTAACCACGTTAAGAAAGAAGCTTGATAATACAACATCCAATCAGGAAGACCAAAAACCCCATTCCCTTTGGCCTCCTGGAGCATTTTTAATTTAATCCTTGGTTTCTTCTTTTTCCATATAAATCTCGAGATTTGGGTATTTAAATCGTCAAATAATTTTTTGTCAATTTTTATGGGAATCCTTTGGAATAAAAACAAAACTTTGGCAATATGTTCATTTTGACTAGTGCTATTCTTCCCAACAAGGATAATTGCAAAGTAGCCCATTTTTCCAAATCGCACTTGTTTTTTTTAAATAATTTATCATAATTATCTTCTTTCAATTTAGTGCATTTAGCTGTAAGGAAAATTCCCAGATATTTAACCTTTTTAACAATCTGAAGATCTACTTGTTCCACCTGAGTTTTTCTCTGCTCCAATGTGAGATTTTTCACTAACAATTTTGTCTTCTCTCTGTTTATTTTCATCCCAGTAACATTGCCATATTCTTCAATCTTTTGTAAAAATTTGGGCATTGCTATCAAGGGTTCCTCAATAATAAAAACTTAGTCGTCTGCAAATGCTTGCAGTTTATAGGTTTCATCTCTAATTCTAGTGCCTTTAATATCCATATCATCTCTGATATTTCTATTTAGTACTTCTAAAATCAGTATAAACAACAGTGGTGATAAATGACATCTTTGTCTTGTGCCCTTTTGAATGTCTATAGTATTTGTAAATTCTCCATTAATTATAATCCTAGCAGACTGTTTTTGATAGATGCTTAATATCGCATTGATAAGTTTTTCACCCAACTCTATTTGAACTAGTTGTTTCATAAATTGCCAATTAACATTGTCAAAGTCCTTCTGTGCATCCATAAATAATAACGCCATTTGTTTTTCAGAGTGTGCCTCATAGTACTCTAAAATGTCCAAGATGATTCTCATGTTATTCCTCATTTGTCTTTTAGGTAAAAAGCCATTTTGGTCTGGATGTATGAAGTCTGTTAAGTACTTCTTCAGTCTTTCTGCCATTACAGAGCCAAAGATTTGGTAATCCATATTTAATAGTGATATAGGTCTATAGTTCTGGATCTGTGTCAAGTTCGTATCTTCTTTCAGTATTAATGTAATATTTGCCTCTGTCCAAGTATTTGGTATTTAATCATCTAACAATGCTGTGTTACATATATCCTTAAGAGGCATAGACAGGATTTCTTCAAACGTTTTATAGAACTCTGCTGGTAACCCATCCGGGACCGGGGTTTTGTCATTCTTTTGTTTCTTAATTGCCTCAGTTACTTCTGTCATTGTTAATTCTTCATTTAATGCTTTTTGGTATTTCTCCAGTAGCTTTGATCAATTTCCCTTTTGGATATACTCATTAACTTTCTCAGTTGAGGTCTCTATTCTGGTACAGCTTTGCAAAGAAATTTTCCACTATTTTCTTGATTAGTATACTTTGCACTTGCAGTCATCCTTCTCCATCTTTCAATTTATATATTAGTTTCTTCTCTCTTTCCTTCTTTAATTTATAAGCTATCTCCCCGGTTTAGTAGCATTTTCGAAAAAGTTCTGTTTAGTCAATTTCATTTGTTTGGTAAGTTCATTTGTATCCAAGAGGTTCAATTTGTGTTTTAGAATATTCATTTGTGTCTTAAGGTCTTTTTTGGATGGATCTTCCTGGAGCTCCTGTTCAAGCTTCGTCAATTCCTCTACTAATTTAGATTGTTCCTGCTTTCTCATTTCATTTATTTTTGCTGAGTATATTATCAGCCCTCTGACACAGGCTTTAGCTGTATCCCAAACATTTTGCAAAGCGGTTTCTTCAGCTTTATTGACTTAGAAAAATAGTTCCATTTCCTTGTTTATCTCTTCTTTGAACTTTTTATCTTTTAGTAAAGATTTGTTTAATACCCATCTGGGCATTTTTACTGTCCCTTTCAATGTCATAGTTACAGGATTGTGATCTGCCCAGACATTTGTCTCTATTTCAGCTTCTAACAGATCTAGTACTAGGTCTGGGGTTATTCAAATCATATCAATTCTGGACCATGACCTATGTCTATTCAAGTAGAAAGTATACTTAGCAGAGGTTGGGTTTTTGTGTCTCCAAGCGTCTGTCAGTCTGAATTCTTCAAATATATTAAAGCAAGACTTTGGAAGTATCCTCCTGCCTTTTTTCTCCTTAGTCTCACTCTTGTGGTCAATTTTTTGATCCACAATTGCATTGAAGGCTCCCATCAAGAACAAAGTTTGGTAATCCAGTTGCGAGAGTAAAGTATGTAGTTTTTGGTAGAACATTTCCTGGTTATCATTTGGGGCATAAATCGCCACCAAAAGCACCTTTTTAAATTTCATTGTAACTTCTACCATCAGAATCCTACCATCTTTGTCAGCTAAAATATATTTGGGGTCTAATTTTTCCTTAATGTATAATGCTAAACCTCTTTTCTTTTGGGGAGCAGAGAATGTAAATAGGTTTCCAAGCTTTGGGCATTCCAAGAGCTTACTATGTTGTTTCTTAATGTGTGTTTCTTGTAGACAAATTATATCTAGCTTCAGTTTTTGGAGTTGAGAGAAGGTCCTTCTCCTCTTAGAGGGTGCGTTTAGTCCATTTACATTCAAAGAGAGCAATTCAATTCTTCCTTCCATTTTAGGAGCCATATTTGTAAAAGTATATATTTATCTACTTATGCTTAGCCTTTATACTTCTACCTTTTCTCTTTTCTTTTGGTTCCAATGTCTGTTCATCTTCTTGTTGGTCTGTAATCGCTATTTCTCCTTCTTCAGGGTGATATGTTGTTACATCTGTTGCTTCAGTGTCTTTCCCTCCTTCTTTTTGTACAACAGATTCTTCATCTTCAAATGAGCTTCTGAATTTTTCATAGAACTCTTGTGCCTTGAGGATTGAATCCAACTTATAGAGTTCCAGGTGAAAAATATTCCTTCTGGTGTTAACCACCTAAACATAATTCCCTTCTTTGTCAGCTTCATAGTGAGAATTAAGTATTTCTTTCATCCTTCTCTAATCCTCCATGGTGTTTGTTTCAGAACAGACACCTCATGTTGATCATCCATTTTTAAAGGTTTATCATGTACAGCCCTCAGAACATTGTCTCTTACAGACCTTTTTGCAAATTTGACATGAACTTCCCTGGGTAGTTTATGTCGTCTAACATAGCTTGAATTAACTCTATAAACCAAATCAATATCTCTGTCCACCTGTTCATTTTCCAAATACAAAGCATCTGCCAGCATGGTAGTTATTAATTCCCTTAGATCTTCATTCTTTCCCGCAGGTATGTTCTGAAATCTTAAATAATTAGATGCCTTCTCCACCTCTAGTATAGCAACTGAGTCCCATAATGACTTATTTGTTTTAATAGTTGTGTTTCTTTGTCTGCTGTTTCAATTTTTGCATGAACTTGTGGGATTTTTTGTGTATTCTGTTCAGTTTTGAGTTGAACATCTGTCAATTGATTGCATACATCGCTAACAGAGCTATCCAATTTATCCATTCTTTCTCTTTGTTCCGTAGCCATATTCTTTTGTTCTAGTGTCAATTTTAATATAGAGTTTTGCATGGCCTCTTAAGATGTTTGCACAGATGTTAGAGATGCTTGTATCACCAAAAGTGTCATTTGTAGGTCTTTTTGGTATTTTTTGGCACCTGCAGTTTTGGATTGATGAGTTGGGCTCTGGGTAGCAGATGTAGGTGCCGAGGAGGAGGGATGTATTTTTTTCATAGTGCTAGTGAATAACTACGAAATAACAGCAAAAAATCCTCCAGAAAGAGAAGGGGAAAAAAAGAAAGGAAAAGGATTATTTAATAAACAGTGTGTCTGTTATAAGTAAAATGGCCACTGGGTGGTAGCAAAGAGTTATTTGTTGATGTGACATAGTCAGAAGAGGGCATAGTCAGAGAAAAAAAAATGTCTCCAAAGACAATAAAACCAGAGAGGAAGAAGAAAGACTTTTCTATCACCTAATCTGCAATAAATTCTATTTTGATTCTTCGGCCTTGGGGAGATTGGGGAGTCTTTTACAAGCCTCAGATTTCCCAGATCTCAGTTCATCTCCCCTAGATTTGTCACCGCTTAAGCTCCACGGAGGGGTGGAGGGGAGATTCCTCCCTCTGTCGAAAGGGCTTTTATTTTTTTTTATTCAGATTGATATTTGCTTCACAAGTTCTTTCACGAGCAACATTTTGAAAAGTAGAAATGCTCACCCAGCAGGTCTGATGCGTTTCAAGCTTTTATTCTTCACTGTAATCTGGCATCGATGGTTTGAAGGAAGTGGATATTTCCCCCCTGTGTCATTCAACTGAGAAAATCCCAAGTTTCTCCTGGCAGATGTGGAGCTGCCGCTCCACACCAGCCAGAAGTATGCTTGGGCTTCTAGTTCCTGCCCCGACAGGGCTTGGATGGGCCTCTCATGGCCCCCTGTTGAACAGATTACTGGCATGATTTACGGAACCCCATTCTTCACAGTCGTCTCGCCATGACTTCAACCGGAAGTCCCGGGATTAGGTATTCCTAATGTAAGATTGTACTACGTATCAAATGAGGCATATAATGGAAATTATATTATAATACAATCTGGAAAGGTAACATGGTTAAAACTAGAATTTTATCAGTTTGAAGGATCCTTGATAAATGATTTAAAAAAACACAATAATAAAAGAGGTAGAAAATAATTTCCTTAAAAATATGTTACAAATTTGGAATAAGCGTAACTCATGTCACCAATCTCACCATTATATCCAATTGCTGAATTGGATTTCCATTAAATTTGAGAGAAAGTTTGGGGAAAATATTGAAGAATAAACAAATTAAGTTAAAAGATTGGTTAGAAAAAATGATTAAGAGTTAAAGGATTAGAGCAGCATTAAAAGGGGAAAAATAACTTGGCTTAATGTGATCCAGTGATCACGCTGGACTAAAAATGGTTTTAAAAAGTGGATGCAGAGGCTATACTAAATTTGAAGATGTAATAGTGGTAAAGGAAAAACAAGACAATATGCGATTGAATGGGATAGTAAGTAAAATTTATAAGATATTATTAGAAGATGAAGATACCATGAAGGCAACATGGAGAACAGATTTGAGAAAGAATATTAGTTATGAAGACTGGGAAAATATGTGGGATAAGAGAATATTAAAATATAATTCAATAAGAATAAAGGAAAAAATATACAAACTAGTATGGAAATGGTACCTAACCCCAGTAAAAACCAAACTCCTTTGCCAGCCCTCCCTGAGCCAGTGGTCCCTGAGATCACCAGTAGAGTGCTGCACCTCACCTTCTCATCACACCAGGCCACTAAACTGAACCATTGTGGCCTGCACAGAAGCATCTATCTGGGAAGGGGAAAGGAGTTCTTCTATGGATGTCTCTTTTGCCAGCACCCCGCGCCCAGCCAATGGCTCCAGAGATCACTGGTAGAGTGCTGCACTTCCACATTGCACAGGGCCACCAGGCTGGTGATCATTGTGGTCTGCACCCCCTCATAACACCAGGACACTGCAATGAACCATTGCAGCCCATGCAGGAACATTGCATCAGGCTGGTGGCAGGACTTTTTGTCTCAGGATCTGGTCTTGAGCGTCTTTATCTGGTGTTGGGTTCTTGAGGCAGATTGGGGATTCTGCTGGTATATCATCCACCCTGTTGTCCAGCAGTCTTCTGCTGAAGCCCAAGTGAGCAAAGCGAACATTTTTAAATTTTTAATTATTTTTAAAATTTTAATTAAATTTCAATTAATTTTAATTTTTAATGTGCAGTGTGCAGAGGAATTTGTTCATATTTTTTTCAAACTATAGTTTGCCCCCCCCCAACAGTCTGAGGGACAGTGAACTGGCCCCTTGTTTGAGGACACCTGCTTTAACTGGTCGAAAACAGGGCTGTGCATCTGGTGTCATGTATAAGTTTGAGTGCCCACCTAACACCCATTCTGCATAAATTCTGGTTGCTAGTTGAAGCTCAGGCCCAATTTGAAGTGTTTGGCTTAACATACAAAGCTCTAAATGATTTGGAACCTGGTTACTTGAAGGACCATCTTTCCCACATACTTCTACCTGCCTATTGAGATCTGGGAATAATGTCCTTCTGAAAGTGCTATTCCTAAAGGAACTAAGAGGAATGGCAATTAGAAGAAACCTGCTGCTCCCTGCCTGGTACCATCACTGCTTTCATTTCAGTGCAGGTAAAACCTGTCCTCATTTGCAGGTATTTGGAGACCTGATTTTAATACCTGATTAGAAGAGCTCACTGTACTACCAACAGGTGTTTTATTTCCCCCACTCTCCTTCCCTGTGTACTTATAATTGTACTATTGACCTGTTGTTTTTTTTTAACAACTTTAGCTGCTTAGAAAGCCCTGTTGGGCTATTCAGCAGCCTATAAAATTGAAAAATAAAAATAAATAAAAGTTAATCATATGGATAGGGTGCATGTATGCATGCAAGGGAGGTGCAGCAGTATTGTGCAAATAGAACTTTGCTTATGTTGCACTGGATAGTGGCCAGAGTCTTAAAGTAACTTAAGCCATGACTTAAGATTCTGGCTTGTTCTGAAGCTGGTAACCATAATTTGTCTTATGCTTCACACATCTTAGAGATAAAAGTCTTGCTTTTATTTTGGCAGAGACAACTATTTCTGCAGCAGTTCAGGAAGCATTCCAATATTTAGGACAGTGCATTGAACTTCAGGCTGATGGGAAACAATGTGGCTCATGTGGAATCCCAATTTAGCCCTGTTGGATTTCACATATATTATTTCTTTATTATTTATTACATGCATTTATACCCCATCCTATCACTTCACGTACTCAGGATGGCTTACAAAATATATAAAAATACAATAAATATAAAACTACTATAAAAACATTAATTATTGAAATGATGTAAAGCATCACTATAACATCACTATAAAACCATGCCTTCTTCCCCTCTCTCTAAACTAATGTTTGAATTGTGGTTTTAAACTTTTGTATTTCCCCCAATCCCTGTTTGAAAAGGTTGAAATGCCTCTCCCAAGGTTTATTTCCTGGAGTAAGAACTTTAGGCTAAAATATTGGTCAGTTGGCCCTACTTTCTTTTGCCTTCCGCTCCACCCATCCCTAAAATGAAGGCCCTTTGGATTGGACCTTGGGCTGAATGAGTTTTTAACATTCTGATTTAGGAGAAATCCTGTAGAATATCATTCTGGAATTAAGAAGCGATAAGCTAAGACCTCTGGAGAAAAGTGCTGCAATTCTACATATTAGACCTTCTTATATATAATTGACCTTTATGGCTTGCTGATTATAAAAGAAATAAGCATTCCTGAAAGTGATATTCTCATTTTTGTTGGCAGTTGTTTTATCCAGATCACAAAAGTAAAAGGAAAGTTCAGTGTCACTTGTAAATTACAAGAGAGTTTTCATTATTTTTTCATGGTTAAAGGGTTCAACACTTTAGGTGAAAATGAACAGCTTTGGAGCCTATTACCGTTTTCTTAGAATGCAGTAGCTCAAAAATAGAGACATGGTACTAATGCAAAGATAAATCAAATATCTATTATGTGAGCTTTAAAATGATTGAATCCTATTTAGATTTTTATTTATTTTTACAGATATTCCAGGAGGCAAGAAGGACAAGCAGCAAGGTGAGCTGTTTGTTTCTGGAAATGACCAACTTAAAAAGTTCTTAATGTATTATGTGAACTGGATTCTCTAAAACCAAAAGATTATTTGGTTTTGTGGTTTATTATAACTGCTAGCAAGATTAATTGGTTTATTTGTGGTGTGTATTTTAGCACAAGGTAAAATAAGCCACACAAATCCAGTGTGTTGATAAGCTTATAAAAAGACAGTTCTTATTCTATTTCTTTCTGTATAGCTGCATGTTGCCTCAGGATACCCATACCCTAGACTTATCCAGTTACTTTCCTCATGGGGTAGATGATGTATGATGAGCAGAAGTGAGTGTTTGAAGGCTGAGCTACAGGTGCTTTGCAGCCTGTTTTCTACTCCTTAAGCTGGTTTACTGTTTACAACCATACTGCAGAACACCATCCCAAAACTGCACAATTATTCTGCTATTATCCTGATCAACATCTGCAAATAGAATGATAGGTTTACCATTTTATATTTTGCCCAAGGCAGCAAAGTGACTCAGGCAGGCCTTGTGTGATTCAGGTACTGTTTAAAATAGCAGGCAAAACAACAACCTGATGGCCTTCTGACCCTTTACAACTCTACTATTCTATGATTCTACGTCTAAGTCCATAAATGTTGGGCCTGCTGAAACAGCTGTGAAAACCCCAATCTGTCACAAAACAACAGGGTCTAAAAATAAGATTTTCTCTTTGAGTTTGCACATGGACCTTGTACTATCTGGGATAGCACACCTTGTCTCACGAAACAGCCTTAACCCTGCACTTAGTTTGGCATTTGTGGACAAAAACTGTCATGTTAATTCAATATAGAAATGAAAACTTTCAATATAGAAATACCCACCCAGAATTGGCCTCATATATGCTAAATTGTTAAATCAGTAAATAAATAAATGCATATATGCTAGATATAAATTTAAGATCATCATCTCTCTTGATCCAGAGACTGGATGGAAAATATTTTTAAGAACATAAAAATAAAGCCATACTGGATTAAATCAAATTTACTCCAGTGGTCTGAACACATGCTGGTGACAAAAATAGTCATCATACTCAGCAGAGTAAGAAATAAAGCCAATGAGCAGTTTTTGACTGGAACCTGGGACGATGAAGCTCACTGGGTAACTTTGGGCCAGTCATTCACTCTCAGTCCAACCTAACTCTCAAGGCTGATACAAGGATTGAGAGGAGGAAAACCATATAAGCCTTGGGTTCCTTGCAAAAAGAAAGAATAAACATAACCATAAATAATGTTATCTATTGTTGTGAGCCACCCAGAGGCTTATTGCGATGGGGCGGCAAGAAATGTTTTAAATAAATAAATAAATATTTTACTGTTTTTATATGTTTGTAAACTGACCAGGGAGCTTTGGTTATGGGTGGTATAGAAATGTAATTAATAATAACAATAAGCTTCCATATCCAACTAAAACAGGATTTCAAAACTATATTTTGGTACACATTCCTCACCTCTTTCATAATTGCCTTACATTACTATGTCTGAAAAAAGTCATGAATGTTATTGCAAATCTAGTGTTTTGCACCGAAATATTTCAAAGGGTGGTGTAAATTAGTTTTGAATATTCAAGTAGTAGCATTGTATTTATACTTTTATATTAATAACTTCTTATTCAGCTGTTCTAACAGATGTTATTTGAAGCCATATAGATATGCATATGTACTTTTAAATGAACTAAAACTTTTTATTAGTAAAATGCTCAAAATGCATGCATAACCTGATTACCATGCCAGTCATTAGAAGGAAAAATGTAAGAAAGTGAGTACAGCATTAGTGGGGAAATCCAGTGCTAAACTTGCTCTTAAACTCTAGAGAGATATGCTTTTGATTATTTCTTTTCTATATGATACATTTATTCTGCTAATCAGTTTGTAATTTAATTGTGTATCCTAAAGAGATTTCTCCATGGAAAAGGTTAAGTTGATCAGTGAAGACATGTCTCATCAAGATAATAGACAGCAACATCTTTTCAAGGAGTTAGTGAGCTATAAAGAAGGTGCAAAGGAGACTTGTTCTTTCCAGCTCCAGTGGCTCATCACTGTAGAACCTCATTTTTTGTGATGGGACTTGACACCAATCAATACAACTCTCTGCATAATGTTTCTGTTTATTTTGGGGGGAAATTATATGGAAATTATTCTGGTACAAAGAATGGAATCAAGTTTTCTTCATTTTCCATCCCACAACTGGATTTTAAAATGAAAATTTTCTTACTTGAACAAAATCAACTAGCAGCAGTTACATGTTCATACAAGCTAGGGATCTGTCACCAGATTAGTCCGCATATCTAAACTCAGCCCCATGGTCCTTTAAATGAGCCTTGCTCAACCTGACTCCTTCCAGATGAATATGACCACAACTACCATAATTCATAGCCAGTGTTCCCATTGGGTATTTAGGAAACAATAAAATTGGAATTGAAAATGCATTGAAAATGGGAGGGGATTCTGGACTGTCCATTAGGGCAGTCCATTGAAAATGGACTCAGGGGATGGTGGAGGACAGGAAGGCCTGGAGGAATGTTGTCCATGGGGTCGCAATGGGTTGAAAATGACTTTGCAACTAACAACAAAATTGAAAATTATGGGAGTTCCATTCTAAGACACCTGGAGGATGTCAGATTAAGGAAGCCCAGGTTAGATCATTGTTTGGTTGCCTCCAAATCATTACCCATGCCCTGTTAATAAACACTGTTGCTCCATAGGCCTTCTCTCCATCCATACAAACTTCCTGTTTCTCATATCACTGTCTCTTTACATTCCTCCAGTGTTCTTGATCTCCCTCCCCCATCTTTCCTATCCCTTAGATACCCTTTCCACTGCACCATTCAATCCTAATCAAAAAGATATAATAGTGGCAGATCCATGCATTTCTTTAATCCTAGTTGTGGTTTGATAATGTGGGCACTGAAAGTGTGTGTGATGGATGAGAGGAATGAGCTGATCTAATCATTCCTAATCATTAAACTGCAAAAAAGGGCAAACACATTGCATCCACTGAAGCATAACTTCCCAGTCATGGAAAGTTATATTCCTACTCTACTATCCACTGGTCAGATGTCACTTTGAATACTGTATCCAGTTGTTAAATATGAACACCACACTTCTGTTAACATATACACATAAATACAGTTCTCAAAACAGTTCACCTTAAGAACACTTCTGGGGTGCTACAAAACAGTTTTCTTTTTGCTACCACCTATTGATGACACTCAATATGCCAGCAAATTTGGAAAACTCAGCAGTGGCCACAGGATTGGAAAAGGTCAGTTTACATTCAGATCCCAAAGAAGGGCAATGCCAAAGAATGTTCAAACTACCACACCATTGCACTCATTTCACATGCTAGCAAAGTTATGCTCAAAATCCTACAAGTTAGGCTCCAGCAGTATGTGGCCCAAGAACTACCAGAAGTACAGACAGGATTTCGAAGAGGGAGAGGAACTAGAGATCAAATTGCCAACATACACTGGATCATGGAGAAAGCTAGGGAGTTCCAGAAAAACATCTACTTCTGCTTCATTGACTATGCTAAAGCCTTTGATTGTGTGAATTGCCACAAATTGTGGCAAGTTCTTAAAAAGATGGGAGTACCAGACCGTCTTATTTGTCTCTTGAGAAACCTATATGTGAGTCAAGAAGCAACAGTGAGAACTGGACACAGAACCACTGATTGGTTCAAAATTGAGAAAGGAGTTCAGCAAGACTGTATACTGTTGCCCTGCCTATTTAACTTAAATGCAGAGCACATCATGAGAAAGGCGGAGCTAGATGAATCACCAGTTGGAATTAAGATTGCTGGGAGAAATATCAACAACCTCAGATATGCTGATGATACCACTCTAATGGCAGAAAGTGAAGAGGAACTAAAGAGCCTCTTGATGCGGGTGAAGGAGGAGAGTGCAAAAGTTGGCTTGAAACTCAACATTAAGAAAGCTAAGATCATGGCATTCGGTCCTCTCACTTCCTGGCAAACAGATGGGGAAGAAATGGAGGTAGTGACAGATTTTATTTTCCTGAGCTCCAAGATCACCGCAGACAGGGACTGCAGCCAAGAAATTAAAAGACGCTTACTCCTGGGGAGGAAAGCTATGGCAAATCTAGACAGCATACTAAAAAGCAGAGACATCACCCTGCCAACAAAAATGCGTATAGTCAAGGCTATAGTTTTCCAAGTTGCAATGTATGGCTGTGAAAGCTGGACCATAAGGAAGGCTGAGTGCCTTTGAATTGTGGTGCTGGAGGAGACTCCTGCGAGTCCCTTGGACCGCAAGGCGATCAAACTGGTCAGATCAACCCTGACTGCTCTTTAGAAGGCCAGATCCTGAAGATGAAACTCAAATACTTTGGCCACCTAATGAGAAGGTAGGACTCCCTGGAGAAGAGTCTAATGCTTTGAACAATAGATGGTAAAAGAAGAAGGGGACGGCAGAGGATGAGGTGGCTAGATGGAGTCACTGAGGCAGTTGGTGTGAGCTTAGGTGGACTCCGGGAGATGGTGGAGGACAGGAAGGCCTGGAGAAGTGTTGTCTATGGGGTCACAATGGGTCAGACAGGACTTCGCGACTAACAACAACATTGATGATCGATGGATAGCGCCCCTGCTATAGCCTTAGCAGAGCAGACTCACACTGACACCCTTATTGAGTGCCTTGCTAGTAGTATGCTATGATTGTGATTTTATTATAACTGAGTATGGGAAATATTGATCACTACATAGAACTGTTGTGACCTACAGGTAATTTAACTCAACACTTCGTTTCAAAACATACAGTTCTGCCATTCCAACTGTCTTGTGGTGCTTTGAGTGATACTGCATTCTTCAGTTTCCAAATTTTTCCTGTAATTTTTGGATATGCCATCTGAACCATGATGAATGAGGAAAGAAGTGGAATCTCACTCCTTTTCCTAGAGTCACTTGCAATATAAGCTCCCTTTTTTCCTTCAGTCAATGACTGATTTTATGTTTAATACAGAACGTCTTTTCATATCATTAGGAATCTAACATAAAAGGCAAACAGTGCAATACTAAAAAGTATAGAAATAATTAACACTTTTAGCTTGTTAGCTTTTGGGTTATCTTTTATAACTAACATTTCTACCAACCCACACAGAAACACTTGTTCTGAAATTCAAGAAGGAGAAGTTTTGAGAAGATCATTATTAAGGTGCAATCCTCTATACACTTAAAATTAACCTCTCCAAAACTGATATCAATGCAACATAAGGTATGCTTAACTTACCTTACTAGTAAGGACTCGTGGGATCTGTTTGGTGTACTTTTGACATTTTACTCTACTATTTACTTGTTTCTTCAATTCTATGCAATTTTTATACAAATTAAAAATAAATCAATTCACAGTTAGGCATTATGCACAATGGATGATGTGAGCACTGCTTTCTTTTGAGAATGCTGTAAGACTAGCAGTACACATTTTCTACAAAGGGCAGGGGGATTACAAATTGCCAATCAGATGATGCTAAGGGTGTAGCATCCCTATACAGTCTTTTTGAAATATAGGAAAATGCATGGTGTGAGAGCCAGTGTGGTGTAGTGGTTAAGAGCATGGGACTGGGACTCAGACGACCTGGGTTCTAGTCCCTGCTCGGCCATGGAGCCAACTGGGTGACTTTGAGCCAGTCACAGACTCTCAGCCCAACCTACCTCACAGGGTGGTTGTTGTGGGGATAAGATGGAGGAGGAGAATGTTAGCTGCCTTGAGCCCTTTGCAGGAAAAAGGCAGGATATAAATCGGAAAAAAAAACCATAACTTGGAGCCACCCTTTGAAAATAATATCTCATACTTTGGCTGGATCAAATGTTTCACCAACAAAGCCTTAGGATATTATATGCATGCTGTTGACACTGCCTGGTTGCTAGGATGTCATCCTCTTAGAAGCCTCAATGGAGCGATAGATCTCTCTAACACTAAAAATTCCTACCCTTGCCAAAAACCCAGTCTTAGATGAGAATTCCACATGTATGCACTTCCTTTCTATACAAGAAAGATCATAATGTCCACAATGGTGTGGTTGCTGACCTTTAGTCAGACATCCTGGAGCATGAAGTAAAATGAACCCTAGGAAGTCTTAGCAACAACAAAGCTAGTGGAGGTGATAGTATTCCAGCCGAGCTATTAAAAATACTAAAAGACAATGCCGTTACAGTGCACCATTCAATACAGCAGCAAATCTAGAAAAGTCATCAGTGGCCAGTTTACATTCCAATCCCAAAGAAAGGCAATGCCAAGGAATGTTCAAATTACCATACAATTGTGCTCATTTCACATGCTACCAAGGTTATGTTCAAAATCCTACAAGCTAGGCTTCAGCAGTATGTAGATTGAGAACTACCAAGAATAGGTTTGATTGAAGTCTGTGTGATTCATGCATTTGACACATAAGAATAATTTCAAAATAAGTAAGGTTCTACATCAAATCCTTTCATGTTGCACTGATTGTTAGCCTGTTTCCTTTCACATTGATAATATTTGGAATGGAACATGTTTGGTTTGAGATTTTGGTTTTAAAAACCCCAGACAAAATATACACATCAAATTCTGGTACTTTATTGCTTCCATAAATCTAAGCTTTTACTAAAATTATAGCTGATAACAGAAGAGACCAAATTCACTTTTCAATGCCAGCTTTTTCAATAATGGAAAATTCATAAATCATTTTCTCAGCATGTCTAGCTCTTTTGAATATGCTATCTTTTGAGATTTTATGTTGAACGCAGAAAAATGAGGACATTCATTGAGTTTTTCTGAGAACAGATGTGCTTAATGTTGTCTGGAATATACAGCTGCTCAAGTAGAAAAAAGAGGAGAGGACAACGCCTCTATGACTTGATGTGGAATCTTATATACCGTATTTCCCCAAAAATAAGCCCTACCGCCAAAATAAGCCCCAGTAAAGATTGTCAACCAGACAGATGCATTTAGTATGTCCATTGCAACACACAATGGACATATTGAATTATAAAATTATAATATCAATATATAATTAAACATAAATAATATTGTTGACATTAATACTTAAAAGAAATGATAATATAAATTATAATTAAGTATTTGTAAATACCCAAATGGGCTCCTTGAACGAGAGATAAATGCCTATGTAAATGGATGAACTCAAAACTTATTGCCAAATGACCAATCGGAGTACAGACACAACACACAAATAGCATGCATGCTTGATAACAAATGGACGTGTTTCATAATTCAATACATTGTATGTTGTACAGACGTATTTAATGGACTCATGTATTTAATTGTCACTCCTGTCTTGTAAGTCTTCAATTAACACTTGATTTAATGGTAAATTTAAAAGGAATAATATTTTGACCCCCAAACAAGATGGGTGCAAAATGAAAGCTATTCTGTCAAGTACAAGAAAGGAATCATGGAGGACTCTCAGGAAAATAATCTCACAGCTTTTGTAAGAAAAAATAAGTCATCACCTGAAAATAAGCCCTAATGCACATTTCGGAGCAAAAATTAATGTAAGACCCAGTCTTATTTTTGGGAAAGCATGGTAGCAAGTCATACCCACCCACAGTAGCAATATGCCACAGAAGTTTGGTTGTTGTGCAAACAACTTACAGTGAGCCTAAGAAATGACTGTGAGTTCTTTGGCCCCCTCCCTCACCCCCACCTCAGTCATTTGCATGTAATCAGGGGACACTGGTGGTAGGTTGGGTCATTTCATCCTAGTCTAAAGCACCATTTTTAAAAGGACCCAGAGTTATCAGAGCTAGATGTCAAAACCCTGTTGCCTAGAAGGCCGGGGGAGAGGAGGAGGGAAATAAGTGCATCTTTGCACTTTCTCAAGCACCCATAGATTTAAGGCAAAGTACATGTTCAACTGGATAATAACCAAGGGAGGGGGTTAGCAAGAGTGTTTGCTGAGAAGGGAATATAACTCTCCTCCAAATTATTGTTGCAACAGAAAATACTTTGTTACTCATCTTGTCAAGAACAACCAAATGGAGAAAGAGTGCATTTAGTGATTATTCTGAGCAATGGGTGCCTTGGTAGCAGGTAACTGAGTGCCGTGGTCAAGAAACCTGAAGCGTTCCTTCTAGCACCACACCCTAAACCAGTTGTTTACCTCGGAGGCCCTCCTGTCCCTTCCTGGCCCAAATCCCTGGACAGGTAAGATTGACGAGAAGGCCACTTGGGCCTTCAGCTCCCTGAGTTTCTTCCCCAAGGCCTCAAAGTCCCTGGTGGTCCCAACCACACCCTGCCTGGCCACATCGTTTGTGCCCACATGGATCACCAGGAGCAGCTGGTGATCCCCGGAGTGAACAAGATGCTCCACTCTGTCCTTCACATGCTGGATGCGTGTGTCCAGCAGGCAGCAAACCTCCCTTGTCTCCAGGTTGGGGCGGCACACTGCTGCCTCAGTGCCCCTCAGCAGGGAGTCCCCAACAACAATCACCCACCGCTGTACCTTCCCAGTGCTTGTGGGCAGCTGTGCTCTGGCTCTCGCCTCTCCTGCAGTGGCCTCCTTGCTGCCTGACGTCCCAGGCTGGAGGTCCTGCTGCTCCCCTGAGGCCTCATCAGCCCCAGCCTCCCCAAGTGGAGAGAATCTGTTTCCCAGCTCCAGATTGGTGCCAGGAGAAGGAGGAGGCCGTGCTGGCCTTCTCCTCCTGTGGGTGACATACCTCCATGTCTCCGCAGCTGCTCCTCCCACAGTCTCTCCCTCAACCTTCTGTCCAGAGGGGGGCTGCTCCAAGGGGGCCTGGAGAGCTCTCTCTGCCCTCAGGCACCTCATCTCCTCTTCTAGCAGGGTCACCAACTTGCACCAAGGGCAAGTGTATCCCTGCCTCTCCTGGGGGAGAAAGGCGAACATGTCGCAGCTGTCGCAGCAGACAGCAACACCCGTGACTCCCACCAAGGCCATCTCCTGGTCTGCCATCGGTATCCCTTCCGAGACCTTACCTTGGTCCCCTGCCTTGTTTGTCCTGCAATTCCTCTCACTCGCCCAGTTCTCCCAGACAAAAACCCACTCGCACACACACACAAGGATAAAATAAACTTAAATTTAAATTGGAAGAAAAACAAAGCAAAGCACAGTTACTAAACATGTTAAGAATTTTTTGCTATTCAATTGCCATTTCTTTTCATTAAATATTGACAATAATGCAATTCCAGGTTCTGCTTCAATGTTTCAATTCAATATCTTAATTGAATATTTTACAACCTTTTGTAAGCAATGTACCCATTATTGGACAAGTGGATTACTGACTGATCCCTATTTCTTGTCTCCCAGAATCTGATGAGGAGGTGTCTACTGCAATAATGCATGGACTAACATACTGCAATAAAGCAGATATGTTACCAAACCACTGGTAGAAACACATAGTATAACTTCTAAACAGAGCTTAGGAGATATAATTGACTACTCTGATCCATCCTGAGGAAAAACTACACACTTGTGATTCAAGATGAGTGTAGTAACAGGGGTGCATACCTTGATGCACAAATAGAACAGCAATGAGTGCTGGAAGAACGTATTAGATTAGCTGACAACATTGCACTAAAGCTCATTCACAATGGAACATCTTAAAAGCATGTGACCTCTCCATCATAATGTTTTACAAACAAAGACATTATAAAGAGATATTATGAAACAGACATTTACATTATTATGAAGGTCTCAAGGCAGCTTACACATTACTTTCGCTCTCCATTTTATCCTCATCACAGCGTTTGAAGGCAAGTTAAGCTGAGATAGTCCATGACTAGCCCAAAGTCATGCAGAAGTCCCAGTTCAGTACTCAAGCTACTACAACACATGGTGTTTTCACAGAATATGAATACAAAGCAGACAACCAAGACTGCCCCCACCATCTTTATAGAGCAAGGGGATCTCTACAGTGGAGTTCTGAGAGCTTTTTTTTTTTTTTTTTTTTTTTTAAGATGCACACCATTTTTGAGCATCTCATCTTTTTAATCACAAATGTGAAATAATTTCATTTTTAAGACCCGAGTTGCTGGATGGGAGACCCCACAGACATATCTGGTCCAGCCCTTTGGGAAGCATTAATCTGGGCATGAAGGTACTGCAGTTATTATGCTTGTTAAATGTGCATTAAAAATCTTACTGTGCTTTTCTGAAAGTGAACTATAAAACCTTGGATAAGAAAGGACAACCCAATCCTTACATGGGAGAAACTGAATCTGTCTCCAGTGAAGTTTTGCTTGACAATTCCTAAACCAATGCTTTGTTCATTGAAGGGCTGGTTTGATCATTTTGTGTATTCATTAGGGGTGTTTCTCTAAAGGCAGGCATTTCATTTTGAAATTACTAGCTACCTGACCTACAAATGGATTTTTATAGTGTGGAGGGAGAATAGACCCAAGACTATTATCCAAAAAGAGAGATTTACTGTTCCTTAATTAATCAACCACATTTCCTTCCTTCTATTTAGCATTCAATGAACTGTAAGGTAGGGTCGCATGCATAATCTAGGAACAGTTCCAAATTAAATGTTCTTGCAAATTAAATGACTAAGAACTGCAGTACCTGATTTCTCCCAGCATATGTTCATCATCTCAGACCTTTCTCCAAGTGTCCAAAGGAGAGTTGGAAAGTGGAAACAAGGAAGAAAGCTTTCTCAGTGGTTACTCCCCAATAGCAGATGAATCTTTCCGAGGAGGCTGTCTGTCTGGTACCAACATTGTTACCTTTTCAGAACCAGGTTAAAACCTTCTTCCTCTGTCAGTCATCTGGCAGAATATGATGAAGTTTTAATCAGATTTTCTTGCTGCTGAATTCTTGGTTGATCATTAAAATTATTTTCTTTCTCAGTGTTGTCTGTTTATATGTTTGCATGCATGGTTTTATATGTAGTTTTAGGGTTTTAATCTTTGTCAACTACTCATTAGGCGGTATAGAATTGTTATAAATGATAAATAAAATAAATGAATGAATAAATGAAATGCATTACATAAAATGAAATGCTACCCAGGCACTTCAAGTGAAAAGCAGAAAATTCTAAGAAGGATGAGGTACAGGCTGCTTCTTCAGGTGTAGAACTACTCAATTAAAGATAGACCTAGCCCTGCAACCAGAAGATGATTCCTGGGCAGTCTCCTTCCTCCAGTCTAACAGAAGTCTCAGCCTGCAAAACCAGGTGATGAATCTTTAACAACTCAATCAGCTCTGCCAAGAGATTTGGAACTGACCACAGTACAGGTCTTGCCAACTTACATAAGGTCAAATCATTTTTAGCTTCCTGAGACAACATCCTCCTATTGACCAGGTAGGAAAGAGTTCCTGCCAATAGGACTCAGGACTACTTGAAGTTTTACTTTCTTCTGCCTTGATATGTCAACCTGCCTAGTTCTTATTACTAATTTTTCCTACTAGCCTCAAGGAACCATAGAACAGAATATCCTCAAATAAAGCATCCTCAGCACCTTCTCGTGTTACTTTTTACTTTCTTTTCTACATGCCCTGTCCATAAAACTGTTTCTATTTCTGTGTTTGTATCACTAGCTGGCAGAATTTATACTTATTATTTTATTTAATACCATGACTTTTTCCTGAAATAACCCAAGACAGCTTACATAATCCCCATCCTTCTATTTTATCCTTCTAAAAACTTTATAAGGTAGGTGACTGGCCCAAAGTCACCTCATGACCTTCATGAGTGAGTGGTTCTTGACAGAGCAGCAGAGTAGCAGAGGCTGGGAGAGTGTGCAGAGAGTGGCCAGGGAACTGGCGAGGGCAAGATAGGAGCTGGGCAGAGGAGCAGGAGGACAGGAGCAGTGGAAAGGAAGGGAGGTGGGACCAGAGAGGTGCAGGAAGAAGCAGAGGGGTAGGGGCAGAGGCCTCTGAGGATTATAATGCTGCACTCAACCATTGTTGTCATCCCTTGTCTGCATTCCATAGCTGCGGCCTGGTCTGCCCAGGGACTCTCTTGCCTGGGGGAAGTTTTTAATAATTTTTTTTTAATTTTGTTCTTGTGTGTGTTTGTCTGGGAGAACTGGGCAAGTGAAGGGAGGTGCAGGACAGACAAGGTGTGGGGGAAGAAGGTAGGGCCTGAAAGGGGTATTCAATGTCAGGCCAGGAGATGGCCTTGGCAGAAATGACATGTATCTCTGTCTGCTGTGACAGCTGCGACATGTTCACTGTTCTCCCTCAGGAGAGGCAGGGACACACTTGCCCTCAGTGCAAGCTGGTGACCCTCGTAAAGGAAGAGGTGAGGTGTCTGAAGGCCAAGAGAGCTCTCCAGGCCCCCTGGGAGCAGGCCCCCCTCCAGACAGAGGGTTGAGGGAGGGGCAACAGGAGGAACATCTGAGGAGACATGGAGGCATGTCACCCACAGGAGGAGGAGGCCAGTGTGGACTTCATGGCTCCTCCCAACTCTACTATTCTATAATTTGATGAAAAGGCAAAAGGCTAAATATATGGAAAATTTGGAGGGTGAAATAAAGGATTTGTAGAAGAAATATATAATGATAAAACATTAAAATTTTGGTGGAAATCCAAGCTAAAAGGAAATTGTTGCAGAATATGAAAATGGATAGACCACAGAGAAAATTAATAGGGTTGAAAAGGGAATTTTTAGAATTTAGTAGTAAGAATTCAAAGATGTTCACTAGAGGTACACATCAAAAGGGAAGCAAAAATTTAATAGGAATAGTTAAACATAAAAAGGGTAAAAACTGTAGCTTGACAAAAGGAAAGTCAGGAATAATTTATAGATTTTTTTCAAAGTTATATTATAACTTTGGAAAGTTATATTCCCAACAGCTGGGGAGCTGCTGATAGATAAAATTAGATCATATACAGAAAAGAATGTTGGGAATAAATTGCAGCAGGAGGAAAGAGACTTAATGAAACAGCCAGTTAGAGAAGAAGAGATAGACATTGTTAATAATTTAAAAGAAGAGAAAACATCAAGGATAAGGAACAGAGTTTTATAAAGCATTTAGATAGAAAAATTAAAATCCATTTTAATAGCCTATTAGAGGGTCAAAAGATTCCAACAGCTTGGAAATATTTTTCAATAGTTCTGATACCAAAACCTAATTCAGATTTGACAGATCCTGGAGCATATAAACCTCTGTCTTTGATAAATCAAGATATTAATGTTTTTACTTCAATATTTGCAAAAAATTGAATAATTTTATTGATAAATAGGATCAGACTGGTTTTATAATAGGGAGAAGGATGTTGGATCTGACTAGAAGATGTAATAGTAGTAATATCAAAGGAAAGGTTAAATAGCATCAGATATTTGCAAAGCTTTTGATTGTATGGAATGGCCAACAATAAAGATTTTGAGAGAGAAACTAGAATTTGGTTCACAATTTAGTATGTAATTAATTATATTCAGAAAACTCCATAACTGTGATAGTTAATTATGGTTTAACAAAAAGGATACCATTAGACCAAGGCACTAAACAAGGAGGCCATCTTTTACCAATACTGTTTGCTTTACTGATAGACTCATTAGCAAATAGTATAAGAAATGATGAAACTATAAAAGGTATTGGATCTAAAAACAAAATTAAGATAAATCTATTTGCTGATGATACATTGTTAACAAATAAGAACTCATTTAAAGTCATAGATCAAATTAAAAATCATTTAGTGGAATTTGGAGAGATAACATGTTTACAGGTTAATTCAAGAACATCTGAAATGATGTTGTTTAATTGCAATACAAAAGAAAAGAAGAGAATTGAGAATAAATTTCAATTTATGATATATAATAGATATAAATATTTCAAAAATACTAAGGGTTTAAAAAAGAATAATCTTGATATATTAAAATCTGAAATGAAGAAAATACAGGAATTTCAGAAAACAGAATTATCTTGGTTTGGTGGGATAGCAGTTTGTTAAAAGGAAGTTTTATGTAAGATTAATTTTTTATTTTTATATTAGGGAAAGAGTTAGAAGATTGGCAAAATAAGATTAATAAATTTTGTAAGGGATATAAGAAAGCAAGGACTGGTTAAGAAAAGATGGCATAAACCACAAAAGAGGGAGGATTAGGTATTTCAAATATTAATCTATATTATGTAGCAAATCAATAAGGTTTATGCCAAATTTTGTATTCCAGTCAAAGATAATATGGAAAGAGATAGAACAACATATTTGTTGTTGGGACCCATTATATATATATATATATAAAACAGGATGATAAGAAGATTGTAAAAAAAGCTAGAAAGTCCCTTTTCAAAAATATATGGTGAAAACTTGGGATAAATATAGTGAAGAATTTATGCCAACAACTTCACCAATAATTCCTGTCACAGAAATTAGAGGAGTCCCAGAAAAGTTGAGATATAGTTTGAGAAATGTATTGAAAGAATAACAAATACTTAGGGTAAAAAATTGGATGAAGAAATTGGAAAACAAATAAATGATAATGACATTATTAGGGAAAGAAAAATGAACCTGGTTTAATGTTATACAGTTAGAACAATGGACTAAACATGGTTGAAGAAAAAAAGGTAAATGTAGAAACCTTACCAAATTTGAGGAGTGACCAAATTTGTTCAGAGTGATTAATTTGTTCAGAGTGATTAAAGGTACTATGCAAACAAGATGGACTGTAAGTGAGATGTACAAGATTTTATTAGACAGGAAGGATTTGTATGATCTTTTTAAAATCACCTGGGAAATGGATTTAGGAAAGGTTATTGATAAAGAAGAATGGAGAAAAATATGGGATGAGAATATTAAAAACATGTCAGTTAGAAGGAAGCCCTTCATAAATTAGTATGGAAATGGTATTTGATCCCAGTAAAATTATTCTGTATGGATAATAAACATTCTAGTTTATGCTCAAGTTGTGGGCATTTCCATATGTGGTAGGATTGTGAAAAGATCAGGAAATTTTGGATAATGGTTTTTAAAGAGATTAGTTAGATATTGAATTTAAATTTTGAAGCAGATCCTGAAACAGCATTACTATTAATATTTTGGACAAAGAAACGGAAATGGAACATTAAATAATTAATAATGAGTTTGGCAATTGCAGCAAAACTGATAGAAAAGAATTGGAAGGAGAAATGGGATCTTCAGTTAACTGAATGGTATAAAGAAATTTGGAAGATAGCTGTTAATGATAAATTGAGATGTGAAATTAGGGTGAAAAAAGGGCTGATGAAGAATCATTTTAATGATATATGGGGTTCGGTTATTGAATATGTATTAATAAAAGGGAAGGGTACTAAACCTTTGGTTGATTCAATGCAATTTTTGATGGAAACACATTCCTGAAAGAGTGGAAAGTTAGAAGAAGAAATAAGGACGATGAAAGAAATGGAAGTATAAATATTATATAGCCATGGTCTCGGTGGTGGGGTACACTACTTGGGTTGTAGTTTTGTTTTCTATATATGGGAGGGTTGTATTTTGTGTTGTTTTTTCTTTTATTTTTATGATGTATTTTATACGTGTATTGTTTTTAGTAGCTTTTTATTAAATAAAAAATCAATTTGCTTAATTGTTGCATACACCTGAAACATTAACCTGGTTATTTCTGATCAACGTGTTCACACTACATACTATATGCATGCAGCATCATTGTATTTTAGGTCCAGGAAAAAAATGTTGATATGCAAACCATTTTGACATGTGGTGACTATCACAGATGCTCAGCTAAGAGGCCTTCATTTTGTATAAGCCTAGTACTTGTTCTTATTGCTCAACTTATATTACATTAGTTCATTGTATCACAAGAGTTATTTAATATTGTCTTATTTCTAAGGCTAGAAAACTGATTTTTATGTGAGAAGCACATTCTATATAAAGTTTTTAGAAATTTTGAAGCAGAATGTGACGTATTTATACTGCAGTAAAATCAAAGCTATGATTGTAATAAAAAAAACCCTTTTGGTTTAAGAAAAATAGCCACAGAAAATGTACGTGTACAGTGCAATTCTATACTTAGGAAGTTCTATGCCTGACATCTCATAAGAAGTGCCAGTGGCAACCTAACTCAACTTACCCAAGCTATTGTTGCTCTTGAACTGCAAATCTGAAGGAAAGCACTCTGTTCTCTTAAGATGCTTTCTGTCAATCAAAGCTAGGATATCAATCTTCTAAGTAACTACACAAATAATAAAATTCAGTTGTGGCTGTGTCTCCATGCAGTCACATCTTCCCTGTATTGTCAACCATGTTTCTTTTGTGACAGTTTAAGTATTGCAAAAATAGTTTTGCTCTTGCTAGACTTAAACATTCTAAGTTACGGCAATAGGAAATGCATTGCCATTCCAGAGAAGGAGCATATAAATAACTACAGAACATTTTTTGCAGTAGTAGCAGAAGTACTGGTATTTAGATTCAAGAGACCAATGTACTTTTGGCTCTGGCCTCTTGGCATCGTCCCTTGTCTGCATTCCTTAGCTGTGGCCCAGGCTGTTTGGGGACTCCCTTCGCTGGGATGCAGAGGGGTTTTTTTTTTTTTTTTTTGCTTTGTCTTTCTTTCTTTCTTTTTTGTTTGTTTGTTTGTTTGTTTGTTTGTTTTGGTGCTGTGCTGTGCTTTGCTTTGTTTTTCCTCCAATTTAAATTTAAGTTTATTTTATAAATTTAAGTTTATTTTTTATCCTTGTGTGTGTGCGCGTGCGAGTGCCCCCCCCCCCCCGGGCAGCCCACCTCTGAACAGAGGGTTGAGGGAGAGGCCACAGGAGGAGCAACCGCGGAGACATGGAGGTATGTCACCCACAGGAGGAGGCCAGCACGGCCTTCTCCTCCTACCACCACTCTGGAGCTGGGAAACAGGTTCTCACCACTTGGGGAGGCTGGGGCTGATGAGGCCTCGGGGGACCAGCAGGACCCCCAGCCTGGGAGGACAAATGGCAGGGGGGGCACTGCAGGAGAGGAGAGGCAAGGGCCTGGGCACGGCCGCCCACCACCACCAGGAAGACCCGGCGGTGGGTGATTGTTGTTCGGGACTCCCTGCTGAGGGGCACAGAGGCGGTGGTGTGCCGCCCCAACCTGGAGACAAAGGAGGTTTGCTGCCTGCCAGGCGCATGCATCCGGCATGTGAAGGACAGAGTGAAGCGTCTTGTTCGCTCCGGGGGTCGCCAGCTGCTCCTAGTGATCCATGTGGGCACAAATGACATGGCCAGGCAGGGTGTGATTGGGATCACCAGGAACTTCGAGGCCTTGGGGAAGAAACTCAGGGAGCTGAAGGCCCAAGTGGCCTTCTCGTCAATCTTACCTGTCCGAGGATTTGGCCAGGAAGTGACAGGAGGGTCTCTGAGGTAAACAACTGGCTTAGGGTGTGGTGCCAGAAGGAATGCTTCGGCTTCTTTGACCACGGCACTCGGTGTCCTGCCAATGGACTTCTGGCAAGGGACGGGTTACACCTCACAAGGATGGGGAAAAGTTCCTTTGGAGATGCTCTAGCGAGCTTTTTCTAGAAGACTTTAAACTGAGCCGGGGGGGTGGTGGTTCAGGCCCCCCAGCAACGTGTCTGTACTGGACAAGTGTGGGGGGAGGATCAGTATACGGGGGGGGGGGGCGGTATGACCTGGTGAGAATCACAGAAACTTGGTGGGATGAAAGGCAAGACTGGAATGTGAACATAGAAGGGTATCACCTTTTTAGAAAGGACAGGAAGGGAAAGAGGGGTGTGGGCGTGGCTTTATACATCAGGGAAGGGATAGGATGCAGTGAGATAGAATGCAAGCACAGATGGGGATTCAGTAGAGGCAGTCTGGGTGAAACTTAGGGGTTTTGACAGGGAAAGAGACCTGACAGTGGGGGTATGTTATCGCCCTCCAGGTCAACTTGAGACCCTGGATGATGTCCTGACAAGCCAGGTTCTAAGGATAACTCGGGGGAGAGACACAGTAATTATGGGAGATTTCAATCTCCCGGATATTAGTTGGGAGACTCACTCGGCAGTGACAGCCAGGTCACGTCACTTCCTAGAAGCTATAGAGGGAGGGTTTTTCACACAGAGGGTCCGAGAGGCGACGAGGGGGGGAAACATCCTTGACTTGGTCTTGACCAATAGGGAGGAGCTGATAGATGAAGTACAGATTAGGGGAGCTCTGGATGTGAGTGATCACTCCATCCTTTGCTTTGATATCAGGGGACTGGGGACAGGCAGCAGGTCGAGCACTAGAAGCTGGGACTTCAAGAGGGCCAACTTAGGCCAACTGAAGGCCAGACGGGGAAAAGTCTCTTGGGATAGGTTACTGGAACTTAAGTGAGTTGAGGAGGGGTGGATAGCACTCAAAAGGGAGGTTTTGGAGGCACAAGCCTTGATAATACCTCTAGTCAGTAAGGTGGGGAGGCAGAGGAGAGTGTCGCCATGGATGCAAAAGGAGGTGGTTAGAGGGATTAGACGAAAGAGGAACCTCCATAGGAAATGGGTACTGGGGCAAATAGACAAAAGTGTAAACCAGGAGGAGGAGGCCCGTTGCAGAAGGATTCTTCGCAAGGCTAAGGACTTCCCAAGAATATCAAGAGCAATAAAAAGGGCTTCTTTCAGCATGTAAATAGGAAGAGGAAGGGGAGACAAGTGGTGGGACCACTAAATAAGGAGGAAGGAGATCCAGTGACTGATATGAGGGAACAGGCACAGATGCTAAATGACTATTTTGCCTCTGTGTTCTCCCCAAAGCAGGACGGGGGATATCCGCATAGGAGATTAGATAAGGCTGGGGACTTAGGGGCACAGATTAGAGTCAACCCCCTTGAAGTCGAGGGGCTCCTCAGGGTATTGGACATTACAAAGGCACCAGGCCCTGATGGGTTACACCTGAGAGTACTTAGAGAGTTGGCAGGGGTTTTCTCACACCCACTGGCCTCCATTTTTGAGGCCTTGTAAAGAATGGGTGAAGTTCCAGAGGACTGGAGGGTGGCATCAGTGGTCCCAATTTTCAAAAAGGGTAGTAGAAGGGGCATGGGGAATTATAGACCAGTTAGCCTTACGTCCATTGTAGGAAAAACAATGGAAAGGCTAATAATAGAGAGAGATCTAGTGATGCTAGATAGGTAAGGGAGGCTGACAGCCACACAACACGGCTTCCGCAAAAACAGGTCCTGCCAGACAAATCTTGTGGAATTTTATGACAAGGTTTCGAGATGGCTAGATGGAGGGGATGCAGTGGATGTGGTATACCTGGATTTCAGAAAGGCCTTTGACAATGTGCCCCATGATATCCTGGAGGAGAAACTGAGGAGTTCTGGGATACACCAAAGCACTGTCCAGTGGATTAGGGCATAGTTGACTGACCGAAAGCAGAAGGTAACCCTTAGTGGGGAATCATCGGGATGGTGGCCAGTGACAAGCGGGGTCCCCCAGGGCTCTGTCCTGGGGCCGATTCTGTTTAATCTTTTCATTAATGACATGGAAGAAGGGGTGAACAGTCTGCTGATCAAATTTGCAGACGATACTAAAACTGGAGCAGCAGCCACAACTGAGGAGCAGGTACTCCAGATCTAAAAGGATCTGGACAGACTATGGAAGTGGGCAGGAGACAACAGGATGGCGTTCAATGTGGAGAAGTGCAAGGTCTTGCACTTGGGGCATAGGAATAGCTGTCATTAGTACAGGTTAGGTGACAAATGGCTGGAGAGAAGCACTTGTGAAAGGGACCTCAGGGTACTGGTTGACTGCAGGCTAAACATGAGTCAGCAGTGTGATGCAGTGGTCAAGAGGGTGAACACCACCCTTGGTTGCATAGCCAGAAGTGTGGCTTCTAGATCAAGGGAGGTATTACTACCACTCTATACGACTCTGGTGCACCTGCAACTGGAATATTGTGCTCAGTTTTGGGCCCCTCATTACAGAAAAGATATAGCCAGGTTAGAGTCAGTGCAGCATAGGGCCACAAGGTTGGTGGCTGGTTTGCAGGGGATGGGGTATGAGGCGAGACTAAGGGAACTGGATCTCTTCAGCCTGGAGAAGAGGAGACTCAGGGGGGATATGTTGGCGACATACAGGTATGTGAGGGAATGTCACATGGAGATGGGTAGAGACCTGTTCTCCCCTGCAGAGGAAGGTAGGACACGCTCCAATGGAGCAAAGCTCAGGGAGTCAAGGTTCCATTTGGATGCCAGGAAGCATTTACTGACAGTTAGAACCCTGAGGGTGTGGAATGGGCTTCCACAAGAGGTCATTGAGGCCCCATCGGTGCAGGTGTTCAAGGATAGGCTGGACATGCACATGTTGGGCATGTCGTGAGCGGAGCCGGCTGGTGCCGGAGGTGAGACTAGATGGCCCGGGAGGCCCCTTCTGACTCGCTCTGTTTCTATGTTTCTATGTACTGTGCCACTGTAAATGCAATCAAGAATTACTCAGGATTTCAGCCTTTTAACATCTTGGCACTGTAGGAAAATATGAGCAAAGACAACAAAACTAAATGCAACTGCTGGAAGTCATATTTGCATATCACAAATTTAATGACAGATTTAAAACTGAATGGTATTTTTCAGATCAACCCAAGTCTTTTGAATCTTCAACTTTGTCTGTTGGGGATTAAGATAGATATTAACCACCAAGACTGTTGCAAGACCTAGATTGAGGCTGACAACCATGGCCTGGTGGTCCAGGAGTTCAATTGTTTACATTTGCACATATTTATATTTACATTTATACCCAAAGGGAGGTGGATACCAAAATACCCAAAACCCTCTAACTCCTCCAGGTCCTGCACCTGGGGTTGCCCCAGCACTGTAAGAATGATAGCTGTCAATCCTGAGTTTGTTGACTGACCAAGTCTCCTGAAGCAGAATTATATCATAGTTCTGTTGGAAAATTGGGTAGTCCTGGCTTTTGCAGGGTGTACAGCCTGCCATGTTCCAGGAGGTAATTTCCAGGGGTTTTGCTATGGCCACGGCAACCATGGCTTTATGGAGTCATACTGAACCTGCTTCTCCTTGCTAGAGATTTGAGTTGCAGCAAGCTTGTATTGATTCCTCTCCAATTATCATGCAAAATTCGGGATTGTCTGAAAGAACAGCAACATTTGAGTTTCACATCCCTTTTTTAATTAGTACAGATGGTTCCAGTGGGGGACGGTTTTGCTTGCAGAGAAGGGGCTTCTCTTTCATGGGGGTCCCCACCAATGGATTGTACATAAAAGATGTGGGATGAACCCTGGATTCTGTGGTGGAGGATGATGGCTGTTTAGGGTTTTTCAAGTAAAGATTTCAGTTGCATGATCATTTCTTGTTCTCCAAGTGGCAAAAGGTAAAAAGAGGACAAAAGATTGGCATCAGCCTCATCTTCTGTCAAGCCTGAGTTGCGATTGAGAATATTGCATTGAGATTTGTGATTTGATGTGGATAACTGATCCCAAACAGCAGGGGATTAGGGGGTCTTTACACTAATTGGCTTCACTGGCAAGGGTAAATTTGACAAAGCAGGTTCATCTGGAAGATTTCAGGGGATTTTGGACTTTGCATCAGGTATCCATTTCAGATCTTCAGTGAACTTCTTAGATACCTTATCTATCCTCTTGTAATTTGAAGGAACTCATATCTGTACTAGAGAATCTCTAAAATATCTTTGGAGCGTAATCCTAAAGATGGCCAGCCTAGAGGCTTGTACAAAAAGCTGCCCTGGGATGGTAGTCATATCGAAGTGAAGAAGAAAATGCTCCTGACTAGGCATATAAGGCAATCTATCTAGCCTTAGAAGATGGCAGAGGGATCCTGAGGAGGAATGCTTGGTGTTGACTTGTTGACTCTGTGTTGATTTGGCGGAGCAATCAAAGTGATTCCCCTTAAAAATGGGAAATGTTGATGACTACACTCTTCACATAAATAAGGGTAGCCTTGTCTGTTTCAGGAGATTTCTGTGTGTTGTTAACAGCTGGCTACCCATCCTTGTAAGGTCTAGTTCCAATTGTCCTGAATTGCTCAAAAGTAGTCTGGGAATTATCTGACTAGAGATCTTTTTCTTTCTTCTGTAGCAGGCTTATAATCTACTCGATGGATGAATATCTTTTCTATCATCTCAGCCACCAAAAATGTCTTTTGGTTTCCCTTTTTTCCTCATAGTTATCTACACCTCTTGAGCAAATGGGTAAAATGGCTAGCCAACCTCCTAAATGTCTTTATGGGGAATTTGCCTTAAAGGGCCAGTTTCCTCCTCATAATCATCCCCTGAGCAAACAGGTCCATTCTGTGTCTTTAAAGGGACAAAGAAATTTTACTGGAGACAAGCTATCAGCCTTCTAGGAATAAGTCCTTTTGCAACCCATGGATGGTTTTATCTCCTTAGTTCCAAAAATGAAGCTACAGCCTCTAAAGTCCCATCCTGGTCCTTGAAGATCTAAGCAAAGATCTTAGGATATGTTCTATAACATTTAGAGATGAAAAAACAAAAGTATTTCTAAGCCTTTACTAAGGCCTTAGTTCTCTTCTTTATAGGGCCTTCCAAACAAAAACCCTGAGCTCAGTTGGGTATATTAAATGAAAGTCTCTTGGTCAAAATAAATAAAACAAGCTTATTAAAACAAGAACAGGCATGGAAACTCCAAAATGTTCAGCATTCTGCTAGAGAAAAAGGGGATTTTCTACCCCCCAGATGTTGTATCTTTCAACTGAGTTGCTGAGAGTGATAAGTGTTAAGGTAATGCAGAGCAAAAAAGTAACTAGCTGAGATAATACCATATTTAAAATTTAAGCATATATTATTAACTTTGATTTAGAACAACTGAATTGTCTAGGCCTTAATTAACGTATCCAAGAGGGAAAAAAATGTTTGAGATCTCTGGAAGCTTAGTCATACATTTACTTTCTGTGTGGTTTCCAAGTGTACTATGACAACATTCATTTCTTGGGATGTGGTGATGCTCCAGAAATCAAGAACATGGTGTTATAGCTACATATAAATCTTGTATAGCCCCAGTGAATAGGTGAATATATTTTTAGATTGTAGACCTCGCTTCCCTAAACCAGATGTGTTGAGGTGTTGATTATTCCCAGATATTACAAACAATGAGTGTATTGGCTAGCGTTGATAGGCGCATATATCCATTCATAGGCTCTCCATCTTTTGATAGCATCTCCTCCATTTGATTCTCGAAGTCATATTCCAACAAAGATTTCAGATTAAATTTATGACAAATGATGCTTAGACCAGCACTCCAGGTAAGATTCAGAATAAATGAATATTTACTTACTCGCTAATAATTGAATAAACTAAAAACCAATCGATTTGCCAAATATTTTTATTAGCAGACATTTGAAGAACTGCATTTCTGATTAAAATTAACCACTTTTGATCAACAAACAATGGATATCAGATTTCAAGAGTGAGCTTCCACTTCCATTGCTTCCACAGGGGACCAAGGGCATTGAGTATGTTAGTATAAAGAACAATAGTACACTGAAGGCAGCAGGACATTTAGGGTTTGGCTTTAATGGATAAAGATTACATCCAGTATTTCAGGGGAAAGAAAACCAGATCTTTCCCCTAACTTCAGCTGTATTAAACTGTGTCAAATATCTTATGTATTAAATTTGAAACACTGTTAAGTGCTGCTGGAAATGAGTATGCAGAATGACTGAAGATACTGGAAGAAATTTTCTTGAATTTTCCTTTCTGCCTCCAAATAGAGGGAAAAGTAAGGCAGTACAGCTAAAAAGTATTTGAGCATTAAATTATGATCTGACATTTTATCTTCATATTCCACAAAGTCCTTCATAAACACCCACAAGATTCCTTCTTTGGCTTGTACCCACGCTTGTACAAATAGGGTGTATATCTTTATTAATAGACTGCAAGATCTTTATTTATACATACAGAATTTTATTGCTGAAACTGATTTACAAGTATCTCTACAGGAATATTAGATTCATTATAAGATAGGTAACGCTTTGCAAAAGTATAGAACACTGAACATTTATTCAGCAAGGACTAAATATACTTGGGATGTCACACTTAACCTATAGCAATGATGCATCAAGGCACCCAGTGGTGCTCTGTTTTGTCTGAAAGGTCAAGCTGATCTTTTAATCTCATGGTAATACCATAGTAATGGTGATGCTCTGCAGGGGATATTTCTTCCCACATGTAGAGTTCTGAATAATTTCCCAGATATCTTCTCAGTATGCCTGGAATTTAAGAAAACCAGAGTTTTTTTGTTCCCCCTTTTTTAAACAAAAAGTAGAGATAGCAAAACCTGTAAGTTTCAAATAATTTCAGTTTCTCAATTTCCAATCTTAAGGTTATTCCAAATATTGATATATAGTTTTCATAAGCATGCATAAGCAGTTTCCTGATAAATTCAATGTATATGTTCTTTCCTGATGGGTTACACCAGAGGGTACTTGGGAAGTGGCAGGGGTACTCTCACACCCATTGGCCTCCATTTTTGAGGCCTCATGGAGAATAAGTGAGGTTCCAGAGGAGTGGAGGGTAGCGTCAGTGGTCCCAATTTTCAAAAAGGATAGTAGAGGAGACATGGGGAATTACAGAGCAGTTACCTTACATTCAATCTAGGAAAGACAAGGGAAAGGTTCATAATTGTGAGAGATCTAGTAACCCTAGATGGGGAAGGGAGGTTGGCAGCCACACAGCATGGCTTCTGTAAAAATAGTTCCTGCCAGATAAACCTTGTGGAATTCTATGACAATGTTTTGAGGTGGCTAGATGGAGGGGACTTAATGGATGTGGATTACCTTGATTTCAGCAAGGCCTTTGAGAAAGTGTTGCATGATACCCTGGTTGAAAAATTGAGGTGTTTTGAGATAGACTGAAGCACTGTCCAATGGATTAGGGCATGGTTGACTGACTGAAAGCATAGAGGAACTATTAGTGGGGAATCATTGGGATGGCAGCCAGTGATGAGTGGAATCCTTCAGGGCTCTGTCCTGGGACCAATCCTGTTCACTCTTTCCATCAAGGACCTGGAGGGGGGCGGTGACCAGTCTGCTGATCAGATGCACAGATGATACTAAAATGGGGGGGGGTCACAACTGAGGAGCACTTACTCTGGATCCAGAAGGATCTGGACATTCTATGGAAATGGGCTGGGGACAACAGGATGGCATTCAATGCAGATAAGTGCAAGGTTTTGCACTTGGGGCATAGGAATGGCTGTCACAGGTACAGGTTAGGTGACAAATGGCTGAAGAGCAGCAATTTTGAAAGGGATCTCAGGCTACTGGTTGACAGCAGGCTAAACATAAGTCAGCAGTGTAATGCGGTGGTCAAGAGGGCAAACACCACCCTTGATTGTATAGGCAGAAGCGTGGCTTCTAGATTAAGAGAGGTATTGCTGCCATTCTATATGACTCTGGTGCACCCAGAACTGGAGTACTGTGTTCAGTTCTGGGCTCCACATTACAGGAAGAATATAGCCAGGTTGGAATCAGTGTAGCATAGGGCCACAAGAATGGAGTTCAGATTGCAGGGAAAGTTGTATAAGGTGAGACTGAGGGAACTGGATCTTTTCAGCCTGGAGAAGAGAAGACTCCAAGGGGATCTGTTGGGGACATATAAGTACATGAGGGCATGCCACACAGAGGTGGGTCATGACCTTTTTCCCCTGCAGTGGAGGGCAGGACGTGATCCAATGGAGCAAAGCTCAGGGAACCAAGGTTCAATTTGGATGCCAGGAAGAACTTCGTGACAATTAGGGTTCCTAGGGTATGCAATGGGCTTCCATGGGAGGTGGTTGAAGCCTCATCAGTGAGGGTGTTCTATGTTTCTTTCTTGGTCATCTCTGTCTGTCTGTCTATCTAGCTGCCATATATGCAGACACATTTTTGTGTGCATCATTTTGATTTGAAAACTCTATTGGGAAATTCAGGTAAGTGCAAAGGAAACTTCCTTTCAGTTTGCAGAGTGGTCTGAAGGTTTTTTCCGAAAGTAAAGAAAAGAAAGCAGTTCTAGACACAGGGATACATAGGTCTCATTGATCATCTGGCCAAAGAAGACACTTTTAAGCAATGGCCAGAATACAACAGAGTTAAATAAGCTTAGATTGCAGCTATGCTGCTTCTTTAGAATTACTTGAATTGGATGTGTTTGTGCTTAATTTAGATTTTTTCCCCGGGCAACTTTTCCTATTACCTTTTTCTCCCTGATGTTTTTCCTGGTTTCAAGAACATGGCAGGAGGATTTTCTTTGACAGGAGGTTTTTCTCCTACAGAGAGAGCATGCAGACAAAATGAAGGCCACTTGCTTCAAAGTACAGCAGTTCAACCACACTGGCACACACTTTAAATAAATATGTGAGAACACTGGGGATTGCAGGTGGCATGGGCTGATTCTAAAAGGGCTTTTACAGTAAACATTGAAGGATTTTGCAAGAGGAAAACAAGCTTGCCACAGCTACACTTCAGTAGGGGACGAAAGAAGACAGGTTACTCAAACATTTAACTGATTCATCTTTCTGCATTTTGCTGTGTATATTTGAAAATTTTATATAAGATAAATGCAGCAAGTCCCACAATTATATTATAAATCAAACTCTACTTCTGCATTTTGGTCTTCAGTGATTTATTTATTTATTTAGGGGACTTCTATGCCGCCCCATTCGCCGAAGCCTCGGGCGGCTCACAAACCATAAATAAATAGAATTCAGTAAAACAATATAAATTAACAATATAAATTAAGTTGCCCTGGATGTTTCCTGAGTGCCAGTGTGGTTCGGTGGTTAAGAGTGCAGAACTAGGACTCAGGTGATCTGGGTTCTAATCCCAGTTTGGGCATGGATCCAACTGGGTGACATTGGGTCAGTCACAGATTCTCAGCCCAACCTACTTCACAGGCTTGTTGTTGTGGGGATAAGATTGAGAGCAGGAGAAGGAGAATGATCTAAGCCGCTTTGAGTTTTTCAAAAGGAAAAAGGTAGGGCAAAAATGAGATGATGTTAACATTTCAGTTGATGTGCCACATTGAACATCTCCTGCATGTCATTCTTTTTCACTAAGAACCAAACTGCTAAAATAAAGACAATTAGCATAATAAAACATTTATACACTGGGATCTTTGTAGATTCCCCATCACATACATTATCATGAATGTATTTACCTTTGTGCAGCCTGTTTAATGCAACAGGAACAACGCAAGAGCACTATTCATGCTGCAGAGTGGATTGTGTTTCCAGAGTTTTATTTCTATTTCTTTATCAGATCAGTAGCTACTTATACAAGTAATAATACATAACTTGATTTGTGTCAGTGTATAAACTTGGGTAATGCTCTTAGAATCATAGAATAGCAGAGTTGGAGGGGGCCAGAAGGCCATTGGGCCCAATGTCCTGCTATCTTAATGGCTATTCTAAACAAAGGGAAATATCCTTGCTAGTGGAAATTACCACTAGTGTAATAGGAAAGTAGTCCTTGCTAGAGAAAA
This sequence comes from Varanus komodoensis, assembly GCF_004798865.1. Classification (NCBI taxonomy): domain Eukaryota; kingdom Metazoa; phylum Chordata; class Lepidosauria; order Squamata; family Varanidae; genus Varanus; species Varanus komodoensis. The sequence continues at coordinate 30,737,541 of NW_025335317.1, forward strand.
TAAAACAGAGAAAATCAAATCCAACCAAAACTACAACTGAGAATGGGAGAGGAGAGCAAAGGAGTTCTACGAACATATTTCTTTCCAGAAGTGTCATTTCACTAGCTGCTTGTGTTGTGGTAGAAAGTGCCACTTGCTAGTGGAACAAGAATAGTTGCTAGCACAAAGTACTTCAAGCTGGTGCATTGCCAGTATTGGATACTGTCTGGCATTCTGTTACTACACTTTCTGGTGGGGTACATGGTTTCACATGCATTAGTGGGACAAGGCTGGTCAGCACAACTTTGCAACCCTTTCACTATTGCTTGTAACATGCACTAGTGTTTGAGAATCTCACTCTCATTTGAATATGTACCTCTATGGAAAGAGCTAGGAGGATGAAGTCGCTCTTTAAATGTTTTGATACTTAATATATTGTCTGAATGAAATTTCATGTAAAAAATCCCAAAGTGGACAATAGCTAAATTTTAATCCACCCAATTTGAAAACATCATTCTTTAAATATTGCAATTCATCTGTTCTTTGAGACTTCTGTGCATGTCTTCCTCACTTCTAAAATGGTTGTGGCTAAAATATTTCAAACTATAAAATAATGAGATGATGGGGCCTTTTCACTTAGATTCTTTCCATGAGCTGGCACATACATTATTTTTTATTATAGGTGTCTCTGATGTAGAACTGTTTTGGATGAATTTCAAACATATTTCCCTGGAGAAACAAATATGGTCTCTCAAGATTCAAAAAGGGCTCAGATGACATAAAAGAAAAACACCCACAGTCAATGGAGAAATTAAGGAACATAACTTTGCTTTCAAAGCAGCCAGTTCTTTCAAACTCTAGTATTCTGCCCACAACAATGGGGGAAATTGGTATTTTATTCATAAGGCTATTTCTGTAATATACCTTATTGCCAATTCAATCTAACCCAATGAGCCTGAGGGAGAGGAATAAAGCCAAGAAAAAGAGCTTCATATTTGTACAAAATAAAGCATTATCAATTATCAGAGATTAACCAGAATTGCTTGAGGAAAGTGAAAAGAAGAGACAAATGGAGGCTTAGGTGGAATTTTCCCTCCACTAAATTCTGCATTCCATTTTGCAAAACCTTTCTGTGACCAAATGCCAGCAGTGGGATTTGACTGAACTTGGGCAGGACTAGGGACATTCAACAGTCTTTGAATGAAGCTAAGCCACCATCCTCTAACCTCTGTTGGCTCAGAGTGACTAGGAAAGAAGGTGTTCTCTGACTGTATGTATGTATATATAATAGAACAAAAACAAAAAGAAAAAGAACAATGGAAGAGGAGAAAGAAAGAAAACACAACCTAAAAGCATATCAGTTCACAACAAACTGTGCACATAAAAGAAGGTGAAAAGATTTGACACTTTATTTCAAATATATGCAATAATTTAAGCCTTAATAAGCACTCAGACTAAATGAATGACTTTAGGAGATTTGTTCAACTTAGTGCTGTCCCCAGAATTTATCCCACTTTCTCATTCAATTTGATGGAAAACACATTTCTTTGGAAAAGAAATTCAAAAGGGAAATTTCAGAGTAATTCTCTTGAGTTTAGTTTGGTTGCCTTACTTTATGCAGGAGGCAGGTGAGGAGTGTGCAGAGTATCCTATAGGTCATTATACAGTATTATAACTGGCAGCTTGTAACTTCCTCAGTTTCCCACACTTAAGTTAAAAGCAAGTTAAAGATAATATGAAGTAGTTTCTCTGACGGGAGTCATTCAGATCAGAAAGTGCAAGCAGCCTTGGATACTGCAGAGCAGAGGAGAGACGTATAACAGAAACACACACATACACTCATAGCCGATCCCTGGCCAACTGCCATTGATAAATTCAAAAACACCACAAAAATATATCATACACCATGAGAATAAGACAGATCAATGGAAGCCTCTTTCATAGTGGAAGAAAACTTTCAAGACATTAGAGGCTTGATTTTGGTTAAATAACTTGCTCCCCCATGATCATTGAACACACTCGTTCCTTATTGACTTGCTTTGGGATTTTTCCCCTTTAGGAGCTTTGTACTTCTGCCAACATTGGAAGTTGCCTAAGGTTGCAGATACTATACTCCTGTGTGTGAGTGATCAATTTGGCTACATATGGAACTATAAGCAGAGAATGACTTTTCTATTACTTTATACTGTAGATAGTACACTTGTTTCAAAGGTACAATGAAAATGTCATTATAATTTATATCCCTAAAAAATTATGTCACTCCCCTCTGGGCAAAAATAACTCAAGCTATTTGTCACCCTAGATGAAGTATTTTGTTTTTCTCCCACCTCTCACCTTCATACACTTTACACGTCTCAACATATATTTTTCTCTTAATGCCCTTTATAGACGAAGTCACATTCTTTCAACAATGTTTAACTGTAATTAATCAAAAGTTAAGAACTGTCCTTAAGCTACATACTTACACAAGAACATACTCTTGTTCTCATCCTGTATTCATTCTTTAATAAAGAGCACTGCAAGCATCTGGTTTTGTATTCAGAACTGATAGCATTCAATACTAAACATGGACTGGAAAATGGGGATGAGGAACTGACCCAAAGCAGCTAATCAAGAGTCTTACTTTACATCTGTGATACACTGGTGCTCAGAAACACACCAAGATCATAAAGTTAAACAGTGTCAGCAACTGTTGTTTTAGTCCTTAATTGCTAAACTGAAGTTGGACCTGGTACAGAAAAATGTCACTACACCAATATGTCTCTTTGGAGAAAGACATGTTACTCCAAAAAAGAGGAAAGATGGCACCAATTTACATAATATTTGCATGTTCAAATTTAAATGCATAGTATACATTTAGAATTAATAAGCATTTAAAGTGAAATGCAAAATATCTCATCTTAGGGGGAAAACTGATGAGGTGATCTGTGTGCTTCTTCAATTTGCTGTCCATGAGCAACTTCAAAGTCCCTGCTGTTTGTGGCTGTTTATCTTGGGCTAGACATAACTAGTGCTTCCCTTTTAGTTCTCCTGGAACTCTCAGCAGCTTCCAATACTATTGACCATGGTATCCTTGTGGATTGACTGACAGGGTTAGGGGTTGGAGGCACTGCTCTGCATTGGTTCTGTCCTACCTGTCTGGCTGATTCCAGATGGTGTCACTGGTGGATTGCGGTTCTGCACTATAGAGTAAGGGCCAGGACGTGAGCAGCAGCTGGGATAGGCAGAGTTCCGGGACCAGGGTGCTGATGCATAGGGAGGTCCTGCTGCTTAGCAGGGCTAGAGGCAGGCAGCATGGTCAACAGTCCAGGGTCAGGGGCAAGGCAGCAGACAATCCAATATTGTATAGGAGAAAGAGAGAGAGCACAGTCCTGAAACAGTTCAGTGGTCTGATGCCAGGAAGACAGTCATCTAAGAATGGTCCCAACAAAAGCGGGTTGGAGCAGGGCAAGAACAACTGGAGCAAGGAAGAAAACACAGTAGCAGGAAAAGGACAGACTAGGGTATGCAGGATCAAACAGGAACAAGGCAGGAACTGGCTGGAGAAGGGCTGGCACAGGGCTCAAGGCACGGTGTTGCAGAGGCCAGAGCACAAGAGACTACTTGCCTTGCTGTGGCAAAGAACAGCAGTGTCAGGAAGCCTTTTATGCTGGTCTCCAGGGCCTCCAGCTGCATTGCATAGTTGCTCCTCAGGTCTTCACTGCAAGTGCCTGCAAAGGTGTTCCTGCTTCTGAAGGCTCTTGCAGGGTCACTCAGGGCCTGATCCTGACGCATGACAGTTATGCCATGGGGTTTCACAGCATTCCATTTTATGATGCTCATTATCTACATGAAACCACTGGCAAAGGTTATCTGGAGGTTTGGGCTGATATGTCATCAGTACGCTGATGATACCGAGCTCTACCGATTCAGGTGAGTCTGGGACTGCTCTAAACTGGTGTCTGGATGGTGTGAGAGGCTGGATGAGGACCAATAAATTGAGGCTCAATCCAGATAAGATGGAAATGCTGCTGGTACAATTTTTTCTAATTTGCTTATTAGAATGTGGTATTAGAAAGGGTCCAGAGGAGGGCAACAAAAATGATCCAGAGTTTGGAAACACTGCCCTATGAGGAGAAACGGAGAGAACTGGGCATACTCAGCCTTGAGCAGAGAAAACTGAGTGGGGACATGATATCCCTCTATATGTACCTCACAGGGTCACAAAAAGGTTGGTCAAGATCTTTTCTCATTGATACCAGAGTGCAGGACATGGAATAATCAAGTCAAGTTGTGACAACCCAGGTTCAGGATAGAGATCAGGATAAGTTTCTTTACTGTCAGAGCAATATGATAGTGGAACTAGTTGCCTAGAGAGGTCATGAGATGTCCCACACTTGTTGTTGTTAGTCACGATTTCATGTCCGACCCATTGCAACCCCATAGACAACATTCCTCCAGGCCTTTCTGTCCTCCACCATCCCCCGGAGTCCACTTAAGCTCACGCTGACTGCTTCAGTGACTCCATCTAGCCACGTCATTCTCTGCTGTCCCCTCCTTCTTTTGCTGTCAATTGTTCCCAGCATTAGGCTCTTCTCCAGGAGTCCTTCCTTCTCATTAGGTGGCCAAAGTATTTGAGTTTCATCTTCAGTATCTGGCCTTCTAAAGAGCAGTCAGTCAGTTCCACACTAGAGACATTCAAAAAGAAACTGGACAGCCATCCGAATGGGATGGTGTAACTTCTGCAACTTCAGGGGGTTGGACCCGATGGCCTTCATGGCCCTTCCAACTCTACTATTCTATGATTCTATTTATTTATAATTTCTTATATACTGTCTGATTATTAACAAAATCACTGTATATCTTTTATTAAATCTGGCAGGTGTAATTTATTTATTAAGTATTTATTTCATTCTGGTTCCTGACTCCTAACAGAGCAGAGCAGAGCAGAGCAAACTGCCCCAGCTGGTCTGGGGCCTCTGGGAGCACAAGCAGCCAAGCTCCCAGGGAGAGAACAAACAGGCACAGCAAACAGGGGTTTGGAGGGAGAGGTCAAGGGTTAGGGTTAGGCTTAGGGAGGTCCCTAACATTTTTTCCACTTCTTTTCTGTTCTGTTCTTTATTTCACCTTTTACCCCACCTATGCTGAGAGACAATTTCTGCCAAACATGGCCCCTCCTCACATGTGTTGCTGACAACTTCCTCCAGCAAAGGTGGAGGAAGGAACAAGAAGACTAGCTATCCTCAATTTCTGGTGGACAAATACCAGCCATGGGAACTCTGAGGGAAAATGACCATGCGATACTTCACTTCTCAATTCTCCAGGAGACAAAGGTTAACTGCAGCCAAACACATACCCTGGACTTCAAGAAAGCCAGTGCTGACAAACTCAGAACAATAATAAGTGAAGTGCCATGGCAACACACTTTTAAAGGAAAAGGAGTCCAAGAGGGGTGGGAAATCTTGAAAAAGAAGATTCCCCAAGCAAAACTATGAACAATTCCAAAAAGAAAAAAGAATAGACAATAACAGAGGAAGCCCATGTGGCTCCACAAAAAAATAAGTGACAGCCTGAAAGAAAAGAAGAACATGTACAGGAAGTGGCAGCAAGCCAGGCCATGAAGGAGGAATATAAACAAATAGCAAGGATGGTGTCAGGAATGCAGGATATGAACTGAGAATAGCAAATAATGCCAAGAACAACAAGAAAGCTTTCTTCACATACATCCAAAACAAAACACATGAGAAAGAGAAGGGCATTCAGCTACTGAAAGTGAATAACAGAGTGATTACAGATGACAAGGAAAAGGCAGGGGTGCTCAGTTCACCTCAATCTTCTCCCACAAGGAACTCTACAACTAAGAAGAAGTACAAAGTTAAAGATGACAGGCCAAGATTGACAGACAAATGATCAAGGAATACCTAGATAGAATAAACACATTCAAATTTCCAGGGCCTGATGAACTCCATTGCAGAGTCATAAAAGAACTAGTGGAAGAACTCTCAGAACCACTGGCTATTATCATTGATAAATCTTGGAAAACAGGAGAAGTGCTGGATGACTGGAGAAGGGCTAAAGTTGCTCCATCTTAAAAAAGGGAAAAAGGATTAACCTGGGAACTGCAGACCAGTTAATCTGACATCAATCCCTGGAAGAATTCTGGAGCATTTTATTAAAAAATCTGTCTGCAAGCATCTTCAAGAAAATGCAGCGCTTAATAGAAATCAACATGGATGTAGCAAAAATAAATCCTGTCAGACTAATTTAATGTCATTTTTTTGATTGGGTATCCTTTCAAAATGCATAGTGCAATGAAGCAATGAGCTATGCCATGCAGGGGCTCCCAAGACAGTCAGGTCATAGCAGAGAGCTCTGACAAAAGGTGATCCACTGGAGAAGGAAATGGCAACCCACTCCAGTATCCTTGCCATGAAAACCCCATAGACAGTACCAAAAGGCAAAAAGATATGATGCTGGAAGATGAGCCCCTCAGGTCAGAAGGTGTCCAATGTGCTACTGGGGAAGAGCAGAGGGCTAGTACTAGTAGTGCCAGAAAGAATGAAGCAACTGGGTCAAAGCTGAAAGGACACTCAGTTGTGGATGTATCTGGTGGTGAAAGGAGAGTGTGATCCTGTAAAGTTCTATATTCCACGGGAACCTGGAATGTAAGATCTATGAATCAAGCTGGACATGGTCAAACAAGAGACGACAAGACTGAACATTGGCATCTTACAAATCAGTGAACTAAAATTGACAGGAATGGGTGAATTTAATTCAGATGACCATCATATATACTTCTGCAGACAAGAATCCCTCAAAAGAAATGGAGTAGCCATCATAATGAATAAAAGAGTGGGAAAAGCAGTACCGGGATAAAATGACAGAATGATCTCAGTTTGCATCCAAGACAAACCATTCAGTGTCACAGTAGTCCTGATCTGTACCCCAGGAGAAGACCCTGATGCTGGGAACAATTGACAGCAAAAGGGGAAGGAGACGGCAAAGTTTGAGGTGGCTAGATGCGGTCTCTGGGGCAATGGGTGTGGGCTTGGGTAGACTCTGAGGGATGGTGGAGGACAAGAGAGCCTGGAGAAATGTTGTCCATGGGGTTGTGATGGGTCAGGCACAACTTTGTGACCAAACAACAAAACATATTTTCTGGTTTCAACAGACTTTTTTTTATCTTTGATTCCATCACCTCAAAAATTAGTACTTGAGCCAGGTAGAATGGACAATTTTGAAAGGGCTGATTGTGTTTGCCAGTCACTAGAGAAAGCCTTAATTGTCCCAGCATGAAGACCTAATTGTCTTTGAGAAGTAATCAGTTGCTATGGGAGGCATAAATAAAAATGTAAGTGTTCTTTTACAACAGTCATTTATTTTTAGATAGCCCAGAGAAATGTTCTTTTATGGCTTTCAGCCTTCATTATCTGATGCTATATAATTCAACTGAATACGAATCATGCCAGACACATTTAAGATTCCAATGTGCCACATTATAGGAACAGTGGCTTTAAAATTCTGCAAAATAAGGCTTGCATTTTACACTCAAATATTATTTTTTAAGCCAGGTACCTTTCAGCATTGTCTTGATTATAGAGAACAGAAGCAAACAATAAGTGAAAGTCTTACAAATAATGAAATTTGACCTGTTATGATACCCTCACCAAGGGTTTCTTCTTGCATTTAAAATACATTTCTCATCTTTTAGATAACATAAATAAGGAGGAAGGAGGAATTGGAGGAAGAGAAGCAGGAGGAGGGAAAAGGTGCCTTTTTAATGTAACTGAGTACTTGATTATTTAAAATTTTTTGGAGAACATGTTTTTCTAGTCATATTCAGGGGTGGGGGTGACCTGGGCTTTCTCAAGTGTCTTGTAAGCACTGAGGTTCTGTACCCCTGGTCTATGTGAAGAGGAGAAGGGTCGAGTTTTTCTTTCTTTCTGCAGAAGTAACAGTGACACGATACACTATTAGGCATGAGTTGATTACATCATCTAGATCACCCACAGAATATGAATTAATGAACCATTCATTAAGGTGATTCTTCAATAAGTCCTTATCTGGAAAAGCTCTGATCTAAGAACAACTTAATAATCAGAATGACTAGGAAAAGGCCCCTTCTGACCTCAACACAACTTGACCAAAAGCAGGCAGTAATAAAACTTTCATTTGGTGACTAAAAGATAACATAGAATGGGGCAGGGAAGCAAAAATGTTGAGTGGCTGTGAATGGAACTGTTCTAGAGTTTTGGCATTTAAATTGGTTGTAGAATATTATGTCTTTTCTTGGATGCATAACTTAATGTAGTGAGGGCATCTGAGAGTGTCAGAGAAGCCAAGAGCAATGCTGTCATGAAGCCAGATTTGGATTAGGGCAAAAATCACCAGAATCCATCTTTTTTGCATTACTGCACTTTCTTTTGTGCTCTGCCCAGTCTTGCAAAGCAGGCTAAGCTGAGGAAAAGTCTGTGAACACTCACAGAATGCAGGTTGGCCAACAAGCAACCTTCTTCCACACCAGGTGCAGCAGGTCAAATGACTACTGCACATGACATGGAAGAGGGACACTGCTTGTGCAGCACTGGGGCTCAGTTCCTGATGAATGCCTCATGAATGCTGGGTATGCTAAGCAGGAACTCAGTCTCAGGGCTGTGACAAAGTAGTTCAAGATCTGGGGAGCTGAGTCCATGGAATCTGTTGGCTTTCGAGCCCCAGTAAAGATTCCTCCACATCCCTAGGCCAGACTTTGCTAACTTGTCTCCCAGCAGAGTCATCTGAGGTGTAATGGTCAAAGCTGAGACAATCTGACTAAGAGGCATCTACTCAGAAGGAATGGCCAAAAAGTAATCAGCAGAAGAAAATTAATACCTCTAATGGTATTGAGGGTGGAAAGCTATTGGGCACCAGCAGTAGTTGTAAGTGACACTGACAGGATTTTTTATAGACAACAGTGGCACTCAATCTAACTGTGTTGGGAATGAAAGAAGCAGTCATTCTTGGCACACTTCCTAGGACCAGGGTGGCACTGGCTCTTTGGATGAGGATTGTGCAGGCTTAGAAGAGAGGAATGTGGACATAGAGATGGTGGTGAGTTTATCTCAAGGACACCATCCCCAGGTGTTCAGGCAGACCTTGGGAACTGACAGGATTTGGAATTGCAGGAAGAAGACATGGGAAAGGAGCAAGAGGAGTCCAGCTGGGTCTCTGGCCCCTTGACACAGCTTTGGGAAAGAAGTGATATTCAATTGGAGGTTGTTTAGTGTACAGCAGATTCATATTGGAGAAAGCTGTCTTATTCCACTATTTTCACATCTAGTAGCAGCAGCAATGGCACAAATATACCCTCATCTAAAAACGTAGAATTGGAAAAGATCTTGGAGATTAGATGCAGGATACGTTCAGTGAAGGCCTGCCACCCCCAACAGTCTGTTTCACTAACAGCTCTTGCCACTGGGAAATGGTTTCTCATGTCCAGACAAAACCTGCTGATCACTGATCTCTAGAGCAAGTGAGAGCAAATCTGCTCCATCCGTTCTGTGTTAGCCCTTCAAATACTTTAATCTCACAAACTCTTCAGGTTAAACAGCCTTTTCTATTGTTCCTCATGGTTGCACTACAAAATACAGCCAACTTGTTACTTCTCTATCATAAGGCATTTTTTGAAACACTAGATTACATTTTATTACTATGCCTTTAAAAAATATCTCTATAATAAGTTTTTTATTCGAAATTATAATCCTAAAAACAAAGAAAAACTAAAAACAACACCAATCATCTAAAACATCGGGCCTGCTGGGTCAGCCCCCACATTTTTTTTTTCCATTTATGATAACTTAAAAACATGTTTAAATCTATACAAAGTCCCGTATCTCTAGTCAATAGTAAAAAGAGTCCCAAGTTTTATAGAAGTCAGTATCTTCTTTCTCCTTCAATGATAAAGTCAATCTATCCATTTCTGCACAGTCCAAGATCTTTTTTAGAATCAGTTCGTCGGTGGGTGGTTTGCCTTTAAAAATTATCTCATCACAAGAAGTAGTTAAGGTCAATCCCATGCATCCATTTCCTTGCCTTGTTTTAGCTCTTTTGAGCAAACTAAACTCATCAGAACAGCATCACCCTGCTTAATATTACCCATTTAATTGGAACCACATCAAATGGACTGTTAGAATTACTGAGTTGGTTTGGCACATGTCTGGTAGGCACTGAATTTGAATTTATTGTATGAGAAGCAGAGTGAATGCAATTGTCCTTTGTGTTCATGAATCACTGAATATCATGGTTCAGAAATCTATTTCAGTAACTACTTCAAAGTACCAATGCCATAAATGGTGGTTGCAATTGGAGCAGCTGTTTAACTAAGTGGAAGCTGCTATGTTTCTCCTTCTATCTTTTCTCTCTCACATATACATGCACCCACCCACCCATGCTCACACACACAGAGACAGAGAAAGAGAGAGAGAAAGCGCGCGCAAAATCACATGCTGTTGATCAGTTTTATTTATAAAGTCATGGTTGTGTAATGAAATTCATTCAAATATAAATATAAGCTGTTGTGTACATTGCTATTTTGTTGTTTCAATAGTCTTTCAAATGGGTCCAAAATAAAAAGTGGACATTTGAAACAATTTATTAAATGTGTTTTGATGAAATAAAGCAATTGGCAGTCATCTGTCAATGAATAGTTGCCTTAAGTATCAATTCAGATATGTTTTGTGCCTTTTACGATTTTATGGGTTGCACTTCTGGGAACCATCATCTTACCTTTTGCCTGCCATCTAGAGTCAAGTCAAGCAAGAGCAGGATAGAAATTATTTTGTCCCTCTTTCTCCATTTAACATGTAAAAAACAGCTAGACAGGCCTCTGAGCCCATCTAGTTGACCTAGCTTTCATTGATTGGGAGGTGACTGAAGATGCCATGAAACATTGCATATCATGAGCTTTCCCCTTCTCTCCTAACCCATCAGCATGCTCCCTTTTCTCCCGCTCTAACTTCTCTTACCAGGTTGCAAATGTGGCAGTGGCTGGAAGGGAAAAAAGCATGGGGGAGGAAGATCCATGAATGGATTTTTTCATGTATGATCAGGAAGAGATCCTGAGTGCATGCCTGTCTGAATATGCATCTATATGAGAATTTCCCCAATCATTTTGGGTCAATGGACAAATCTGGAATGCTGAATGTGCTGAGTGCTATCTCAAAATGCCTTTTCCATTCATAAAACAGCTGCCATAGGAAACTGGTGAGACTAAAAGAAAAGTAACTTACTCAAGAACTTAATTACAAGAAAGAAATTGAATCTGAGCTCTTCAGCATAAAATGACTCCTTTGAACCAAAGAAAGGTAACTTTGGGGAGCATCACCTGGTTTTCCATCATGACAGCATACTACTTTCAAATGTTAGCTTTAAAAATCTTAAGAGATAAAATAAAAACCAGGAGGGATAGGGAATCTTGCTGGCACCAGTAGTTTTTGGTTCCCATATTGGGCACCATATTGGAGACCCCATATCTATACCTGCATCCTTGGACAGATAAAGAAAATAAGTTTACCTGCATTCTCAAACAACAATAGTTTTATTTCAGAAGTAAAGCACTTCACTTATGCTCACTGCAAAGCAACAAAGTCTCAAAGAGTAGTGATTTACTCCAGCAGTATGTCCAAAAGACTTAGATGTCAATTATTCTAATCTAGAAGGAAGGGACCTCTTCCACATGGTTCTCTTAGTCAACACAGTATGAATTAAACTATTGCGGTTTACTTTGGTATCATACTATGCACTTGCTGAGATTACTGCTGGTATAAATTATTGTGATTTGAGTACAGACATGTGAATTACCCTTGAAAATAGCAGCTGCCTACTCCATTAGTAACCTCAGTAGTAGGGTATTTCATCCCAGTAGATATAGTTGTACCAAATAGGAAAAGTTACCTCTCAACAGCTATAGCAGTGAAGGAAATGCAGGAGAAAGGTATTCTATAGTTGGAAATAGAGTTGTTCTACATCAGGTTGTTAATCTGCTGTATCTACTTTCAGTTTTGTCACAGAACTGACTTCCAAGTACTACTGCTGCTTTTCCACTGCATGTCATCTGTGTGGCACTGTGGTATAGCAAGATGCACAAACGCGCAAGTGGAAATCACATTTTCTGTCACTTTCACAATATCACATTGGTCACACTCTTACTAAATATAAAAAGCACCTAATTGAATGTGCTGTTTTCATAAATGAAACTGGAGAGTCGTGCTGTTATCTGAAGAACCAGTAAACAACCATGAGGAGGGAATGTTTAATAAATATGTCTTATAGAAAAGTTCTAAAAGAATGCAATTGAGGAATACAGGTGTGAATGCAGCCTATTTTGGCAGAAGAAAATGTCTGCCATGGCTGTGAATAGCAGCTGCTTTTAGACATATGTCCTTTGGAAACAATACACTCTAAGCAAGGTTGTGCCAGCATGAGCAGGGTTTATCTTTGGTGGTAGCGGCAGCAGCTGCCTCCTGACATGCATCCTGCAAGAAAAAAGCAGGCATGTATTAACCAGAGGATCATCTTAGGCCTAGAGAGGAAGCTTGGAAATTTCTAAAATACCTGCTACTCACTTGTAGTTGCCTTGACTGTTGGGAGGGTTTCAACAGCCAGACTAGCATACACAGAATGGCATTTTAGTGAATTACCAAACCAAGATAGCCCCTACTGAGACTGTGCCCTGTTCTGTTTGACATTCATTGCTTGATGAAGTGGCCTACTAACAGTTTTAGCTTACCATTGCTGCAATTCTTTGTTCTTGTGAGCCACCTATAATAATTTATTTGGCTTCAGCCAAAATGGATCCTACAGATCTACTCATTACCCACTCCAGCAATTTGCAGTGCATTCTGCATTTGACTTTTGGTTTGCTTCCCCTCCGGAGCCCACCTCTGTGAGTCTATCTGTGTCTCCATGCTTGACTCTGCAGTATGATTTCCTGCAGCTTCATTTTTAACTTCACACAGAGCATTTTTAACTCCACAATTTTTTAACTCCACACAGAGCCTGTGGCCTTACAAATATGAGGCACTAACGAACTTCCAGCCAAACTCTCTCTCTCTCTCTCGGTGCAGATACCTTTCTCCTTATAAACCATAATTGGGACTTTGCAATATTCTGCTCTAAGTGCCACATCAGCCCAGCCTGGCCCCTTAATTTATTGCCTACAAGAATTAACTCATCCCTTTATTATAACATGTGGGCTCTGAATGACCATTGCCTCTATTTTAAAATGAGATCAGCTTTTTGGTATTTCAGATGATACCAAAGCATTCTGCTGGTGTCTAAGCTGTTGAGAGTGAGACTGTTTCCCTCTTCTCTGTCCTTTTATAATATCTAAAGGTGGTAAATTCTAATAATTCCTGCTTCTAAAAATTTTCAACTGGTTTCAAAAATTTTATTGTTTTCTACAATCTAAACAAATGATTATTTCAAAGACTTCAGACATACTTAGTTCAAAATCTTATTCTTTCTACAATTACTATATATTTCAGTCCTAAATGAGATTCCATTTCTCTAACCAGTAATAGAAAAAGTCTCATGTTTTGTAGTAGGATGTATCTTCTTTTTCCTTAAGAGATCAGTCCTTAAGGTCAGTCTGTCCATTTCTGCACAGTCCAATATGTTCTTTAGAATCAGTTCAGTTGGTAACTTCATTCCTCCAGTATTGTGCAAATACAATCCTCGCCACAGTGATTATATGCAAAGTCAAATATATACTCTGTTTATCAAAATTGTCAGGGAGAATGCCTAATAAAAATACTTCTGGTTTAAATACTACAGGTTTCTGCAACATTTCCCCAAGCCATCTATGTATTTTAACCCAGTATTTTTTTTATCACAAGTCCACCACATATGGTAAAAGGTACCAGGCTTTTGTTTACATTTCCAACACCTATTTGGCATATTTGAAAACATTTTTGCTAATCTATTCAGTGACAAATACCATCTGTAAAACATTTTATACAAATTTTCTTTATATGAAGTTGCCAAAGTTATCTTAATATTGCTTTCCCACAGCTTTTGCCATTTCTGCAATTCAGTATTATATCCAAAGTTTTGTGCCCATTATATCATAGTTAGTTCATCTTCCATTTTCATATATAAGAGAAAATTATACAATCTTTTAATCATTTTCCTCTGATTTTAAAATGACTTGATCAAATGTAGTTTGCTCCTTATAAAAAACATACATTTTAGAATCTTTAGCATATCTTGATTGTATTTGCACTTGATGCCACCAAAAAAGATCAATACCCTGTTCCTGAAGTTCTTGATTTGATTTCAATCTGCCATTATTATCAGGAATATCATTATAAATCACAATCTTATTAAAATTCAGAGCATTTGAATATACAAAGACTTCCATGGGAGAAAGTCATCTCAGTATCTTATTATAGAGTTTTATCTTTAATTTTTCCCAAACCAAAATCAATGAGTTCCTAATATAATGATTTTGAAAATACCCATGGGTTTTACATTTCTCATACCACATAAAGGCACGCCACCCCATTTGTAAGCCATGACCTTCAAGATATAGAATTCTTTTGTTTCTTAATATTATCCATTCTTTTAACCATATTAACACACATGCTTGATAGTACAACCACCAATCAGGAAGAACAAAACCCCCATTTCTTTTAGTCTCCTGAAGCATTTTTACTTAATTCTTGGTTTTTTATTTTGCCATATAAATCTCAAAATTTGTGTATTTAAATCATCAAAAAACTTTTTCTCAATTTTTATAGGAATTGTTTGGAATAAAAACAAAATCTTAGGTAATATATTCATTTTAACTATAGCTATTCTTCCCAACAATGATACTTGTAGATTAGTCCACTATTCTAAGTCAGTCTTAATCTCTTTAAACAGTTTGATATAATTATCTTCCTTCAACGTAGCACATCTAGCTGTTAGGGAAATTCCCAAATATTTAACCTTTTTAATGATTTTGAGATCTACTTGCTCCATCAGAGCTGTTCTTTGATCCAGTGTACAGTTTTTCACTAATAATTTGGTCTTTTCTCTGTTTATTTTCATCCTCGTAACTTCTCCATAGTCTTCTATTTTATTTTCTATTTTCTATTTATTTATTTATTTATTTTAGTAATGCCACAGGATCTTCTAAGATGAAAACTAAATCATCTGCAAATTGCTTGGAGTTTAATATCCATGTCTTTCCTGACATTTCTGTTGAGAACCTCTAAGATTAGTATGAATAACAGTGGTGATAAGGGACATCCTTGCCATGTACCTTTTTAAAAATAGTTATAGTCTCTGTAAATTCTCAATTATTATTCTGGCAGTTTGTTTTTGATAAATGGTTATTACATTTATAAATTTTTCACCAAAGTCCATTTGTTTAATTGCTCTTTCATAAACTGCCAATTTATGTTATCAAATGCCTTTTGCGCATCTAGAAACAATAGTGCCATTTGTTTTTCAGAGTGGACTTCATAGTACTCTAAAATATCCAGTATAGTCCTCACATTGTCTCTAATTTGTCTCTCAGACAAGAAATCATTCTGATCTGTGTATATAAAGTATATTAAAAAAAAATTCAACCTTTCTGCCTTTACTGAGGCAAAAATTTTGTAATCCATATTTAGAAGTCTATAGTTTTGAATCTGCATCAAGCTTTTTTCCAGGATATAACCAGCAGGAGAGCAAATATCCTGGCATGTCACATATTATGTACCAATATACTGAAATAGCCCGCACAAAATAAAATAGAATGCAGAAGCCATACTTTTATGAGAGAGGCTTTCTCAGATTTGGTTATGTTAGGTAGCAGGAAGCAATTTTTCAACAGGATGAAAATGAAGTAAAAGCCCAGCCAAGCTATAATATTAATCAGTAAACATTGCTTACATTGGTTTATGCTTTCCATTTACCAGTGATTCGGAGAACAGCATTTCCAGGAATGGTGCTTTGTGTTCCTCCATTACACTATATGCTGCCTTCATAGATAATGAGATATGACTCTCCCATGCCCCATCCTCCTGTGCTGCCTTTGGACATTCTGCTTGGTCCAAGCCAAATCTACAGAATGAACTGAAAAGAACACTGAAGTTCAGAGAGCAAACTGCCACATCAACCTGCAGGACAGGAATAACACTTTTGAATTTTCCCTTCACCTTAAAGGTCCCTTCAAACAGAACATTTTCTTCCTTTCGGAAAATAGTTGTGCATATGTGACACTGCATGGGCTAGTTTTTCTTTTGCAGAAATGAATCTGGAATCCCATGGGCATAGTGGAGAGAAGCAGCTTGAACTAAGGAAGAGGCAGGAAAGTGGCCAGCTAAGAAGGATGTAAGCAGCCTCTTCTGCTGTTCAAAATGAGCATGACAATTTCTATAAATGTGTTGTCCTTTCAATCTGAGAGTTGAAATGAAAGTTCTTTGTCAGCAGTGCTGCTTATGAGGCCTATAGCAACTCTGATGCCTGCTATAAAATTCTCTGTAGTTTGAAGTATGGTATATGGTCAATTATTGCAACTTCAGCTGCAATGTGCTTCAAGAAGATTGCCGGACATTGTATTCTCAAGAATATAATGAAGAGCTTTAATAAAATACACATGCAAGGTTTAAAAACGAAGATTGAGCTGAGTAAATTTGCCTTTAAAATGACATTTCCCCAAACAAATAGTTTAAAGAAATAGACCAACTACTTTTTTTCCTCCCAATTCTTAAAGCAAGTGCTCTAATCAAAAATGGGACTGCCAGGAATGTTTGTAATTGAGAATCAGTAGCTTCCCTCAGCAGAATCCAAAAAGAAAAGGGATTAATTATTGAAAACTATACAAACTGAGTCAGCAATCCAATAGAGGTTTTTAAGGCTTTTATAGGAATATACTAATTAAATCATATTCTGGCTGCTATCCCATCACTCTGGGAGTTTGCTAAATTATTCCTAGATAAATTACTATACTTCTATCTAGACAAAGAAAACTGTACTTTTCTGAATATGGATTACTGCTACTATATAGAAATATATCAGCCTTCTGGGAGTTATACTCCAATACATTTGGAAGGTACCAAGTTGTGGAATGCCAGTGAACACCAGAACCATCAAAACATTTTCTTAGAAACTAACCTAAGTTCAGTGGGGTTACTTTCAAGGAAGTACTCATGAGATTGCAACCATGTATACTCTGTGCAGTTATTTACAATATGTTTTCATAGATAATATTAATGAGGTTTAGGTAACCATGCTTACATGAAGAGGTTAATATTATTGATATATTTTGATATATACTGTATCTCAATTGTATTTATGTACTGTTCTGTTAAAAAAAAATAAAAGGTGGGTGGGGAGCGGGGGAAGAAGTCAGAAATGAAATATCTTCAAAGCCACCAAATATTTCTGGAGTGGAGACTGACCTAGCAATCTGTGTAACTGCATTTTTAAAAAAATAATTTGTGTGTTGCTCCAGTAAAGGAGAATGAAAGGCTTTCTGGCAAGAGGAAATACTGGATGACATAGCCCTTGAACCTCAAATGGGGCATCGGAGAATATGTCTTCTCTTTATCTGCCTGCCTGGTTACTGAAATATTCAATGAGACAGTCCTCGTGGTCCTGCATGGCTCTGAGCTCTCTTTCAAGTCCACTTGGAATGCAGGTTGAAGTGGACTTGCTCCCACCATGTAGAACTTTGTGTGCCATGCTACCAGGCAGATGCCAGCATTGCATTGTTTTAGTTTAAAATGATTTTTCCTTGAGATATCAGTCATGATTTTATTGATATAATTTAAAAATATTTTATTACTTTGAAGTACTCAAGAACTTCTTTTAAAGATGTAAAAGCAGTGTATACTTTTTGTATACTGAATAAGTAATACTTATGCATTAGAGAGAATAATTTCATCAATTACAAATTCCATCTGCTATGCAACTCTGTAAAGTAGAGGATCCTCAGATTCACTAGGCAGCCTAAGCACAATAGATTTGCAAGGCACCTTTCAAAGAAAGTTATTCAACCCTTTGCTGAACGCATGTTGATACTTGAAAGTGCCAAAAGAGAACATGAATGAAAAGATTAAGAACAAATTGATCAAAAAGACTAATCTAAAAACTTGCTTACTCTTAGTTATCATTATTTCATGCATTTCCAGTATGAAAAATAACTTAAAAAATTGTCAGTTTTACTTGTTTGCCTCTAGATGGCAATAGCAGTGCCTACCTTTAGAAATGAAAATATCTGAACAGGTCATTTCATGTATGTAGTTACTTTCAAACAACTCTATGTATTTGCATTATCTTAATTAAATTATAGAGAGGTGATTTTCTCCTTCATTTTCTTCATCATCCTTCATTTCTTCCATTATGCAAAATTTAACATAAAAGGGAAAATAGAAGTTAAACATTTAAATAAGCTATTTTCCCTCCAACTACGGGAACATCCAATCTTTGCTTATCTGTTCTTCTTTGCACAGTGTCATTATTAAGTCTACACTCTTAGATTGTAATGTTTTACTTGAGAGGTATGTACAGCAGAATGCTAAATAAGGCTGAGAATGTTGTTGACTCATATTGAGAAAGGACTTTTGAGATGCCTTTTTCATTAGGGGGTACCTCAAAATTTCTCTCTTGCTAGCAAAAGCTGCCGTGTCACCACCACTAGGCCCCTTCAGTTTTTATTTATCTCTAAAGTCAGATATTACAACCTATTTGCTTTACAATGAGAATAGCCTCATTGCAGGACATATAAAAGCTTGCCCAAACTTGCCTGGGCATGCTAGGTCCCAGAACTGAGAAATGATTACCTCATACCAGCAACACCTGTGAAACCTGAGTTAATTCACATAGGTGGGATTGACCAATTTCTTGGAGACGGTCCTTGTCCCAGCCTTCGAGGTACCCTGCCTCCCAAGTAAGTGTGAGATTCAAATGAACCAATCAGCATCTGCAGTGGGAATTTCAAACTAATGAATCTCTGTCATTGCTACCTGGTCAGCAAAGATATAAAAGGGGACTGTACTATGTGTTATGGGTCAATTGCCCTTTTACTTGTGATTGAACTATACTTGAGAATAAAATCAATATATTCCCCTCCCACTCTTGATTGGGCTAGAGTGGTATGACCACCCTCCTTGTGTCCTTTATTATGGAGTGGCTTGATCATCATATGTTAACTTTGCTCTCTCATCCTTCCTTTGTAATGTGAGTGGGGGCCACCAAAGTCAGAATTCAAAGACTCCCACCATGTGGTGGTTGTGGTGCTTTAGCACTTCCAGACAACTAACAATAAATGGAGGTAACATCTGGAAGCAGGCAGGTCAGTGGAACTCACACAAGGGAATTCTGTTAACTTGCCTCCTTCCAGAAACAATAGATTCTATTTGTTTAAGGATTTCCCTTTGGAATTTCTAAATTATATTTGTATAAGCAGTGAGTCTTGCTTGTGCAACACAGCAAGTGGGACCCACCATTTCTACATGGAATTGGTGCAGTGGAAAAAAAGATGGGGGGATAAGTACCTCACTGGATATTGCATTTGACAGAAGATGTGTCTTCCAGAAAAATTGATTTTTGCTTCTGTGTTTGTAATTCTGATTTTAAGAATCTCTATGACAGCAATGCTACTATCTGACCAAATCAGTGCTGAAGGTAAAATATTATAAAATGTTTGTAATCAAGAAGCACTTACCTTAAAATAAATGACCACAGTAGATTTCATTTTTCAGTCATTTCCAAGCTCCTGAGTTGTCATGGATTCACCTCAGCACATGCAGAATGTTCAACTGAGTACATAATATTGGTTAGACAGTGGACCTCAAGCCAGGATGTACAATGCAGTAGTGTGTGTTGGTCTGTTTTGTAAGTGGATGTGATGGGTTGAAAAATAAATCTCGGCACCTACTCTCTCCCAGTGCACAGTAGAGTGAAAAAGTGATGTATCATTGGTGAGTGCAATTGCAATGGTGAGTGTGATTATGCAAAATATAAACATAAGAATGGTCCCCCAAATCCTCTAAAATATATAAAAAGTGTAGCACACATGAAATTGAAAACTTGGTCATATTTGGAGTGTACCCATCAAAATAACTTGCCATGACTAATTTTAGTTCTATTTATTTCAGTGCGTATATTCTAAATTACCTCTAATGGAGAACTGTTTCAGGGCTTTCTGGGAGCTGAAGTGTTAACTCTGAGCATGAAAGCCTGGCTGCCTCAGCCAGGTGGCAACTCAAGGAAGACCAGGTGCCAAGACCATGGGAGATTTGATAATGATGGGAATGCAAAAAGCTCTCCCCCAGACCAAGGCCTGAGATTGCAGAACTGAAGGGTATATGATTTTCACCTGGGTATTGTCAGGAGATGTCACCCCATGAGTCATCTGTTTGATCTAACTGGATAAAAGGGAGCTAAGGAAGAGTGGGCTTCCACTTTTTAGAGAGATTCTCAGTTGATGCTGGAGGCAGTGTCAAGAAATACTGCTCTACTCTACTGGGAAGAAGGCTATGTTGGGTATTGCATGCTGCATTAGTGATAGGAACAGTGAGTTTTGCTATTTTCAGTTTGAGGAGGCCAACCAGCTTGAGGGTCTTGTGGGGAGCCAATTGGTGTGACTCCAGTGAAATTACTGCTTCCCAATGTCCCTGTCCCCTTTTTCTGCCATTGTGTAATGTATGTTGTGTTTGTTGTGTTTAAGACCCTCCATCCCTATTTTGTCTATTGTTCTTTATAGTAAACCTGTGTTGCTCCCAAGCTTGGGTTGTCAAGTGCTGAATCCTGTGTCTGGACCTCTGAGTTTGGAGTTCAGGAAGCAGGGTGGGAGAAAGATCCCTGCCAGTCTCTGGGATATAGGGACTCGGGGTGGCTGAATGTTACAGTAACTCAGAATTCCACCTAGAAATGAGGGGATGTATTTTCACCCTCAGAATTCCAATTAAAAAGGACAGGGGAAGAAAGAATGAGACAAACCTCAGAAGTCTTTTGCCCCAGTTAACATCTTGCAATCTCATGTTTGCTGTTCTGTGGAGTGTTTCATCTTTAAATCAGCATTTCTTGATTCCTTAGAGGAAATTAATCACTTTCATGTTATCAGTGTTCATACAATGCAGATTTCAGGAGAACTAAGACTTCATCTTCATCATAACTGAGGTTTAAGAATTATGATCAATTGAAAATGAGCCAGATGGGGGTATAAATCAATTTTGTATAGGAATGATGAATTTTAGTCCGAGTATCTCAATAGATGAAGAATTTAGTGTTATAAACATAATATGCAAGCTGTATAGGATAAAAATATACTTAGGAATAAAATTCTAACATTTGCACATACAAATCTACAAATGGACAGAAATATAGATGGATTCTTTAGCCATCCAGATTACACATGCAATAAAGGATATGGCTCACTCTTCACTTCTGACCACATCACCTGCCAAAGGATTTATTTATTTGCAATATGTGTATACCTTCATACCTAAGCAGGTTCTGAAATGCTGAAGATTACAGAGCTAAAACAGATACAAGCATGAAAGTAATACATTCAAAGCAAGATATTAAAACTGGCCCTGATTTGCTAGTAAGTCTTTCCAGAATGAAGATGCCTTCACCAGGCACTGAAAAGAGCACAGTGTTTGTAATTGCCTGACCACAAAAGGCAAGGAATTCCACAGAAAGGAGGAGGGGGGCTGCACTGATAGCTCTTCTCCTAGTGGACTCCAGTTGGGAGCTGCTCCCACATAGAACTGCCAGGAGAATGTCCTCCAATGACCTCAGTGGCCAGGCAGGTGAGAACCAAATACTTACAGAAGTATAAATAGCTACTTCCTGTAAGAGTCCCATGTGATTCAGAATCCTGAATCATTGCAGATCAATATCCTACTTTGATTTCACACTATAGTATGCATGTAATAGATATGATTTTCAATATTAGAATCATGTTTTAAATTGTTAACACATTCAACTTGTTTTATTCTCTTTGGGCCTTATTTGTACATGAGGTTCTTCCTCAATTATTGTATGAAAGATATTCACTTCCTCTGAAAAACTGTTTATACCCGCATGTAAATGAACATGGCAAGGCAAGTGTATGCAGTTAGTTTATATTCCCTGCATAGGTAACAGGAGAGGAGTCAGAGCATTATCTGCCTTTCAGAACTTCAGGTGTTAAGAGACACTGTCCCCATTCACTATTTCCCAAGTTTTGTGTTTGTGATTAATTTAAATTGCAAAAGGCCTGCAAAATTCCAGAGACCCATGGAACTAATCCACAGAATCCCTGATCAGTATAAAAAGCAGCCCAGGATGTGTATCGGCTTTTCTCCAGTTCTTTTTCTTGCATGTGTCAGAGAATTTAGGAGCCCAAATACACCTTAATGACAGCAGTACAAAATGGTGTCTTGTGTGTGTCAATATATGTTGGGAAGAGGGTTTCCGGCATCCATTTTGGTGGAGGGTATTGAAGCTACTAGAAGAGGCTTGCTTGAATATTCAGGAAAGGGGGGCGGGGGCGGGAAAGGGCTACAGGAAAATCCCTGCAATTCTGTTCTGCTTCAGGTGATGGATACAAAAGTATCTATTTGCTTAAGAACTGACAAGCAGCTGATACAAAAAGTATCCATCTACCTTTGAATGTTCCTAGATAATCCCCTGAAATATTCACAGCTGATATAAGAATGTATCAAGTTAAGTAGAGACGTGATCAGCTCAATGCCTTCTGGAGGAAATGGCTGGTTTTGTAGCCTGAGACTTCTGCAAAATTGGGAAGAACAAGTTTCTCCTGAAGTCTCATTTTCTTAGCCAGGTAGTGATAATGATAAGATAAGGCTTCTGTCAGGGATGGCTCTGAATAAGGCAGTGATTGTCAGCAACCTTTGCAGTGTATTTATCAGAATCCTCTGCTATACACTAGAAGTCTCAAGAGCACAGAGTATTCACACCAACCTCTTTAGTTACAACCCAACCCAGGCAAATTTCCCACCTTTCCTCAGAATAGTAAAGCTTCTTGTCTGAGGCCAGTCAGGATAAGAGTTGTTTAAAAATTCCACTTGGGCCTGAAGTAATCAGTCTTACCTTTCAGCCAACTTTAGGGTGGGAATATGGGGCTGAGATGTTGGAGAAAAGAGAATGAAAGAGGGATGGCACCACTACAGCCAACACCTATATGTGTTCACATGCTTCTGTTATGCCACACATCTCACTGAGCACAGGGAAAGGGAGAGCATATTTCAATCACAAAACACTCTCATTGCTTTGTGACTGGGAACCTACTCATTAACCTAAGGTTATGACACCAACTCCTGTAGCATGCTGGTTGAGATGCTAACTGCAAACCTTGCATGACATGGGTCTGCCTGCCAAGTTGTAGTACACTTATGGTTGTGACGACAGAAGCTTCTCTGCTTGACCCCTCTCCCCCTGGGCAGCAGTTATTTTGTAGGTACAGGATATGAAAGGGAAACATATCATTTCTAATAGAAGCATAAGAGCTAGTTCGTAAGTTTATCAAAAATTAGATGGTAAAAGAATTTGGTGAAAATGAAATCTCCATATGGTCTCATATTATGTATTTAAGTGTATATTAGAATATGTGGTTCCAATATTTAGAATAAATGCAGATTTTGATTAATACAAACTGTCACTACATTAAGAGAAATGTGACATCTGATGTGTATATAAAAGTTGTGATTTCCACATCAGTTGAAGAAGTGCAGAGTAGGTCATTTTGGTACTGTGATTCATAAACATTGGATTCCATAAAGACCGAAACCCTAAAGTTCAGAGTCTATCGATAGAGTCGGTGAGATCTATTGCAAATTTTGCTTAGCACCTTTTGACTAGATCTCAGCAGGGACACGGATGCCATCTGAACCCTGCCCCCTCAGAATTTGCTGTCCCTCCTGTCTCTCTTTGGGCACTGTCAGGATTAGTAGGTATACCCATTACTCCACTGAATGACACAGATGGTCCTTTTATGATCCCAGGCACATAGGTATGCTATGCTGTTGCTGGGAAAATTCATTTTCTCCACATGTGGGCAACCAGGATTGGCTCACTGCTGAAGAACTCAAACAAGTAAGTTTTAAATATTAGTAAAGTATCTTTGATACCTGAGAAAACTTCCTTTATATGATTTTCATCGCAATTTTGTGCACATCTGTTCAGAAGTAAATCTCTCTCAGTTCTGTGGGACTCAGGTAAGTGTTCCAAGATTGTAACCTTAAACTACCTTCTTATGTCTATTTATTTGGGAGTAAACTCTCTTCAAGCTGTTGTGAGCTGCCCCGAGGCTTTGTTGCGATGGGGGCGGCATAGAAATGTTTTAAATAAATAAATAAAATAAATAAAACCACTGTGGAGATTGTTGCTACACTCAATATTTAAAAGTTGTACACATCTGCAAGATGCACACCTAGTTGGCAAAGCAAATATTTTTGTCTGACATTTCTGACAGGCAAGTCATGCAATGTAGACACAAATGAGATATGAAATATGACGTATTTAGCAGTAGTCAATTATTTTCTTTTTGTGAAACAGAGGCTAGAGGAAAAATACTATTAACTGCAATGGTAAATGCACTCTTTCCTTGTCAAAATGATAATTTAATCCTTAATTCCATATTTGACATTTTGAACATAGTTTCGATTCTAGAAACCAACAGCCTACCATTTTGAACAAAGCTATTAAAAGGCAATATATAAAGTAGTGGATGTCAAGAGGGTAGCTATGGAGTAATTGTTTGAGCAATGCAATCTTGTGCAGCTCAGTCTGCACAATTAAGCAGTGCTTAAATAACTCAAGTGACTAATTGGATTTAAAAGAAAATTTTCATATTTAACAGAAGGATATGATCACAGTTTTTTCTGGACTGAAGCATTTCATACTGTGTGTCCATGTGCGTAGCACATTAGGAAAAAAAATAACCTCTGCCATGGTGTAGCTAAAGCTGGACCTTGGGGACTTAGTCCGTGACTCTGGATCCCAACTTTTCCCCAAGTTACTATCCAAAGAGTGGCAGATGGAATGAAGGCAACAGAAGGCAACTCCATTAAACTTTTGTCATATTGGTTTTATGATTTAAATAATTTGAAAATGCAAAGGTGCACATAGTTAAAGCTTAGGCATGGTTTTGTAGTTATTGTTTTAATATAGCAGGAATACAGAAGAAGTTTAAAAACATCAAATGGTGAGGGGAATAGAAAAATGTTAGTGTATGTGGCAAAGCTAAAATAACACACATGGCTGTTCAAGAGTGGTGCAAGATAGCAAAAAGGTCTAGAGATTGGGCTGACAGGAGAAAAGGGGGGAACTTACCCACTCACACAAATTTGCATGTATTAATTTCCAAATATATGTTTAAAATCAGTGCCTTTGTGTGTCTTAAAGTACTGCATCTCCTATTTGTCAAATGGGATGTATAGATGAGGTGGTAAGGGTATTTGATTTCAAGGAAGCAACAGGCAAGTGTAGGGGAACCAGGAGATGAAGCACATGTGATATAGGAGAAAGCATAAGGGCCTCTGTACCTTTGTTTCAACCAGCACCATGGCGAGCAGGTGATGGGGCAGATGACCACCCTCCCCCAAGATTCAGAGCTCCAAATGAAGGATTCAGGTCCAGTCCAAGTTGGCTATCATCTGAAATCACTTCTGTGTCTGTTTAAAAGGGCTCCTTGTGAGATAATAAGCCCATGGTCTAAAATTATCTTGCCAGGGAACCTTGCTGATCTGCTAGCTAATTTCTTGTCCAGGGAATTCTTTTTATAGGTGAGTCTTGAAATATATGGACTCAGTGTCTCTTCACACATTGGAAATCTGAATCAATCCAAATATCTTGGGAACAAAATCCATCACAAACAGTAGACATCTCCAAAGAGATGTTGATGTCAAAATAATTGAGATGAAACTATCTTACGTAAGAACATTTTTAATATATTGTTTTATTTGGGAAAAATAGGGAAAACTAATAATAGTTTGTAGATATATTTATTTATAAAATTTGTATGCCATCCAATTACTAATGTCTCTGAATGGCTAACAACACAAATAAATTGACGACCCACTCTGACTGCAATTAATAAAATACAATAATACAATTCAATATTAAAACTTATTAAAATATTGATTAAATAAAAAGGTCCTAGCACCAAGAAACATATAATGAGGGCGCCAGGCAGACCTCTCTGGGGAGTGCATTCCATAGTCAGAAGGCCCTCCTCCAGGTACTCAGTCTCCCAACATCTTTCACAGAGGGTTCCCGGAGGAGGACTTCTGTTGCCGATCTCAGGGGGTGGGAGGGCAAATAGGGAAAAAGGCATTCCTTTAGGTATCCTGATCCCAAGCTGTTTAGGGCTTTATAGGTAATAACCAGCACCTTGAATTGAACCCGGACTTCAATGGAAAGCCAATGGAGCTGATAGAGGACTGGGCTTATATGAAAATAACGCCCAGTCCCCGACAGCATCCTGGCAGCTCTATTTCTCACCATCTGAAGTATCCGGACTGTTTTCAAGGGCAGCCCCATGTAAAGCGTGTTACAGAAATCCAACCAGGAAGTAACCAATGCATGTGTTACTGTTGCTAGGCAATCTTCCTCTAGGTAGGGATGCACCTGATGGATTAGCCAAAGCTGAAGGAAAGTGCTCCTTACCACCACTGTCATTTGAGCTTCCAAGGACAGCTCTGGGTCAAGGAGCACCCCCAAGCTGTGGACCCTGTCCTTTAGAGGGAGTGCAACCCCATCCAGGGCAAGGCCCAAGTCACCTACGCAGGAGCTTGAATCACCCACCAACAGAACCTCCATCTTATCTGGATTGAGCTTCAGTTTATTGGCCCTCATCCAGCCCATTACCTCAGCCAAAGCAAATTGCAAATTATTGTAAGGCACATTATTATTTTTTTCATATTTAAGTCAATTCCTTTCTGTAATAATTATTAATTCAAATTAAATATTAATAAGTTAAAATATATTTATAAATTTGATAGAACATAGAATGATTATTGACTTTTTGACATTTATCATATTTAGTGTTATATGTAATATTTGGAATTCGTGAAAAAATAGTATATTTAAATGCAGCACACATGTTGCCTTTAAAGCAATTATTCTTGTTATATAATTAGTCCAAGACTAGTCTGCTCAGGTTTGGGTAATCAGGAAATTCAATTATCCTTAGCCAGTCTGTTAGTTGCTTCTTTTGATCTAAGTACAGCTTTCTTGGTGTCAGCAATGGTTAAATGCCTCACTATTTCTGTTGTCATGCAAATTGAGCACAACTGTGGAGGAAGTAAGCTGTACTTCTGTTCTGACTCATTCATCATCAAATACACTTTTAACTTAATTCTGCAGGAAGTGCTCCATTTTCTCCTCTTTTGAGCTTTTTTCATTACATTTGCTGTAATTGCAAGCAGAACTTTGTATACATGCATCTTTCTTAGGGAAGATGATTTCTGAACAAACCCAGATGGCAACCCAGTGCTCAGATATATTCAACCTTTTCAACTTTAAGGTTGAAAACATGCAATGAATTGTTGCATGGTTCCTGCTTGCAAAGGTTCCATCATGCTCTGGGTTCTAACCACTTGAGAAGCTGATCCATATAATATGGTCATATAGAGAGATAACCCTTATCATGCTGGGCCATTTTCCATTTGTTATGGGAGCACAATAATGTTTGCTGTACACGGCAGAAACAACTACACAAGTCCTTCCATTTAAGATCTAAATGTTTATATCGTGTTTTCCATCCAACAGCAGCCTCAGATTCTCTCAGCTTTAGTATTTGCTATACATATGCTGGCTCTTTTTCTACTGGACAAATCTTTAGTTCACAAGGTCCTGCCAAAATTAAGTATCTAGTTCAGTGTTGTATGTGCACATTGCTCACCAGATCACAATGGGATGCCCAATAGCAGGACACTGGTGCAATAACACCCTCCCATTCCTTTTCCCAGCAATTTGTGTTGCTGAAACTGGATGTTGTATATAATCATCAAAACTGATAAAGCTATCAATGCCTATCTTCCATGAATTTGTGAAGATCCCCTTTGCTATTGCTATATCTAGTGTCAACAAATTGCATGCTTAAGTCTTACTTGCATTTGTGGCAGATTGTTAAATCTGATTCTGGATTACATTTCAGTTAAAGTGCTTTAAACACCATGTTTAGGTATGACTCTAGGACAATATATCTTTTTAAAAATGTGCTTTGGCCCTTGACACTTTATAGATATATACAAAATGAAGATTTCTTTGCCAGTTACATCCCAACTTTCAAACTGCTTTCTTTTTCCCTGCCACAATCCCAGTCTTGGCAGAATACTGAAATCATTTCTTCAACCTGAATTCTTAAATTGAGGTAGGCAATCTATGGTCTCCCATGGTTTTGAACTCATCAGCAAGACTACAATCATTTTACATGGTCCAAAAATTGACATAGCCTTTAAAAAATTCCCATTATTTTCTGCCTTTACAAAACATCTTATATGTGATCATTGGCTGAAAAAAAGAAACAAACAAAAAAGAAGTTGGCAGGCAAGAATGGGAACTATGGGAGACACATTCAGCTCATGGGCTAAAAATTCCCCATCTCTGTTTTAAAACTGGTAGCTTAGCCACCTCTGAGTCCCCACCTCCCAGTGGCTGGCCCACCCTGCTTCCATGGACCCCCAAAACCTAGGGCCAGACATTGGATTCAGCACATGACAACCCAAGCTCAGGGAAAAAGAGATTTATTAAAAGACACTAGACAATATAGTGGTGGAGGGTCTTAAAATGATACCATGCTACAGTGAAGGTAGGGAAGCAAACAGGGAATTGGAGATCAGCAATTTCACTGGACTCACACTGATTGGCTCCCTCCAAGAGCCCCAGGCTGGTTGGCCTCCTCAGACTGAAAGTAACAAAGCTAGCTGTTCCTAGTACTAATACGATATACAATACTCAACCTAGCCTTCTTCCTTGTAGAATAGTATAACATTTCTGAACAGAGCCTCCAGCAGCAGCAGGGAACCTCTCCTCAGAGAGGAACTCTGATCTGTTCCAGCTTTCTGTTTTTATCCAGTGGGATCAAACAGTTGACTAATAAGATGTGGTTTCTCTGGATTTCAGCAAGGTCTTTGACAATGTGCCACATGATATCCTGGTTGAGAGATTGAGTTTTGGGATAGACCAATGCACTGTCCAATGGATTAGGGCATGGTTGATGGAGCGAAAGTAGAGGAAAAATATTAGTTGGGAATCATCAGGATGGTAGCCAGTGATGAGCGGGGTCCCCCAGGGCTTTGTTTTGGGACCAGTCCTGTTCAATCTTTTCATCAATGACCTGGAAGAGAGGGGTGACCAGTTTGCTAATCAAATTCACAGATGATATTAAAATGGGGGTGATGGATGGCTGTCATAAGTAAAGGTTAAGGGACAAGTGACTGGAGAGCAGCACTTGTGAAAGGGATCTTGGGGTACTGGCCAACTGCAGTCTGAACATGAGTCAGCAGTGTGTTGCTGTAGTCAAGAAGGCAAATGCCACCCTTGGTTGCATAGCCAGAAGTGTGGTTTCTAGATCGAGAGAGGTATTACTGCCACTATATATGACTCTGGTGCACCCATAACTGAAGTATTGTGTTCAGTTCTGGGCTCCACATTACAGGAAGAATATAGCCAGCTTGCAATCAGTGCAGTATGGGGCCACAGGGATGGTAGCTGGATTGCAGGGAATGTTGTATGAGGTGAGACTGAGGGAACTGGGTCTTTTTAGCCTAGAGAAGAGGAAACTCTGAGGTGATCTGTTGGTCACATATAAGTATTGGGGAGGGGGGGATGCCACATGGAGGTGGGTAGAGACCTGTTTTCCCCTGCAGAGGAGGGCAGGAGGTGTTCCAATAGAACAAAGGTCAGGGAACCAAGGTTCAATTTGGATGCCAGGAATACTTCCTGACAGTTAGGACCCCAAGGTTATGGAATGGGTTTCCACATGAGGTGGTTGACGCCCTATCAGTGAGGGTGTTCAAGGATAGGCTGGACATGCACATGGTAGGCATGTCATGAGCAGAGCCGGCTGAACCCAGGTGTCAGACTAGATGACCTGGGAGATCCCTTCTGACTTGCTCTGTTTCTATATTTCTATCTAGCTATTTCTCTATGCCTAGCTATTTCTCTATGCCTAGCTATTTCTCTATTGCTCACTCATTGGTGGAATGAGTTAGTCTTCACTTCTAGTGAAGGTTGGTGGTTTCAATTTCAGTGGGGCATTGTACCCATTCTGGTTTTATTCTAAACTTTTTAGGGGCTATTCATAGTGTTGCCTTAATTTGGTCAGTATGGTGGAGCACCATGCATAATTATTATGTCAGAAGAGAACAAAATTGCATGATTTCAATCTTGTTGGTGCTCTATATTTTGTTTTCCATACCATACTGAATAAGTTATTCTTATTCTGACCCATGAGGCTGTCAATTTAAGATTGTTAGTGTAGAGCAATAATATCACAAGTACTTAAGCTTATTCTTGTGTCAACAGAAAAAGATTGTACTAGTGATGTCACGGGTATTTGTACTACATTTGCTTTGATCAACCAAGAATGACCAAGTTATATTTAGGTCAAATAAGTTAATTTAAATAATGCTTTTTTGTTATTTTGGTGAACCATGAAAAACCTCCAAGCAGCCAATGGATTACACCAGTTATGTGGAGAAAACAAAATGAAATGCTAGAGGAATCTTGCAGTGCTTGACATTCTTAAAAGTTAATTCCACTAGTATCAATAGGATGCATTTCTATATCAACATATTTAGAAGCACAATGGAAAAGTGGTTTGCCTCCTTTGCGAACCTGATGCTGATTATATCATTAAACAGCAGACATATGGAATGAGCACATCAGAAGAACAAGACATGGTCTCTATTAGTGAGAATTTGCAAGCAATTTTGACACAGACATATTGCTGAGCAACAGTGAGAACATGCACTTTCTCTGTTTATACACCATTTGCAGCCTTAAGCAGCCAGCTGACCTTATGACAAATGGAACAGCAGCCACAACTATGTTTGAAAAACAAACTTGTGCTGGCTTGATTCTGATTATATCAAGGGAAGACAATTCTCCTGTGATGGGCGTGGTGAGATGACAGATAACAAGTGCGCTTCGCTTCGTTTCCTCGTGCTTGCATGAGTGACTTTTCTGAGCCTGACAATAAAGAAGCACAGAATTAGCTACCTGAGTGTGGTAGCGCATGTTTCCAACTGAGACAGCCTTATATCAGCTTATTAACCTTTTTTGGCTGTAACATGTTGTGAGGTGGGGAAGGGGAGAGTCAGAACCTGCATCTGTCATGTGTCAAGAATGATTGCCTTTTTGAAAACATTTAAACTAGCAATAGGTTTTAGAAAAAGAAAGAGAGATTTTTCATGTCTTTCTATGTCTTCATTAAATAAAGTAACATGTTAAAGATCATTGCTACCACCTGCTTGCTTGATAAGACAAGAGCCAGGGATCTCACTACCAACAAATGGTGAACAAGCAGGCTGCAAAACTGAAATGTGAGAAGACTGATTAATGAAGCGACAAGTATATCCATATTTGTTAGTTTGTCCGTCTATTTGGTGACTTTTGTATCTTCCACAGAGCAATCCAAGGAAACAAATTGTTGTCAGAAGAGGTCATTTATGTATGTTGTCAAATGAAATTATCATGCTTTCCACAAACTAAAGTTTTCCAAGTTGGGCAGAGTCACCTGCCTAATGGCAATTGTAATGAGAATTGGAACCAAAAAGACTTCTAAAGGATTTCCAACAACAGCCATAGATGGTGGCAACTTGTGGAGACTATTTAGTGTGAATGCACAGGGATAAGCTTTTCAGCACATTAGGAAATGCATTTGCTTTATTGCACTTACTGTCTATGACTCATCAGACATCACAACATTCAATAAATATGTGGACTAAATTGGTAAAATGCATTCTATGGAGATCATATTTTCTTTTTACACAGAGATTGCCCACAGTATTCTCATGGAACACAGGCAGAAAAAAATACAGAGAATGCTTCTATGGAGATATAATTAGCTACTTGCTGCCTTTTAATGGTACCCACAAATCTAATATCCCCAATGTGCTGCCTCAGTCTGCCAAATGGTTGACTGGATCTGCAAAGTCATGCAAATGCTCAGTCATAACAACAAGAGTTGGCATACTAATTCTTGCTCCATATACCAACTTTTAAAGGGATCTGACAGTACCAAAAGTTCCCCACTCTAGCCCTTTGTTGGTAGGAAGCTTCCTATCTGCCATAGGCAGTTGTTGTTTTGGGGAGGGGGGCTGGCTGCCAGACTTTGGACAAACCATACAATTTCTAGCTTATCAAAAGTAGAGTGGCCAGTGCCACCTTGATGTTTTGTGAGCCCTTGAGAAAGCTGTCTTAGGTGATTCTGCTCTAAATATATCCACTTCCTCTTCACCACTGTTCACCAGTTCTCATTTGCATGCCCACTTCCTCTAGGATCAATCCATGTTTTCTAGAACAGATTCGCTGAGAAAGAATGTGCAATATAATGGGAAGATGCTGCTCCATCTGCTCCATCTGCTCACTCTTGTCACCTCTTGCAAGGAGAAGAGGCAAGCCAAGAGATTCTGTGATTGACAGTGGTTAGAATGTGGGCCTTGGCAAGTGTGCAGTGATAGTAACCTTGATGTTGACCTCTCAGACAACTTGATCTTTTGGGATTCTGTGTAAACAGAATCATAACTAATTGTGAAGAAAATCATTAAAACATCCCAATTACTAAACTGAACCCATCCTCTCACACATGATCCTTTACATGAATAAACCTAGATAAGGAATCCAGTTACTGGAAAACTATGCTTTCTCCATTAAGTAGAAGAAACAATCCTTCTTTTGTCTGGTGCTTAGTGGTGACCCTTTCCTCTAACTTCATTTGGTTCCAGGAGATACCATGGGTAGTATTATGATGGTAGGCTGGCAAATTCATAGAGAAACTCTGCTTTGGATTCTGTGTATTGCAGTTTTTCCTTGCTGTGTGCGAATATTGCCTCTGGGATGTTCTTTGATCCACACATCATGTTTTCTTGGATTAAAACTACTTTTTAAATCATGTGCAGCTGGATTTGGGCTAAAGGGGGATATTAATGTTAAAATACTGTTCCAGAAAATGAAATGATGGGTCTGATCTTGTAGTCCTCAGTCATTGGGTATATCTAGGACACATTGTGCAAGGAAAGTGTACATTAATTGGCAAAAGCAGAAGAATTGGACACAATATGTTATGACTTTTAAAAAGTACTAATTAGAAATAATTGTAGAAAAAATAGTGGAGAAAATAAATCTTCCATGACCTCACATTATGCCTTACGGGGATTTCAGAAAGCTAGTTATTTAGCAGTTTTTGGTAAAGGCTGTTTAGAAAATTCACTGTGGTCAGTAGTACTGAACTTAGGTTGATATGCCAGATTTAAATGTAAACTTTACTTTGAAATATTGTTAGTCAAATAAAAGCAACAACCTGCAACAGGGAAATTCTATCTGACTGCACAAATATAGCTCTGCATGGTTACTTCCTATCTGCCCATTCTTTATATGAAACTATTTAATCACCAGGGTCACATTGTGCCACTATTTCCTGGAATTTTTCACTTCATGCAACAGTAGGGTGTTCATATGTGTGAAAGCTTCCCCATATAAAACACTTCCTGTATATAGGAAAACTACCACATCAGAGAGGAAAACAGGTTTAAGTCATTCCCACAATATACTTGTCTTCCATGTACCAGCTATTTTTTCCTACATAAAAGCATCAAAACATGAAATTCTCACCTGGAGTCTGAAGTAGTACAGTCCAACATGAGCCTGTATATGATATTAACTGGATCATGGCTCTATTCAAAAGTCAAAAGTAAGTTGGTGGATTTTGCTGACCTACTACAGAAAGATAATTTCCGCTTAAAGGTTTGATAACTCAGACTAATTGGGTTGTGTTTGACTGCTTTCTTGATCCTTTTCAGGTCATATTTAGTCCATGTTCATTATACAGAGAGAGCGAGAGCTGGTGCACTGATTATATAGATTGCACCAGTTGTGTAAAAACCTAAAGTTGTTTAATAACACTATACATTGAGTGAACACTCTAAAGTATGGTATGTAATGCAATGCTTATGTGCTTCCTGTATATCTGCCAAATTGACCATTCAACCTGAATTTAACAGAGCTTTTAAGCAGCCATATGTACATCCATTCAGTGATGCACATGGACACATATAAAAGGAAGAGAGAGTAAATCCTCTGCCACTTTTTCATGGGATTACAACACTAGCAGTATCAAAATGATTGAATTATCTCTGAAATAATTCTTTTAAAAAGGTTACTGCATTGAAAAATAGTAATGATAATAAATCTCAGAGGAAGAGATAAAAGTAGCATCATAATACATGTAACCAAGTAATTTTCTGTTACTATCAATACACATGTTAATAGTCAGAAAAAACTGCTGTTGATACAGCAAGATCCTTTATAGATATTTCTACAATATGACGCCTTTATAGATCTGAACAGAATCCTGGTGGTAGAATCAGCCCAGAACCTAGGAGCTAATATAGATCATTATAGCTCACAGAGTGACCTTGGGTCAATCAGTCACTCTCAGCCTCCTATCTCATAAGGTGGATGATGTGAGGAAAACATAGAACTATGTAAGCCAACTTGCATTCCTGACAAGAGGGAAAAGGCAGGATATATACATGGCATAATAATAATAACAATGAGGAGGAGGAGGAAGGTAGAGGTAAATATACAGAAAATGACACAGGTATGTATGTATTTTAGGGGAGTGCACTGACCACACAATAGTATTTGGACCCCAGTTTAGTGATTAGGAAAAACCGCTTGATTCATTTTAGTCTGATACAGTGGTTGGGAGCTGTGAGTCAAGTCCAAATCTGAATCTCAGTTCATAGTTGCCTGCTCCTCATTGACTATCACTAGAAAGCAATAAATGACTAGCACATTTCCATGTTTGTCCGAAGTGGGTGAAAAATGGTGGCATAATAGGATATTGTGCCTTCCAAATTTCAGATAAATAGGTGAATGTATCTGCCTTTACATTTTGCATTTATTGTTTTTGAGGGTACTGCCAGTAACTTTCTATTATTATTTTTGGCAGAAATTGATTAAATTTGCAGGGATAATTGTCCTTTCTGAGAATTCATGCCTGC
Organism: Varanus komodoensis; assembly: GCF_004798865.1. Taxonomy (NCBI): domain Eukaryota; kingdom Metazoa; phylum Chordata; class Lepidosauria; order Squamata; family Varanidae; genus Varanus; species Varanus komodoensis. The sequence continues at coordinate 30,772,697 of NW_025335317.1, forward strand.
CAGTTTTCAGATTAATAGAGGAAGAGAGTCTTTTCCAGTGCAGGGAGAAGAGTTATGAAAATGACAGACAGCATAGAGACATGGCCAGCTTAAGATGTGGCAAACTTTCAAAAGAAAAGATACAGGTGTTTTGTTTTGTTTTTTGTATGTGAAAGGCATATGCAAGAAACTTGAAAACTTTCAGAAAGTGGACACACGAAACCTATACTATCACTTCAAGAACAAGCACAAGACATTTAAGAAGTACTCATCACCTCGTCAGGAAGCAGAGCCTGGGTAAGTGCTCAAAAGTACATGAGCTCATCCTGGTTTTAGTCATACTTTGAAACCCATGCCTAAGAAAACATTCTCTCCATGTTGTTTTCAAAGTATTGTGGTGTTACAGCATTCATGAAAGCTGCTACTGGCATTTTACAAACAAGAAGCATATAGCCAACATCATAAAGAAAGTATACTTTCCCTACTCATGAATGAAGTAAATTCACAAAATTAGTGTTGTGTATAAGAGGCGGCGGCTTTTTTTTTTATTACTGAAATAATGGTAAAACAGCTTTAAAAGAGATATTGGGCAAATGCTAAATGCTCAGAATGTATCTATGCTGCAGGACATGCTCATTACCTTTGTATCAATTCATGTGCATTTATTTTGTTTACCTTCCTTGCAATGCAACAATTCCTTTATTTTCATGTGTTTTATTTGAGGTGCGTTAGTCGTTCTTTTTGTTTAACATGAAAAGTGATTGACTGGGGGTTTTGTTTTGTTTTTTTGCTTGGGTTTGTTCATCTACTTCCTTCTAGAACTGCCTTCCCCAAGTTGGTGCTATTCAGATAATTGGAATATGAGATTTCTGAACACTGGGCATTCTGGCTGAGGCTGGAGGGAGTGAACTCTAAAGCATTTGGAGTGGAGAGTGTTAGCTTGGTGGGCCTGGCTCACAGTCACCCAGTGAACTCCATGGCTGAGTGGAGACTAGAACCCAGATCTCCTGAGTCCGGTCCCACACCCTTAAGCACTGCACTTCACTGACTGTCTAGTAATATCTTCATGAAAATGTTCCCCATGCAGGGCATTTTGCTACTACGTTCCACTCTCCTTTTTTCTTTTTTAGTATGCAACATACTCTTGTTCTTGATGATTTTTTAAATGGGGGTTATGAAAGGAAAAATGACCCCATTGGAAAAGAAAATGATGGAGTAATTCACACAATGGCTTTTTAATGGAAATGCCTACAGTCATTATCGATAAGAAGCAGTAAACACAAAGGAACCTGCCACACACACACAAACCTTTTCCTACACTTCTTCCCCCCCCTCCCCCCAGTTCTATGTATGGGGATTCTCAAGTCACATAGCTTTGCAGCCCAATGACCTTTTTTCGAGTAATCAGATAGATAATTACCTGGTAAGAAGTCCTATTGAATTTAAGGAGACTTACTTCTGCGTTGGCATGTCTAGTATTTTACGGTTGCTCAGCCTCTTGACTGGACTATCAAATGCAGGGGCTGGAAGTGGGTGGCTCGAAGGGGCTTTCCAATAAAACAAATTCCTTTCTGGGGATGTGAACAGTCTTAGCACATGGAGAGGAGGAGACTAACACTTTTCTCCCCTGCAGTGACTGTCTGCCCCTATGTTACCAATGGAGAAAGGACTGAGAAAGAGAGGCACAGGCCCTGTGCTGCATGAGACACCCAGTGAACTGCCAGTTCTCCACGGATGCTCCAGTCTATTTGCATTGCATTGCATGCTTCTGACAGTTTCATTCTATAATGAATTGCTATGTTCCTAAACTTTCTATTCCATCATACCTGTTTAGCTGATTATAAGCAAAATATGTTTGGTGCAGACATACAACATAACAAGCATTTTAATAAGTGATATATGTCCTTCTCAATAGGAAAAACTTCCAGTGTTATCAACATGTTATCAATAAAAACATGTTTACCTTCTAATGCAGCATGATCAAAGTCATTTCCTAAGATTAGGTGCTGTCTAAAAAGTAAATAAGGTGTTTCTTTTGTTAAAAGACCAGGAAACACCTGTAACTAGAAAATAAAATGTGTTATCAGTATATAAGAAAATATAATTTTGATTGAGATGGTAGGTTTTATCCCAGCAATAGACTGTTGCTATAAAATCTGTTGCTATTCAACTCATTGATACAAGTTGAATTATTCCAGGATTTGTGCTTTGTGGATCAGAGTCTTACTTTACATGGTTTTTACAGCTACAATTCAGATGTCTGTTTATGAGCAAATAATGCAAAAAGGTCATGCTGGGTAATTTGTCCACCATAAATTAGTTTCTACAGTCCTATGGGAATTATGGCTAGCTTAAGAAGAACATTCTTGGATTTAGTTGGTTTGCCTAGAACTTGTACTGTTATTCAAGATGAGAGAAGCAATTGGCAGGTTTAGTGATGCCATCTACCTGTAAGTCCTGTAAGACTTAATCCCTGTTTCTCTCTGGGACTCATTTGCAGTTAGTTTGGGGTGGGGTGGAGTGGGTAAGAAGGGCCTTGACAGTCTCTATCTACAAAGGTAGTAAATGCTGTTGCTGCTCCAAATACCTCACCACACGGTCTTCTCTTGATGCTAGAAGTTTGAACTAGTGTTGGCACCAGGATTCAGAGGGTCTTTGGCCAGGTCACCCTCATGGGTCTTCTTCCAGGGTATCTACCTCCTCATTGTCATTGTTACCAGCTGCAATTGCTCCATGTCCTTTTTCTCACCATTGCTATCACTTGCTTGCTTGGCAGTCGGAGAACTGGTGAGCAAGTAGGCAGCGACAACTACTGTTCCTTCTTCTTGCCACCATTATTTTCAGGTCCCAAACAAGAGGCAACTGAACAAATAGGTTGCATGTTAAAGAAGAGAAACTGAAAGAGACTCTTCTCAGTGGTCCCCTGATAGGGTGTGTGCCCTCAACCCTTGACTCTGGCCCCAGATTGAACTTTCAGTGTAGTACAGCAAATAAAATTGGGAATAAACATTTGAAAGAACCATAGAAAACATGTAAAATCTCATTGAGGCATTGCTGGGTTATTTGAAGTTTTTGACAGTGTGAATTAGTTTTGACTGCAACCATTTTTTAAAATACGCAAAACTGCATTTTTCTTTATTCAGTGACTATCTAAAAAGCAATGCAGATCAATTTCTGCTGATGTTTGTCTTTTAAAATGTTTCTGATTTTAAATTCTGAGAAGATTGAATGGTGAGAAAACAAAGCAAATTGAATCAGGGATAGAAACAAACCACACATGTTCAAATTGATGTAATAATTAAATACAGACACAAGTTAGTCCAGCATCTAAATGACACTCTGCCTCTTGAAGCTCATGAAGTAAGTCCAGCTGTCTTTCTAAAGACTATGTTGTAGGAAGTTTTCAGATTGATTTATATTTGAAAGGAAACTCATGAGGCATATACTCCACAAGAATCCTGACTTGATTTGTGTTAATCCATCAAACTTGCTGATGGGCTGTATTCCACCCAGCCCACCAGCAAATAATATTTCTATAAAATTGAAATGCAGTATATCACAGGAGTTATTGGGATATGACTTCCTTCATCACTAGAATTGCAGCCTAAACAGACTAGTTCACACATGGACTAGTGCACAGCTTAGTTCACACATGGTTCCCTAGGGTTTGTTTATTTATTTATTAATTAAAAGCTTTTCTAATCCATCCACCACTAGCGTCTTGGGCCAGCTTACAATGAAAAAACAAATAAGATAAAATAAAACAGGTTCACTTATGGTTTCCTAGGCAGAGGTGTCTGGCTAAAGATTTTTTTTCTGCCCCAAGTATTTGTCTGACATGATCCAAAATCCATCTCAGAAATCTTTGTTGTGGGCAGTAGGTGCAAATGCATTGGTCCTGATGGAAGCCAGCAGAAGCACGGCATTTAGCATGGTCGCTCTCACCCAAAGGAATGCCATTCTGATTGAAATCAGGCATGTATCTATATTACTCGTAGTCTTTCAGCCTTGGCTGAATATTTTTCAGGCATGCATTTTCTGACTGTCTTACTGATCAATTTTTTTAAACCATCACTTCTGAATTTTATATTTAAATATATGTGCATCTCTTTTATATTTCTCTATATAGAAAGAAGGAGTGCACAGATATTTCTGACCTGGTCATTACTTGGATTGCTTTTGGAGCTGGCCTTGTGTGACCATTCCATTACTAATGAGGTGGAGACTTAATGGAACATGGTTGGGTATCCCCAGTAATGGATTTCCTTAATAATGGAATAGTGTTGTGTTTCCCCAGATCATTGTTGTCATTGTACAAAATGATGCCAGTTAAATTATTTTACATTGGGGAAATGCTGCTAAAAAAAACTAAAAAAGGATAATGCATTCTGAACAGGCCATTAGGATTCATGCTTTAGGCGTCTGTGGTGATTGACAAATGAACTTCACACACTCACTGGCAGAGTGGGCAGCCCCTTGGTACTCACCTTCTGCCTTCTGAGATGTTTGTAAACCTTTCTGCTTGATAAAACAGAGTACTGCAAAATAGGGTGCTGATTAATAAGAACAACTCATCAGATAAGCACTGCTCAAGCCTAACTTCACTTTTCTTCTTTGAATAAGGTTGCTTTTATGCTGGTTTACTGCCTGGTACTGCAGTCTACTTTAAAGACACATCTTTTAGATTACTAGGATAAAGTGATGCATATGAATAAGAAAGCTGTTTTAACAACAAAATTGTTGTACAAGAGATCTGCAGATTAATCAAGCACATCTATTTTGCTGAAGGAAAAGGACAATTTTTTTGTAAAATTAATGTTTTAGAAGTAGATAAAAAAATAAACTACAGTGAATTGTCTGGGCAGAGGGAATTCTGCAGGGCAAGGGAAAGAAGCTGGAACAGCCTGCGTGAGTTCAACTTCTGTGAACACATCCCTTGCTCTCTTAGATAAGCAGCTGCAATTAGTCCAGTTACTTTGACCCACCTGTTTACTTTGCTCTAGTGATGGAAAGACGGGTTTAAATTCAAATCAGAATTGGCAATTACAAATCCAACTGAACAATGCTGGTAGACAAACTCCTCTATCCTCCTTCTGCCCAACAGTTCTAAATAGAATGTGATGGGAGGTGAGAAAGAGAGACAGCCCAGACCAGTGACAAGCAAGTGTTGTTGCAGGTGGCTCAGAAAAAGCTGGTGGCAGAAGCTCAAGAAGAACCCTAATTCATGGGACATCTGCCACCCCCAACATCTACCATTTTGAGGCACTTGCCTCTCTTTGTTTAATGAGAGGACTGGCCCTAACAAAGTGGATCCAATTATGATATCTCAAAAAGTAGGGAACTCAATAAGAAATCTATTTATACATGTCATGATAAATCTGGATTTTCAGATTATTCTTTATATAGGAATGATCCTATATACAAAAATGATACAAAATGATCCAGGTTTTGGAAGCACTGCCCTATGAGGAGAGACTGAGAGAACTGGGCATGTTCAGCCTTGAGAAGAGAAAAATGAGGGGTGGGGACATGATATCCCTCTATGAGTACCTCAAAGGCTGTGACAAAAAGGAAGGTCAAGAGCTCTTCTTGCTGATACCAGTGTGCAGAACACAGAATAATCGAGTCAAGTTGCAACAATTCAGCTCCAGTAGAGATATCAGGAAAAGAGTTCCCAAGAAGAGAGAAGTAGCCAGCACTGTTGTTTTCATGCGAGCTGGGAGAGGAAAGAGGGATGGATCAAAGATTTCCCACTCCAGTGTCAAAGCACTGTTTCTAACCAAAGATTTGGGAATCCGAAGATTGTGCTCTAAGATAGTTAATCTTAAAAATCAGCACAAACTTGTGTGTATATATCTGTATATATGCATGCAATACATGCGTATAAATCAAAATTCCACCTACAGAAATCTCCACCTCTTTGATCTTCCCAACATGAACCTGGAAAATGCAGTTGATCTTTAGCACACAGCTTAATTGGGGGACACTCCATGAATGTCTAGAAGCATTGCTTAACTCAGATTTATTTCCTCTCAACTTGCCTTTTGCTGAATTTTTTTATTAAAACAACTGGTATAGTTCAAATGAAGGAAAGATAGTGCTAATTGTAATCTGCATGTGTGATTCATGTTAATTATTTCAGAAGAGAGAGCTTTATTAAAAGAGCTGAGTGCCAGCATTCCCATTAAATGTGCTTTTGCTATGCTATTTAGATTCTCCAAAACACACTCTTAAAATTGATAATATGCTGTGCTGAACACATTGGATAATACAGTGCTGTTCACTTTTTAAAGATCTGGGACCCATTTTTAACCTATATCATGTGGCACTTTTTCTGAAAAATACAACCATACATGCACAAACTCCCCAGCTGTGTTTCCAAACATCTTTAAACATTTGACGTCTTTTCAGCCCCTATAAGGTTCACAATGGAGAATTACAAATATATACAAATTTGCTTTACACCAGTGTAAAATATAACCACATTTATAATTAATTACTGTGACATACTGTGGAGTATATCAATATTAGTGTCACAAGCTTTAGTTTAGGAGGACAGACCTACTATGCTGTGAATGACATAAGAATGAATGGTGCAAAATGTATAGTGGAATTCTTGTTAAAGAATTTAAGAGAAATGACCCTGCCAGGGTGGCAACCATTGTCTTGTGAGAGCACTGTGAGGCACTAAAAGGTAAGGAAAAGAAACACTAACACCTGGAAATTACCCCATCCATAGGATGCCATCAAACAAGAAGAACACACCTCTTTTACCCATAGAAAACCTTTTGATGCAATCTGGTGGGCAAGTGTCTCCCTTTGGAGTGTATTGCTTCCCTGTATTACCTTGTGTAATAATATTATATGGAGAAAATATATCTTATATTTCACGTTGTTGTTGTTAATTGTGAAGTTGTATCCGACCCATCGCAACCCCATGGACAACATTCCTCCAGGCCTTCCTGTCCTCCACCATCCCCCGGAGTCCACTTAAGCTCATGCCAACTGCTTCAGCGACTCCATCTAGCCACCTCATTCTTTGCCGCCCTCTTCTTCTTTTGCCATCAATTGTTCCCAGCATTAGGCTCTTCTCCAGGGAGTCCTTCCTTCTCATTAGGTGGCCTAATGCTGGGAACAATAGATGGCAAAAGAAGAAGGAGACAGCAGAGAATGAGGTGGCTCAATGAAGTCACTGAAGCAGAAGACCTTGGAGGAATGTTGTCCATGGGGTCACAGTGGGTTGGACACGACTTTGCGTCTAACAACAACAACAACAACAACAATTCTAAATTATGTTGCTATATCTTTTTTTTTTCAAGTAATGAAGTGTGCAGATTGATGAAGACATAAATGATGGGGGAAAACTTGGGGGAATGTTATGGAGCAGAAGTACAAAGAGGCTCAATCCAGACTTAGGAATTCTCTTTATGAGATATTTATTGTTCACTTTTGTAAGGTTCAGCTGACCCAGGGTCCCCTCCTTCCTGAAGTTTTCTCAGTATAAACCACTGTTCAGACTTCCCTGAACTCCAAATCCAGAGGGCACACACTGGATTCAGCACATGACAACCCAAGCATTGGGGAAAACCAGTTTATTTTACAAGAGTCACAATATAGGGATGGAGGATCTAAAACACTAGAATACACCAGGCTTGGATGGACACACACACAAATGGTAGAAGGGGAGAAAGGGGAGAGCAGCACGAACAATAATTACAAACAATTCATACTCCACCAACCCCCCTGGGCCAGTTGGCCATCTTGGACACAAAAATAACAAAGCTAGTTGTTCCTAACACTAATACAGAATATGATACCCAACACATTCTTCTGTCCAGTGGAACAGCACAGTGTGCTTCTGCAGAGGCTCTGGTAGAAACAGGGAACCTCTTCTTGGAGAGGAACTGCAATCTGTCTCAGCTCTCTTCTTTTATCCCTGCTTGATCAGCCAGATGACTCACGGGATGACATCTCCTGATACATTTCAGGTGAGAATTGTGTGCGCTATAGCCCCCAAATCTCTAGTCTGTCGGAGAGTGTGAATTCTCTCGTCCTTGGATGTAATTTACAGTATCTGGTGGCTTTTGCAATTCCAGCCCTATCTTGCCCTCCCATGGCCGTGGCACTTCGCTTTCCTTGAATTGCCATCTGGCTGAGGCAGCCAGGTATCTGGGCGAAATGTTAACTCTTCCTCTGTCCAGAGGCCCCTAGGCAACTTTCCATTACTCACAGTTTACAAAATTTTTAGATGTTGTAAGCCTCCAGTTTCACTTGTGTATCTAGCCAGCACTTTCTGCAAGCTTTTTTAAATGGTGAAATGTCCTCCTCATGAAGTGAATGAGTCCCAATTCTGCAATCAAATCAAATGTCTATACATTAGGTTAACAAATTATTAACAGCCTTCTGCAGAAAAGTGCTAAGTCGTGCTTAGAATAGACCCTTTGAAATGAATGAGACTTAAATTAGTCATGATACCAATGGTTCAAGTATAAGCAAAATAAAATCTATATCAACCCAAATTTTCCTGCCTCAGTATGTGTTTCACATTATATCATATATGTCATTGGGGTGGGGTGATCATGACTCCACTGCTATCCCATAGGAAGTCTCCAGAAATGAGCCGTACATTTGTACCATTCCTACACAAGCATTTCATAAAGTTAATTTTTTTCTAGCCTATTCTTCATTGCTGTGTTAATGTATAGCTGATCTCCCCACTATCTCCCTCTATTTTTTGAATAAATAATAAATATTTGAATTCTTTTACCTTTGAGTCCTATTAGTGGTTCCACCAAATTCATACTGGAGCACTGCTATTCTGTAAATGCATCTGTAAAACATTATGTTAATACATATGTATGTTTTTCTTTTTAATAATTTAAGAGTTTTTCCTCTCTTGTTTCTGCACCCCTTCCCATTTCTTACTTTAACAACCTTAATTTGAATAACTCAATCTAACAGGACTTCTTACATTCAAAACAGTGTGGTGCTCTGTCCTGGATTGCATATGTAATTGGAAAAAATAGCTCCTCACAATAGAACAAGCACACTTGACTCTTCAATATGATTAGCCTGAACTATGGATTTTAATAAACAGACTTGGTAGTCAAACCTGGGGAGTTAATGGCTGTTTGCTTCCTTCCTCCATCTCTCCTCATTAGGATTACAAAGATATTGAAATGTAGTAATAGCCAGATTTTCTTTCCAATTCTTAAATTAGTAGTGTGATCTTGCATACATTGAACATTTACTCTCCTAAAAGTACTCAGTAACTTGTAGATCTTGAAAATCTCATTATTGAGTAAATCAGTTGGTAAAATAGTTGGCAGACATCTTCAGAATGTCTGAAAAAAGAAAGATCTTTAGAAATTGTCAATAAGAACCTGTACACCATTTTGTTCAGTTATCCACCACATTCCCCTAGGCTCATCCAGAGCCTCATAACAGGGTTTTCTGAACGATGTACCAAAGACATAATCAGCAATACCAAGTACGAGTTGTGTCCAGAAAGTAATGAAAATGATACTTTAAAAAATTCTTTTATTGAAAAATTTTACAGTTGAATATTGTCTCCTTCAAAGTATGCAGCTTGTGCATGTACACATTTTCCCATTCTTCATAGCATCCCTGGAAATCTTCAAGTGGGATGGCATTGAAAGCCTGAGTAGTGGCTCTTTGGACATTATCCACACAACCAAAATGGTGTCCTTTCAAACCATTCTTCATCTTTGGGACTATGAAAAAGTTGCAAGGAGCCAAGTCAGGGCTGTAGGGTGGATGGGGAAGTACTGTGATGTGTTCTTCAGCCAAAACTCTCTGACAGCCAAAGCACTGTGACTCAATGTATTGTCGTGAACGGACCTCACTTCATCCACATTCACAATTTGTCTGACCCCCAGGTCCAGCCTGCTCCATTCATGACATGCCTACGAGTACCATGCAAATGTTCAGGCTATCCTTAACACCCTCACTGATGGGGCTGCAACCACCTCCCATGGAAGCACATTCCATACCCTAGGGGGTTCTAACTGTCAGGAAATACTTCTTGGCATCCAAAATTAATTTTTTGCATTGGCTTGGAATTGAATATCTATTTCTGTATTATTTATTTATTAAAAGCTTTTCTAACCTGTCGACTACGAGCGTTTCAGGACAGCTTACAAAATAGAACTAGAATCAGAATGAGCTCCCACCTCAAAGTGGCAGTTCTGCACAATTAAGGTTATTACTGGTTTTTTAAAATCCATTTACAAAACAGCTTGTGTTTGCCATTGTTAAATACAAATTAATGCAGTACAGCAGACTAGACTAATTGTCTCTTTTCTTGTGGCTATTGTTTGGTATTAGAAAAGCAACAGAAAATTCAAATAATGGTTGTTCACTGTCCTTTTTAAAGGATGGGAAAATACAGTGTTCTGAGATATCCTAGAATTTTTGCTGGGAAGGAAGGAGCCCAATACTTTAAAAATGGTGATCTGGGCCCCTGTTCAAAATTGTTTTCTCTGTGTTTGACTTCTCAACAAACCATAAACAGCAACTCAGGTTGACTGCAATGCAGCTGCAGACCTCCAGCAAACTTAGGGGGAAATTAGGTGGAAAATTCAATATTCCTTTATAAAACAAAGGTTGAATTGGGCAACAAATCTAGAATGTCAATAGGGTATTTAGGTTGATTGCATACAGCCATTTTACTCCCTCTACACTTTCAAAGACTAAACTAAGAAACTTTCTAAGTTCTGCACAGGATACCTTTTAGTTAGAAATGCAATGAAGGACTCCTGTGAGGAATATCAGAGAAATATGCAACACATTTAAATGAATCTGGATTTCTGTGAATCCAGCCATTGGATTCTGCAGCAGACAGACTTTTTTTAAGTCATGTGGGCCATTTTTTCAGTTTGGGGGAAGAAATTTGCACTAATTCACATTAGCACTAATCCACATTAACTAATGCTTATTTGGCTAATTTGCACTTGCATTAGCACAAGTAGAAGTAAATTCTAGTTTAAACAAAAGTTGTTATTTTTTATTATTATTTCATTACTCTACCATCTGTAGCCAAAGTTGTCTGGGAGGACTACAAGAAAGTATAAAAACAATAAAATATCAGATAAAAATATTCGCAAGAATTAAAATTAGTTTAAAATAGCACAAAACATTAAAAAAAGACAATTAAAAATACCCAGCCAAGAATAAAAAAGGTTTCTAGCTAATTGCGTCGGGCCCCTGAATGTCCCTTAACCATTCCACATTAGTCACACCACAACATAGTCTGAGGGTGCATGAAACAGCCACTTTCTGCAGCCAAACAGTTCTGGGTTTGATCAATGTGTGGATGGAAGATCACATGGTAACTCCATTTACAACACCTTGAATTCCATGTTGGAAGAAATAGAAATGCAATAAATAAGACAACTCTACTGACAGCAAGCTAGAAGTTCTGCTTTTTTGTGATAATTATAAAACCAGTTGGGAAAACTGATATTTGGTATAATTTGACAGTTTAGCTCTTCTAAATAGTAATTAACAGATATAGTTGGGCACAACAGTGAGGGCATTTTCAGTGATAGTATATTATCTGTAGAATGTTGACTCCACAGAGGTTTGCCTAGCATATTTTTAGCATCAGGTGAATGTCTTGTTATTTTCCAAGGCATTTTAAAACAAGTTATGCAGTCCTTTTAGATGTTAGCATCTTTATTCTTCTCTTTAGCATCTTTGTTTTTTATTAATCTCTCCGCTTTTTGTACTGTGCCTTTGCTTTTGGTTCCATTTTGCCTTGTCTGATTTAGGGTAAGCCAGAAGTAAGCCAAAGCCTATAGCCAGAGGTTTCCTATCCCTGCTTTTGGGGTGTTGGGAGCTGATCAACAAACCTTCACTCAAGCATCTTGCCCCAGAAGGGGATTTAAGCAACTCACATTTGTTCAAAACTTCTGGTCAGGGGTTGATTCTTTCAGAATTAAGCACTTATCCACATCCTTGGGCCCAGACAACTGAAACTCATTCAATACACCTAGACCTAGTGATTTTCTTGGATGCATCTGCTACTGAAATTGCAGCAACTGTGAAGTCACATCAGTTGTAGATGAGAGTGGCTTAAATTTAAGTGCATTGGCCCAGAATTCTTAAGTTCTGTTTTGAAGTGCAGGTTCCAGTCTTAGAAAGCTAATGCAGAGAATGCAGTTCTGACTTACACCCCTCCCCATTAATTACTGAGAAGGACTCTTTCCTCTGAGTGTGACCTCCTAGATAAAAATGATCCTCTCAGTTTTGAAGCCTCTGAACTCCCCTGAACCCTCTTCTCCTTGTGCATTGTTTTCTCCATCCCTTTGAAATGCAATGCTTTCCCAAACTGCCCTGTAAATGAAACACTCTGACTTGAATCAGTCAGCATATGATACTAAAGGGAGAATATAACTGTTAACAAGGCTATAACTATGTACCATTGTAAATAACCCTATCAAGGCTCCATTATGTCAAGCAAAATTTAAGATAAACTCTTTGGAGAATAAAAGCTCCTGCAAGGGCTAAGGTTGTTACCTCTTTTCTAGTACGAGTACCAGCCTTGATCTGCTCATGTTTTCTGCCTCACATCCTTTATCTTTACAATGGGCACCAATACCAAAGTGGTGGAACTTGAGGAGCTAAAATATATAGCATAGTGTCACGGGCATCAATGTGTCCCAAGGTAACTTTCTTGGTACCCACCAAGGAGCCCCATTCTTCTAATTCTTTCCCAGCCAAATGATTTTCTTATCAATTGTTCAATTATGCAGAAAAGGACCTTCTAGGTCTGTTGCACCCCAATTTGATTTATTTATATGCCTCCTCTGGAAACTTGAATAACAGGTTTTCTTTTGTTGTTGATGATGATGATTTGATGACAAATATAGATGGTGATCAGGCCTAGTCCTTCTGTGTTTACTTTCTACAACCTCTCAACTCTACTCCCCCAATTGCACAAGTAAATGTTCTCATAAAAATGCATCTTTCATCATTTGAAAACACCAAATGCACACACTGCAGAGTAGAAGAGTATCCTTCACAAACAGTGTATGTATGTGGAGTGGAAGGGATAAACATTATCTGAAGTAAAACCATCTCCCTTGGGCATAACAGGAAAAAGAAATTGAAAGACAGTCACAGTTCTTTTACACTTTTTTTCTTTTTGTTAAGGCTGCTGTTCATGTAAGAAAAATAATTCTGAATACTGTCAACAATTCTGCTTGACTTTAATGGTAATAAAAATGCAAGAAACATAAAAGCTTTAGAGCCTTGCAGTTATCTTATCCTAATTCATCAAGTTCTGAATGGGAAACAGCAAATATCTAAAAAGAGACAAACATCTTCCACCAGCAACTTGGTATGGCTGCAAAGGGAAGCACACTACTTCAGTCCTCCCTGGTTTCTGTATTATTGCAAGAACAAATAGGATTAGGTTCAGAATGATTAGTCTGATTGCTCACTACATGCAGCTACATATTCTTGCGATCTTCCCATGAACATCCAATTAGTCTGACTAAATATTCTGGAAGTAGGCCTAAGGGCAGGAACATATATGATCACTTCAAATTATTTCGGAGCATTAATGCAAACACACTGAAAGATTATTTTCCCAGAAGCATCTAACCTTTCTTTCACTACAGAGTTTTCAATATGTTTTCTCTTGGAAATCATATAACAACAACCACATTTTATTTTCTTTCTTTATTGAATATAATTTTTTTAACATTAAAAGCATACATTAAAAAAATAAATTCATACACTGAGAGTATGAAAAAAGCAAAGGGAGAAGTAAAAGATGGGAAAAAGAGATGGAAATAAAAATGGGGTTAAGAAAAGAGGAGAGTAATAAGGAATATGATGATATTCAATTTTGGATAGGAAGGGACAGATCAATCTGACTGAGTTTTTCCATCACTGAGCTTGTTATCCTAATTTTGTACATGTCCTGATAGACTGAAGTCCATTTACTGTACATCTCAGAGATATATTCTTGCACAGTGTTTTCAAATGTGCACATAGTTTTGTACGCTTTTTTCAGAATTCATTTCAAGCTCAGAAATGTACAGATTACTGACAGCATAATTGGGAGGTACAAGTTGGATGGTAAAAGACAAAACACAGAAACTTCCACTCAGTGGAGTAAATTTCTCAACCATTGTGGAGGTTGTACATCTTTACAGTGTGCATATAACAAACATTCCTGATATTGAAGGACAAATATTTACCCCACACACAGGTAATAATAAATATTTATTTATTTATAATAAATGAATGAATGAGGCATAATAAAAGAGGAATATCACAGGAATGACCCTGTCTTTAAGGAAACAGAGCTGGACCTATTATCACAAAAAAGCTACTCAGCAAAAATGGAGGGAGTAGCTCTGTTTTGACAGAATATTCCATAATGCAGACTGCTAGCTTTCATTGTAAATAACCTTTATCTTTCAAGATTAAGATTAAGACCTGGACAGCCCATCTCAGAATTCCCAGACTGCTTTGGTATACAGGCAAAACCAATGTGAGCTTTCTCATTCCTGACAATAACAAGTTTATTTTTATTTTTTAAATGAAAGCACCATACACAGTGATGCCATTTTATTAACTGCTTTCCATGTTCTATAGCAGACAATCTTAGTCTATTTCTGGTTGACGTCTAATTGAATTCCTGACTGACAATAAACTGTATATTTGAGAATCACCTCAGTGGCATGAATATTCTTGCTTGTGTTCTACAGAAGAAGAGCTGTACCTAGGATCTGTCCCTGTATTTTGTTCCCACAGTGACCTACAGATAGGCCATAACAGAATGTGAAGCAATAGCACCTACCTACCTTCTCTTGAAGCTCCTTTTGAGAGACACACTGACTCTGATGTTGGAAGTAATATACAGCCATAATGACTAGTAGCCCTTGTTATCCATGCAGATCCTTCACTGGTTTGTCTAATTGTCCAGTTCCTATGTATTAGGCCATCCAAGTAGCCATCCACATAAGTGGACATTGTTACATCTTGTTGTAGCAAATTTCATAATTTAACTATGCTCCCCATGAATACACACACACTTAGGAACATAGAGTATGTATAGAACATAGAGCATTTGAGATCCATTTCACAAGTGCTGCTCTCCAGCCACTTGTCCCCTAACCTGTACTTATGACACCCATTCCTATGCCCCAAGTACAAGACCTTGCACTTATCTGCATTGAATGCCATTCTGTTGTCCCCTGCCCACTTCCATGGTCTCTCCAGATCCTTCTGGATCTGGAGTACCTGCTGCTCAGTTGAGGTCACTGCCCCATTTTAGTATTGCCTGTTTCCTTTTATCTGTTCTCAATCTTGCATTTTTTTGCCCTGACTTATCAACAGCCAATCCTATCAGCCAGTATTTCCAATTTGCCTTTTTGGCTTGGCTGCTTAGTTTTTTTTTGTTTTGTTTTTTTTTTTTGTGAACCATTGATATCCAAGTGTGGTATTGATTGCATATTTCATGACCCACTCTAGTCACAAGTGAAATATATACTAGTATTTTGTTAACTTAATCCTTTTAAAATACCGGTTGAAGGAGTTATATTTTGGAATACTTGATGGATGCGGATCACATAAAGGAGAGATGTAATATATGGTTTAATTTGTTCTTGGTGCATTTAAAGCAGTTATTTGTACAGAAGGAAGATTATGCAGGGTTCAGAGTTGTTAATTAGCTGTTAATTTATCAGAGCATCCTGGGTGCAAACAGGAGTCACAAAAGCTGGATGATGCTTAGCAGCCAGATGGAACTAAAGTTAGAATCCAGCTTTTTCTGTATAGAAAGATTAGAATGTTCCTTATGTTCTGTAGTAGAAGTAGTTTCATTCTCTTAGACTTATTGCCTGATTTGGTCTGACTTTTAAATATTTTTGAATGATTAACCAGGGAACTATCTGCTTATGACTCCATAAATCAATTCAATTGCTAGATTCAATCTGCTTTATTCAGCCACCTCTGGTAGCACTCTCCACTTTTTCTGTTAACCACTTCTGTACATTTTGAAGGGGAAATCACTACAAGTAATCCCACATACATTAATGAATCCTTCATAAGTGATGTGGCACAAAGGTGCTTTATATTCAGGCGTGCATAATATGTGCCCTCAGAGCAGACATACATAACGGGCTGTGGGACAGCATTCTTCTAGTCCTCATACCTGAGAAAACTAATCCCATACCAGCTACAGGATCTACTGAACTCTTACTATGTGGGCAACCTTTTACTGAAGGCAGCCTGCAGGCCAGGTTTGGGCTAATGGAGACTAGGTCCAGATGGTTCCTCTCAGAGCCCTGCATGTCCATTGGTGACAATGAAAGGATTCTTTCTCAGCTTAATTACCATAGAGGAGGTGATTTTCAAGGAGAACTACAGCTGTGAGGGAAGGGTTAACTTGCCCTTCTTCTACCTGTTACAACATACACACACCACCACCACTATCTCTCCCTGCATAGCAATTATTATGGGGAGGGGAATTGGTTTGGGATGGTCTGATGCAGGATGCACATGTATTGAAAAAAATTGGTTGAGATAATTTGAATGAAAAATTAATTGGCTGTCTTTGTTTCTTCTGAAATTTAACTAAAGCCTGGTAATTAATTTTTACTTGCGTAGATAAATATAAATCAGCACATGTAAGTTCTATGGATAGATGTTTTTTGTGCCTGAAATTTTTATTGCCTAGTAGCACACCTGTTACAGATTCTCTTTCTATCCCATGGTCCCCAACCTTCAATCCTCCACTGATGTTTCTGGACCACAATCTCATCACGCTGAGTGCGGGTGGTGGAAAATGGAATCCAACAATATCTGTTTTGAAACTGCTGTGCTTTATCCAGACTTCCGTTCTGTTCAAGGTACTTTTTAGTATATGTATCTGAAAAGCTATAAAGCATGCAGAACTAATTTGGAAAGAAAACAAAGGGAGAATTGGTCCTTAGACAAAATCCTCCCTCATGAATGGGGCACTTAGTTTGCTCACCCTGCCCCTACCCTCAATCCCCACGTGACCTCCTACTTGTTTTACCCACACTCAGCACAAAGTGCAATTCATGCTAATACCACTGTCTCGCTTTGTTGAACAGATTGCAGAACAGGAACAGATCTAAAGTCTATTTCTCGGAACTGCATTAATGAACAGTTTGGTGAAAGGGAGCAAACATTGAGAAGTACAAGTTTTGATGAGGTATTCAAAGCAGACTACAAAGTGAAACATCAGAGATGATAAAGCTAATACAGTGCAAAATATAATCCTAACCTTATTAAAGGTGGTGTTTTGAATTACATATTGTAGTCAAGAGAGCAGACAATACTACAGTTTATGTACTAATGCATTAGGATGGGAGTGGGGTGAAGACAGGCCAATTGTGCTATCTATAGGAACATGGGGCAGTTAAGTCACATTTTGATGCCAAAGCAATTGCTGTTCTTGGAATTTCAGTGTCTATGTACAAAGGACTTTCCTTTGGGAACACTGCAGTAGGAAGTCCTCCTGTGCAAACCCAAGCAAAATGAATGGAAGTACAGTTGTTTTGCTCCCACTGAGTTCTCTGAGTCTTGTGCTTGGGAATTTCCTGCTGCTCATGCCTGTGGGCTGCATCCCTAAGCAGACATCAGTGGAAGTTAGCCCTATTGAAATGGATGAGTAGCTTCTCTGCAGGGTGCCAATCAATCTTCTTTTAGGTCAGAGGGAGAAAAGATGGAAAGGAGCAGCATTCTTGCCACATATGAAGATGAATCTTCCTCTTAAGTATGCTCAAATAGAAATATGAAGATGCACTCATTTAGACATCAGCTGCACTGAAATCAGGAGATGGTTCTGGATATTCAGGAGCAGTAGTGGCAGCAGCAAAAGCCCTTCATACATCTGAACAAGGCATTCATTAATTTCTCCACAGGATGTTGTATGGTCACCTTCATTAATTTGTTTTCCATGATTATATATTATCTTTCACCACTAACAAAACAGTTCTCAAGGCATTTTGAGATGAATGTAACATCTCAATGGGAAGAAAAAGGTATGGGGTCCTTTACACCATCCATAGCCAGCATGAGTGTTTCAGACTCTCTGGCATTCCCCTGTTTCTTCTGTGTATTTGAGCTGCTTCAAGAATTGTCTGTACAGGTTTGCTAGTGTTATCTCAAAGTGAACATTCCTAGTCTTCTTTCTCACACTTGTTTCCATCTGAACTTCTCTCCTTTTCCCACATTTACTTTTTTTCTTTCCCTTACGCCCTTTGCAATGACTGCTTTGTCTTTCCACCTATCTTTTCCTTCTGCATTCTGCTTCCCAGTGCCTCTGGCTCTTAGGGTTAATTTCTAAAGAAGAAAATATAGAACTCTGAGACTTGCTGGACCAACTTCCAGAAGTGTGGGAGCTGCCTGCAGAAAGTGAAAATGTACTTTGCAGGCCTTGTTGAGTTTTGCTCAAATTAAGCTCTGATCTCTTTTGCCTCTATTCACTTTAACCTCTTTATGCTTCTCTTCACAGGATCCTCTCTTGATCATTTCTGAACCTAATGCTTCCCTCTTTATCATCCGTACTCTCTGCCCTTCTGTCTTTGCTTTCCTGCCTTCCTTTCATTCATCCTTTCCTCGTGGCTTTCTCTTCTTCCCTACCGACCTCCATCTGTTTCTCTCACTGCCCTTTATTCTTCCCTTTCTCTGCTCTCGCCGATGGCACTCTTCTTTTCGCGCTTCGGCTATCAAGTTATCTCGTCCCCTTATGTTTGTCCCATTGGATGAATGCATTTTTCTTGCTTGCTTTACGAAAGGAGGCAAGCTAGGAAGATCCTATCACCCCAGCAATTGCAGCAAGACTGCGCCTCCCTTTAAATCCTGGGTTCCCTGGAACAGCAGCGGCAGCGGCGAGGGATGTGGCCAGGCAGGAGGGGCTGCGAAGAGGCGGAGCGTCTTCGCGGCGCCACAGAACCAAGTGGAGCCCTAGCTGGCTCAGGAGCTGCCGCCGCCGCCCTAAGCATCCTGCCAGAGCTGGGAGGGGGCACTAATGGGCATCACCATCTCTCGGATCCGATCCTCCGGCTGGTGTGTGGCTATCCTTTGCCTTCGCCGGAGGCGCCCCCTGCGAGCAGTGAGATCGCACCGTAAGATGTAGAATGCTCCCGGTGCTGAGAGCCAAGCGGCAGCAGCCCCTCCTGTGGCCCGGGAATGCAGAGCCCCCAGTGCCTCCGTGGATTTGGATGTTCCCGAGTGCAGCTGGCCTTCTTCGGATTGGGGGCGCCGCAGGGGTGGTGCCCCCTCCTCCTCTGCTGCTTTCTTCGCCCCCACACGCTCGGCCGCAGCTGCCGCCTGCACCAATGATCCAGGGGGTGTCAGGATGGCAACTTCCCTGCAATCCTTTTCTGCCTTTGATGGCACCGGAGCACCATTCTGCAGTTCATCAGCTATCTCTTCCGAATGGGCAAGTAAGCAAAGCCTTTGCTTCCCTTTTAGTCTTCCCACTCCCCTTCCTACAGCATTCCCTGCCCCCGGTCTTTATTTCGGCTTCTTTTCTGGTTTCTTTGATGAGCACTCCATGCGTGGCCCCTCTATCTGCTCTAGTTCTTTTTCGTAGTCAGTCAGAGCCACGATAGGAGGAGGAACATTCTTCCCTTGGCTGTCCAGTGCTTAGGAAACGCATACGCGGGAAGGGATGGGGAGCAACTTCTGTTGCTGTCGGTAGTGCCGTGGTGCTGAAGTTAGCTTGCGATTTTCGCTGGGCGCAGACGTGTGTGTCTGCGTTAAGGTTCAGGGCTGTGTTGCGTCTCCGCCAGACTTTAAAGACGACGCGAGGGAGAAAGACTGAGAGGAAACCACATTAACTATTAATACGAATCTGTTGCTGATGCTGCACTCGTTTCTTTTCATTCCTAAAGCATACAGACAGAGCACATCTTTTGTGCTGGAAATACACGTACACATACTTAAAACATCACACCGAACACAATGGCACCTTAACAGGATTCCACTCTTCTGTCATTTAAGGATTATTATCTACTCATTTGCAGCAATGCAAATCAACTGACTTCAGTGAGACTACACTAGAAATACAATCTATGCCCTTCTGTTCCTGAACTAATAGTTCCTGCTGGTATCCTAATACTTGAATGAAGAGCAGGACCATATATTTTACAGTCAAACAAATTTAGAAGCGTTTACTATGTGAAACTCACCTAAAAGAACTGACTTACATGACCCAGCCTACTGCAGATAAATCTCATTTCACCAAATGGCTAGCAATCAGAAGGCTATTTTTAATCTCATATTATTTTCCACAACAAATAACCTTCCATCTGTTTTGATGCACTGTAATAAGCTTTATTTTATTAACAAATAATAAAAGATATACTACACAAAGGTTATTTTGATATTACAAGTAATATTGTTTCTTTACTATCTTAGGACAAAGCTGTCCTGCCCTTCCAAACACCACAATATTGTACCAGCTGATGTCTTCATCAAAGTGTGATGCTGCATTTGTAATATTTATGTTTGATCAATAAGGCTTTCTCAAGGTGTAGAATAGGGTTGATTTAAAAGATGTGTTGCAACATTTTCTTCATTCCCAACTGTTATGTCAGGGTGTTGCCACAAGAGGTATTTAATGTCTAGGAACTTGGTTCCCTTTGCATTTAGAAATCTGCAAAATGTGTACTTTAATAGTGAAAGAAATAAGGGAGCTGCTAATGAATCTGCTAATTAGGACTAACCCTTGCTCCACTGTTGTGAATTTACTGTGACAATGTCAGCCAAACATGTAAAGGAAATGCTTATATATAGACTTAAATTCAGGATCTTCTGCCCTAATCTTCTTCACTGTTCTCCAACAGACATCAAATGGTCTTGATTTAAGCCATACATCTCATCTCATCATCACCATTTGTATGATTTTTTTCTATTATTTATAAGGATGAGGAGACAAATTTTAAAATATCTGTGGAGACTTGCCTTAGTTATTTTTAATACATACATTAGATTTAATTGCCTATTCTAATTATAAAGTTATGGTGTTTAATGCATCTGACACAGATTTAATACTGTTCCTCTAAACTTCTCAGCTCTAAATTTGTTGGACAATTTCAATAAAATAGGTAAAAACACATCCTGGCCCTTGTTAGTAATATAAAAAAAAGGGCCATAATGGTAGGTGAAGGCCACATTCCAGCACTGAATGGAAATGTATTAATTTGGAGAATTAAGATGTTGGGTTGAAATGTAACAGTTCTTTATCACAAATATACCTAATCTGAAAGACTGCCAAGATAAGTAACATCCCTTATGGATGAAGGTTGCCTTCATAAGCAGTATTTCTTGGGATTATTTTTTTAAAGTAACAGTGAATTTACATTATTTGTCAATTTCTTGTATTCATTTAACAACATTGAATTGATTTTTAATAGACTTATTGATGAATGTCCCTGTGTAGGAAAACATACATTTAGCGTGAAAGGTAGCCACTGATAAACCTTTGCAGTAAAGGTATGATCTATAGCATCACTCAGATCTATCTCAAGGTGTCATGCAAGTACAGTCCTGTGTCTTGACATGACTATATTCACAATTTTGTCAGATGTTCCACAGCTTCAAGCAAAGGTGTTGTGTAAATCAGAAAAGAGTGGAAATGAGCTAAGGTGGAGGCAAGCAATGGAGAAGTCAGATGGCTCATCCATGAATACAGTTTCCATTAGATTAGATTCCATTTAAAATAGAATTCAGGGCAAAATATGGTATTCCACTGAGGAAGAACAGTTTTCTGAAACCCCAAGCAAACTTGCTTCTATTTGCACTGATTTATTTATTAAAAGCTTTTGTATGCAAAAATCTCAGGATGGCTTATAATATTTAATCAGGATGGCTTACAATATTTAGATTCAGATTGGCTTGCTGTACTTGCTAAATTGAATATTATATTGATGTTTTTGTGCAGTCACATCACATCATATATATTGGCCATCTACCTTAAATTCAATATATTGTTGTAACCATTTTTTCATATTTTGAAGAAAGTGTTTAAAAGCATGCCTGATAATTACATAGCATGCGCTTCCAAATATGCAATATAGTAAAAATGGAACAATGGAAAATGGAATGAGTGATACGGAGTAATTTCTTATAGAATATTTTTAATTTTAAAACTTTATTTTAGTGGATGTTTGGAGCTTACGCTCCAGGCCTAGAATTTTCACCATCTTCAAGTTTGGAATTTGTCCCTCTTCCTCATGTGTACACAACTACTGCTGCACTTCAGTCTGGGAAAAATTGGATAGACAAGAGGATGCCAAATTGCAAGGTAAGTTTAAAATTTACCTCAGTCCTTTTAAAACTTACCTTTTAAGACTTTGAAGGTAATAACACCAAAACATTTAAAGCAACTTTAGTCTGGTTCACCAATAGTAATCTGCCTGAACATAGGGTCTCTTACGTGTTAATCTATAATGTTAGCATCCCATTTTTCAGTACTAAGGTTTCAAGTTAGCTTCAATTAAACAATTAATTGCATTACACATAAACCAGTTGGTTACTTATAATAAATTTTAAAATGGTCTTCCTCATGAGGAAGTCAAACTGAATGTGAGCCAAAAGCTGGAATACACCTTTTCTTTTTTCCCCTATATCAGAGTTGAACTTGAATGGTCAAATGAAAGTCTCTGTTGACTCTGAACTGAAACAGGCATTAAAAAAAAAAAAAAAAGCAGGGGGAGGTTATCTAAAGAATTGAGAATAAGGCCATGAATGAACGTAGTGTATTCACTGATTCCATCAAACTATGATGGACACATTAAATAACATGTATTCATTCCAATTGTTTTGAAGCTACTTTTAAGAGTGAAAAAAAATAGTAAAAAGTACATATTCATTAGAAATTCATGAAATACAATGTTTTCTGATTTTAAAAGATTATAAAAAACAAAAGTTACTTAAAACCAGCAATTCAAAAGTTACGGGAAATTCTGGAAAAAAAATAGAAAAAAAGCTCTGCAGTGCTTTCCTAAAGACTCGCAAAAAATCAGTCATGAGTAACTGGGAGGACCTTCTGCTTCTCTCATAAGAATATCAGAACAACAATGGTGGATCAGACCAAAGCAGCACTCCATATACATGGTGGCAAATCAGCTGCCTACAAGATCCCTCAAGCAGGACAGATGCAAGATCCTCAGGAATGTCTGCTGGAAACACTTTGAGATTAGTAATTTACATTCCAGAAGCAATCACAGCACATGGAAGCCTAGCAATTTGGGTTGAAGTCTTATTGCCAACCTATTTTGATATAGTTTTTGCCCAGCTATTCCCTCCCACCACACCTATTTATTTCTATGAAGTAAAGTATTTTCAAGAAAGAGTAAAGTATTTTCTTCTCTGGTAGAACATCAAATTACTATAAATATAGTAATTATAAAATAATGTAAAACCTATGCTTGCAATAATATATTATTCCAACAGTGATTCTAACACTGAAAAAAGATCCCTTGATTACATTGGGAACAGATTTTTTAATGGGTTTCCTCACCCGAGGAAGAAAAAAATGGATGGGCTAAGGAGAAGCAAACTATGTGTTACTTCCATTAAAATTAGTGGAACTTCAGTTGAGCATAACTAACATGCCCAATGGATTTAAGGGTAAGTGACCTCCTGCAGATCTAGCCCAATATTTCTAATCTGTAGAAACAAGCAACTTCTTAATTCTCTTTCTTAATTCTCTTAAATTTTGGGGCTATTTTTGACCCCAAAGTTCCTCAGGCAAGAGAAAAAATTCCCATGGAATTTCCAGTCAGGCTTCCAGTTATCACCAAGTTCAGGTAATTTAAAGTTTAATCCTTCCTGAGTCTATGTAAAACAAGGAAATTGGTGTAACAATCCTTTGCTGATTGACATTTTCTCTGCAGAACAATAGTTTGGCTTATTAATTGAAAAGATCATAGCCAAATTTTCCCTCAATTGATTTTAATTCTTTTTGCTAGAAGGATCTGTATCGAACCTTCTTTTCTTCCTTTACTTAGGGCTTACTGTTTGGAGTAGAAAGGTACCCCATAGAATTACTTTTCTGAGGATTCTGTGGTACTTAACTTTCTTGGACATGTTTTGGTATATAGGAAAAAAATCCATAAAAGGCTGGAATTTGGAGAAATTTTAGAGTCTAAAATTTAGACCAAGCTGTGACAATGTCCCAGAAGAGTGTATGGGAACGGGAAGATATATAAATATTAAGATAGATAAATAAAAATAAATAGAAGGACAAGTAAGTAGGATTGTTTATGTGGAAATTACAGAACAGAATATGATCTAGGGATGACAGTTAACCCACCCTGCACAGTCAAATGGGTATCCCTTTTTCTTTCATGCCCAGATGAGAAACACTACTGTGTGTTTCTATATAATCAAAAGTAAAGGATCCATATACATAGAAGATACCACTGAATTGAATGGGTCTTGAATTAATCATAACTAACGTAAGTCCTATTAATTGTAATGGGTCTACTTTAAGTATGACTAATTCTGGATTGTACCCAAAGTTTTTACCAGGATGCAGACTCAACTCACTAATTGATTAATGAATGAACAAGGTTAATAATCAATTAAATATTCTTTAACTGGATGACAGCCCTCATAGAAACCATTCTTTTCATTGTTCTCTCTTTATCAACCCCCTTATGATTATTATCCAATAGAAAGATTAGGGTAAAATTCTTTACCCTAATTCGAATTCAGAATGTATCCCATAATATTTTCTTCCCCAAGGCTTGGTGAGGTATACTGCAAATTGTATTTTAATACATCTGTACAGTACCACGTTGGTAAAGGTACTATTTACTAGCCCTCAATGCAAAATAGTTGAATAATTCAACATAAAGGAAGCAATACAGTCAAATGAGGTAAATAATTGCCTCTGGTTCCTCATACATAAACCCGGCCTACTTAAATCAGTTGGAGTTACACATGCTTAATAAATTATACCCACTGAAAACAGTATCTCGGTATTATTTCTTTTTCTTTACTAGTGCAATAGTTTTCTGTTCAATGTTTTAAAAGACATCTGTTCAATGTTGTGACACATGTTTATTTACAAGGGTTGAACTGGCATCAGATCAGAGGAAACACAGAAAATTCAAATAATTAGAAACTTTTCAGACAGCCAAGAGCAGTTTCATAATTAGGAGTTCTATTGAATATTAAAGAGACTAAGAAGCCATAGCAGTCATTTGAATTATAACATGAATTCAAACAAAGAATTTTTTTTCTCCCCATTTCTCCTATTCTGGACAGATCTATTTAAACAATGCATTTGCTCTGGATTCAGTTTGGATGCATCCTGAGGAACTACAAATCTACCAGGGACATGAAAAACCTCTTGTTACAACAAATCAAATAGCTGTGGCTTTATCTAGACCAGCTAATGTACTCAGGCCTCTTCCTGCAATGGCATTAACACCCCAGCCTGTTCCAGGTTAGTTATAAATAAATAAATGTTACTGAAATATACATTTTCACTCCTATTGATGATATTATTACAGTGTGTTAAGGCATGCAACCATTTGAGTAGCATGTCTGCCAAGTATGTTCTGTGAAGACATAAACTTAGGAGAGAGAAGCCAAGACTTACAATCTGTTACAATCTTTTAATGCCAAATGACCCACTAACAGAATTTGGAAACCACTTGTTGATTCTAAGCCAAGGCACAGATATGAAGATTTTCAACTTCTTATGTTGAATTTTCCTCATCACCTAGTTTTGGTACTTCAGTGATTCATGTATTAGCAACAACCCCATAGACCAGGGATGAACAACTTGTGGCATTCTCAGTATTTTGGCCCATAATCTTGCCTATAAACTATCCTTCATTATTAGTTCTGCTCTCTAGGCACTTGTAGGACAAACATCTGGAAGGGCATAAGTTGCCCATCCATGCAGCAGAACTAAGTCGAATAGTAAATATACTGTTAGCTCTGAAAATGAACCATAGGGTTCATTGAAGTGCCTTGGAGAAATCATTTTCTACCCAATGAAACGATCTTGCATGGTTAATATAAGAATAAAATGGCATAAGCCAGAGTATGCAGATTTGCATTGCTTGGAGGTAGGCAGGATAAATCATAAATAATAGCGCATCCTGGACAGCATTTTGAGAGCAACTGCTTTATAGCTATTTTGCAAATTATTCAGAGGCAAAGAGAGGAAGCTTCAGTCAATCCAGAAATAACTAACAATTTGCACCAGTTTTATCATACATAGTTTCAGAGATGAATCTAGTGCATTATCCTCCAAAGTTCAAGATTTCTGCTCCCACATACATAATTTATTTTGTTCTATCATGGTGTCACTGTAAATGGATGCTAGAGTTATGGACTAGAAGCATGTCTAATCCAAACTTGTGCAGCTTTTTTTTTAACCTCATGCCAAGTTCAGCATGAAGCCACTCAAGACCAAGCTAAATATCCTGCTAATTTTGTATACTGATTCCAATAAGTATATGAGTTGTTTGTTCTTATTTTTAAATTTCCACCTGTGTGTGTGTATGCAGAATTTCAGGATAGAAATGAAATGTGGGAAGTTTAAATTCTCCCTTCAGAACTGCCACAGTCTTTATCTGAATTAGGGTCACATATGCTTGCACTTGAATAAGTAAGCTAATCATGCATAGCTCCACTAAGTGTAATAAGCAGAAAGTTTAGTTTGACCTTCAGTTGCTTAGTTTGCTGTTGTAAAACAAAATTAGATAAAATACAGAGGTAATTTTATATATAGTATTCATAACAAATACTTATTTTTAGACTTCATGGTAGCCTGTGTAGAAAATTATTAGCATGGGTGGCTAATTGATCCATTAGTTCATTAAAACTAAGTTACACATGACAATATGCATGAAATCAACTCATTAAATCTGCATAACTCAGGTAACATACATAGCAACTAAATCTGACAGTAATTTATTTCTGAGTTTAGGCCTAGAAAGGACCTAGAAAGAAGATAGATGATTCGGGAGATACATATGAACTTTTATTCAAATTTTATTGATCCAAAAAAATCTACCAACTGCCAGAAATTCAACAAAAAGGCCCCTGATTAAATACAGAAATAATGCATAGAAACCACTTACATTTAAAAACAAATGCACTGGATCCTTATTTGTTTGCTAAGATTAAAAAATATATATATTTCAAACAATTACCAGATTGTAATTGCCCTGTCTTATTTTTACTCTTTGTTATTAAAAAGTATAAGTATGTTTGGCCATTTCTGGATTCTAGATCCTGGATCTGGACAGGCCCAGCAGCCCACTGACCTGACTCATGCTTCCCCAGCTAAGTTGAGATGGGTGACCAGGAGGGGTCTGTCTTGGATAGGGTGGAAATAGTCCCCCCTTCCTTTCCCCAAGAAGCATGTGTGCTGGTTCCTGGTCTGCCTCAAAGCTTAGTCACCATACCTTCCTAGCCTCCACCATTTTCCTCCACATCAACATTTGCACTACTGCCAATGCCACCGTCACTGCAGCTTCAAGGCTTTCTCTCCCTCATTCCCTTCCCTGTTCCTTCATATATCCCACTTCCCCAACACTGCTGCTGCCAGCCAGCACAGGTGTTGCTTACTCTGGGCTGAGTAGAGAACTGAGCATATACCTCAGTCCATGACTTCTCTTCCCAGGAACATTTCTTCCGCCAGATGTCTTTGCTCTTGCAACAGCCCCAGGAAGGAGCCAGTTGTGCTGCCAGCACAGTGCCTGCCCTCTTGATCAACTCACTGGACATTGGTTGAGAGGTGGTGAGTCTTGCCGACCCTTCACATATTCCCCAGTCTAAGCAGGGTCACCATCTCCGCACCATGACTAGCGACTTTGGTGAGAAAAAAAGTACATTAGCAAGTTGATTCCCGTGACAGTGTCTAATTGTGAAGGCATAGGGTTGTAAAGACAAGTACCATCTCATTAAATGGGTGCTATCTTCTGCATGTGTCTCAACCACTGCAGGGGGGCATGGTCAGTGACAAGTACAAATGGGATGCCCCATAAGTAGTGGTGGAAAGTTCCTGTGGCCCATTTGACTGCTTGGGCCTCCCTTTCTATAATAAAATATTTCTGCTCCCTTGGATTCAGATAAAGTATGGAATGCTCCAGGGTCCCTTCCCTTGGTCCAGGACTGCTCCTAACCCCACATTGGAAGTTTCAGTCTGTAGAATGAAGGGATGGGAAAAGTTGGGAGACCTCAGGGCAGGTGGCAAGCAAGCCTTCGGATCTTCGAAAGCTCTCTCTATTTCCTGAGGCCATGTCACTTGACAGGTTGCCTTTTCTTGGTCAGGTCTGTTAGGGGTGAGGTTCTAGAGGAGAAATGGGGTATAAATATGTGCTAATAGTTGGCTAGCCCTCAGAACTACTTGGTCTGTGGCCTTGGCCAGGTGCTTTTCTGGCACAGGTGTCTACCTTTTCTGGCACAGGTCATATAGTGTCTATAGTGCCTTTCCCACATATATACTCCAAATATTGAACCTCTTGCCTAGTTACCCTGCATTTCTTGGGATTAGCCCTGCCTTCCTCAGGACTTCTTGAACTTGCTGCAGGTGTTGAAGATGTTCCTCCCATGTCTGACTAAAAATTCATATATCATCTATGTAGGCTGTGGAGCAATATGTTAGGTGGCCCAGCATCTGATCCATCAGCATTTGGAAGGTAGCAGCAACCCCATGCACCTGCAAGACTTCTTCTAAGGGGCTGTCCCCTGCTTGTTTTACTAAGGTGCAAACATACCCAGTGTCCACTAATCCCCCAACCTCCTGACCATCCACCAGGCCTGCATTCACCATACCCATTGAGACATAGAAGCTAACTGAGCAGATAGCCATGTGTCCACATAGGCACATTCCATAAAGGTGCAGTCTTGCTTGAAGTGTCCTTTCTTTCTTGCCACATAACACTGGCTGAGCTCCCACCTCATTAGTTTTCCCCTGGTCTGGCTGAGGGTGTCAATGGGGCTATTGCTCACCCAGTTCCTCCTGCCAGGCCTTGATATTTGCATGAGCTTACCTCTTTACTTGGGCTGGATTGCCCTCCCCTTGGGCCATTTCTTGCAGTCCCCATCACCTAGCAGAGTATCTGGTCATCAGGACCTCTCTGTGTCCTGCCCTCTGACCATGTCTTCATTCACAGGTCCCAGTTGGCAGATTCTTCTACAGACATGTTGATCTTCATTAAGCGAATTGCATCTTCTAGAATCTCAGTGTTTTGACACTTTACCCAATTCTGGGGCATCTTGGGTATTATGGTTATAAAATGCTTGAGTAGAACTGGTTCTGCTACTAGTTACCTTTATGTAAATAAGAAGAGGAAGGGGAGACAGGTTTAAAACAGAGGGAGGGGATTTGGTAACTGATGTAAGGAAACAGGCACAGATGTCAAATGATTATTTTCTTCTGTATTATCTCCAAAGCTGGTTGGGCGAGTTCTGCCTGGGGTTATGGAGGCACTGATTGAAGTCATCTCCCTAGAAGCTGAGGAGCTCTTCAGGGCCAAGAAGGGCTACACCCAAGTGTACTTTGGTAATTATTAGGGGTGCTCTTGCATGCACTAGCCTACATTTTTGAGGCCTTGTGGAAAATGGGAGACATTCCAGAGGATGGGAGGGTGGCATCAGTGGTTCCAATTTTCAAAAAAGGTAGCAGAGAATTAGGGTGAATTACACACCAGTTAGAATTATGATGAATTACAGGCCAGTTAACCTTATGTCCATTTTGGGAAAGACAGTGGAAAGGCTCATAATAGGAAAAGCTCTAGAATCCCTAGATGGGGTGGGAGGCTGGTAGCCACACAGCACAGATTCTGTAAAAGCATCTCCTGCCAGATGAAGCTTGTGGAGTTCTATGACAAGGTCTCAAGGTTGCTTCATGGAGGGGAGGAAGTAGATGTGGTTTACCTGGATTTCAGCAAGACCTTTGACAAAGTGCCACATGATATCTTAGTTGAGAAATTGAGTTTTGGGATAGACCAATGCACTGTTTGATGGATTAGGGCATGGTTGACAGACCTGTTAAAACATACCCAATATTGTAGATTTAATAATTTGATGCTAAATATATCCAGATCTCACATCCCCTGCTTCATAAATTCTTGCAAGTTTGACTTAAAATGACTGAACATGTTTGTAACTTAAAGAACAAAGTAGTTGTGTTTCTGGATTGGAGAGTACAGTTTAAAAAAACTTTGTCATTTGAGTTGTTATAGTGCAACTTCCTAACAGTTTAAGTTGCATGAGTAATTCATTGATTGGAGCAAACAAGCTCAAGAAGAAATTTTCCCCCTGAACTGGTGTAACCTTAATGAACTGCCCTCTGGTTCAAAATATAGTTGCTTTCACCTTCTATAAAGTTGGGATTACTTCCAAGTGTACAAGTATATGCTGATCTGGTGCCCCAGTATGGATTTGTGGTTTCTAAGATTGCATAGTTTCCATAATTCTCCATCTTCCCTCCATATGTCAGTATATACCCCATCAGCCTCCATAGCTGGAAATTAGTCCCAGAATGCACTTCCCTGCCTATGTCATAGCCTTTTCAAAGCACTGCTCCAGCTAAAAGCAGCAACCAGACAGGAGTGCTAAGTGCATCTATCACTAAGGCAGTACACTGTGATACCCTCTTGCCACTGAAGCCACAGCTGGGCACTGGGAAGGCAATGTGTGACAGAGAAAAAAAACAGAGTACAGGAGCCAATCGTGGGATGCAACACAGTAGTTGCTAGGCAAACAAGACAGCAGGAAATAAAGGCAGGAATGTCTGCTGTATGAATGGCCACTCTTTCCACCAAACTCAATGGTGGAAATGGGAAACTGGAAACCTTACAACAAGTCTTTGTTTCTCTGAGTAGTTTTATGGAAACCAATGTGCCAGACTTCACCATGGATTCTGGATTCACACATGAGAACAGTCCATGCATGTGTGGATTTCAGCATGGCTTGCCATTATGTGTAAATGCAGCCAATGTGTTGGTTTAATTTATTTAGGGTGTAATACTAGAAGGGCTAGATTGAACTCAGGTGCCACTTAAGTGCTTGATTTGCCTCATATGTAAAGGGCCTAGAGCTCAGTTATTTGCTTTATGGACAGAAGGTCTCTAGTCTGATTGTTGGCACCTTATGTTAAAAGGCATTCAAGTAACAAAGCAGTGGGAGACATGTGCCAGAGATCCACTAACAAAGCACTGATTGTGATTCATTATTAGGCAGTTTCATGTCTTTGTATGAAAATATAGTTTTCAAAAGATCACATTTTTCAGAATGTATAGATGGATGGCCAATGATTACAGGAAGGAATATGGTCCTATTTGGACATGAAATAGGATGGCAGGACTGTATCTGCCCCTCTCTTTGTGGCCCCATCAGCTCTGCCTCTAACTGTGTACCTGTTGGAAGGGAAGGCCTGAAAAATGGAGCTCACTGTATGCACAAGGGTTCTCCTCTAATGTACAACCTTGATCACATAGAGTTTTATATCAGACTAGTCTTTCCTCTTTGCAGCCACCCCTGAAAGGCAAGGCTGTGACTGCCTGTTCTCAGGCATAACTACTTTAGGAATGCTCCATTAGAAACCTATAAAGTGATGATAAACACTGTGTCTATTTTGCATAAAATATTGTAATTGTGGGATATGCAAAGTGATATTAAATTAAAAATTCAAGATCCCTAAATGAAAGTATGCAGAGTCATTTATAATGCTAGAGGGATCTGCAACATATTGAATTAATTATCACTTTCATTTGTATTTATTTTTTATTACTTGTTTATATTACATTGGAAATGATAGTGATATTAATTATACATAAATTTAACCTAACGTTGTATTTTAACTTTTTAAAAAACTGCCTTGATTTTGAGCTTTTGGTACAAATACCTTGTTATTAGTCATCCTGAAATGATCCTGAATGATTAAAAATTAATAAATATGACTTATGATTTAAATGACATAGAATTTGTTTGTGAATATGACAGAAATAAAGAGGAGACAGAACAGAGTTCTATGAAACATGTTTTTTATGTTAGCTCCATTCCCCCAAATCTGCAAAGAGCTAAATGATCATTCCAGCTTGCTCTTGCTGTAGCAGGCAAAAGTCTGGAAATATTTAGGGTGAGTGACCCTGCATCCACCAAAGCATGGAAAGCTCCTTTCTATAAGCCTATAAGCAGTACCCTTCCTAGTATTACCCATCCTGACATAGAACAATCAGATTAGCCCCAGAAACCATCTATGCCCTGCTACTAGGTTGTGCCACTCTGTGTGCCAAATCTCACAACTGGCCAATCATGTTAAAAGTGCCTCGAGAAGCTTAGAGTGCTTAAGTCTATCTTCTGTACTCCTAACAAGGATAACAACCTATACAGAGCAATACTAAATGTGATTAATTTATCTTACCTGAAACAAAACTATTGTAACCAAACCTGCAAATCTGAAAGTCAGTGCTTGGATAGGCAAAAAAAAAAAAAAATTGTGAGACTCAGCAAAAGCTAAAATTACCAAAGTTTTGACTCACATCCATATAACATGGAAATCTTTCTTCCCTCTGTTTCACAAGAAAATATACACATTTTTATAGCTTAAAAAAACCAAAACAAAGGAAAATTTAAATGAAAAGGAAAGAAAAAGTTATCAAGGGACTTTACACAAAAACTACATATAGCACTAAGTTTAGGAATTTATTTATTTATTCATTATAAACATTTGCATCCCATCCTTCCACACAAGTGCTCAGAACGTCTTACATAGTATAAAATTCCAAAAATACAATAAGAAAACCACAATTATTAAAACATCTAAAATTGAACATTATAAACTAAAAAATAAGAAAGGAAAAAAAATAGGAAGCGCGACTGTGAAAACAAAAAGAAAACAAGCAATCTTAAAACATCTAAAACCCTTAATTGTTAAAATGATGGTTAAATAAAAAGGCCTTACCTGGCACCGGAAGGAGTATAACATCAGCAACAGGGGGACCTCTCTGGGGAGCACATTCCATAGTCTGGACACTGCTGTGGAGAAAGCTCTTGTCCAGGTAGACACCCTCTGTACTTCCTTCAAGGAAGGTTCCTGGAGCAAGGCCTCCCCTGCTGATCTTAAGGGGTGTGAGGGCATATAGGGAAGGAGGTGATCCTTCAGGTATTCTGGACCTAAGCCATTTAGGGCTTTACAGGCTAATACCAGCACCTTAAATTGGGCCTGGACTTCAACTAGGAGCCAGTGTAGCTGATATGGAACCGGTGGACATGAGAATAATGACCAGCCCCTGACAGCCCCTGGCAGCTCTATTTTGTACCAGTTGAAGTATCTGAACCATTTTCAAGGGCAGCCCCATGTAGAGCGTGTTACAGTAATCCAACCGGGAAGTGACAAGGGTATGTATCACAGTTGCTAGACAGTGCTTGTCCAGGTAAGGACACAGCTGATGGACCAGCTGAAGCTGGAGGAAGATGCTGCTTGCCACTGCTGTCACCTGGATTTCCAGCACTCTGAAGCTGCGGACCCTGTCCTTTACAGGAAGTGTTACCCCATCCAGGACAGGGCCAAAATCACTTACCTGAAAACCTGAACCATCTACAAAAAGTACCTCCATCTTATCTGGATTGAGTCTCAGTTTACTGGCCCTCATCCATCTCATTACCTTGGCCAGGCACCAGTTCAGGACAGCTACTGCCTCACCTGGATTAGATGTAAATGAGAGGTAGAGCTGGGTGTCATCACCATACTGATGACTCTGTAGCCCATACCTCCTGATGACCTCTCCCAGCAGTTTCATGTAGATGGTGAAGAGTATGGGGGACAAAATAGAGCCCTGTGGAAATCCATGGCATAGCTGTCATGGCGCAGAGCTATAGCTCCCCAGCACCACATTCTGAAATCAACCCGCCAGATAGGATTGTAAGGGAAATTGAGTCTCGGTAAACCAGTGTAATCCCCCCTCCCCTCCCACTTGAGTGTGGCTTGTGCTGCATCAAATATCCAGGTTGGCAAAGTTGTGTGAGGGAAACATCTCCCCCCCTCTCCTGTCTAGGTCTCCATTATAAACACCAGGTCAGCCCCCTCATCCACAATTAAATTGTGGATAAGGGATGTATTTTCTTAAATTACACAAGAAATCAATAATTCTTATTATGTCTATCAATTTTATAAGTACAATTTTGACTTGATAATACTTGGTTATTGTAACCCCCCCCCCCCTTTAACATGGGTATCAAGTAAATAATAATTCACCTAATGTATGTTGGATACATTTCCAACTGTCAATTAATAATTGTTTTTCCTTTTCCCCATATAAAACAATATCATATTAAAACACATTTTCATTTTTTAATATGTACATTCTTAAAGCATATTTGTGTAAATTTGGAAATGTAGCCATTTTGCAATATATACTTCATTAAAAAATGCATGTTGTTAAGCACGTTTTTGTTTGCTTGTTTTTGATCCATGAATCAAATCTAAGCTCTGAAATGAGCAGACTTCAATCATGCATTGGCTCGAGTCCATGTTCTATTCAGACGTTTGTTTATTTATACATGTATTTATAGGCTGCCTATAACTGCTGAGACCTATAAAGTGAACTATAAACTGAAATTATGAACTAGGAAAATTCTGATAGAAAATGTGAACCAAATCACATTCCTTTTGCATCCCCCCCGCCAAAAAATCAGCCAACTAGGGGAGACTGTTGTAACCCCCCTCTTAATCGAACATGCAACCAGGGCATGGCTCGTCACGGGTAAAAAGCATGATCAGGGTGTCCTGTTTGCGTAAGAACAAGAACCCCAACGAATGTGCATGCTACGCAAGGCTGACAACAAAGCAGGCTACGCTCAAGCATAACCGCTTGCTTTAGCATGAAAAATGTGCAAATGGGGCTCAGTGGGTTTCCCCTATTGTTCGCTGTTATTCAAGCACCTGCATAGTTGTAAAAGAGTATAAAAACGCTGCCTTCCTTCTGCTCGAGACCGCACTCTAATGAGTGTGGTCCCTGCAGGTAATAAACCTCCTCTCAAAATTCCAACTGGTCTCTGGTCTCATCCGTAAAACCGCGGGACACAACAGAGACTAGAGGAGATCAACCCTGACTGCTCTTTAGAAGGCCAGGTAGTGAAGATGAAACTCAAAAACTTTGGCCACCTAATGAGAAGGCAAGACTCCCTGGAGAAGAGCCTAATGGTGGGAACAATAGATGGAAAAAGAAGAAGGGGACGGCAGAGAATGAGGTGGCTAGATGGAGTCACTGAAGCAGTTGGTGTGAGCTTGAGTGGGGGATAGTGGAAGACAAGAGGGCCTGGAGGAATGTTGTCGATGGGATTGTGATGGGTCGGACATGACTTCGTGACTAACAACAACAAGGGGAGGCTAGTTAATCCTGTGCTGCATACAGTGAGTAATATATCATGGCTCAGTGTCAGGACACATGCTGAGCTGAGTTACTCTGTCTTTTTGCAAACTGTCCTCCAGCCAAAGCTGTGGTGGCTGGCTGGGTGGAGGAGACATTGTTGCTGTTGCCTGTTAAGAGGCCATGATGAAGGGTATATATTTTGCTAAGTGGCAGGGCACATATTATGCATATAGGTTCATTACTTGGCAACTTTGCTTTTTAATTTTAATTTTATTTTTTTAAAGAAAGTACCAATATAAATACAAAAAAAATCATGTAATAAAGGGGAAGAACACAAAATGCACAAAAGAAAATGTTAAAAAAGAAAATCACTCTTAGTGAATTCTTCCACTAGGACTATGGCTGTCGTATTATTTTTCTTTAATTTTTCCTCTTTCAGAAATTCCCCTTCCATCCAAAATTGCTATACATCCATTGGAGGTTTAGTAACCTCCCCTTTTACTAATACATGTTCAATAAACAAAGTCCAAATACTTTTGAAATCATTCTTCAAAATTTCAGGTCTTGAGGTGTTTATATCTTTTGTTGGCTCATGAGACAGATTAGACATTTTGCTGTTGTACCACCCACCAAGCTGCATAGCCTGAGCTGATGGTAATGCTCTCAGACCTGGTGCTGAGAACCCCCAGAATGTTGGTTCTGGGGGACCTCAACTTCCATGCTGAGGGCATTTTATCCAAGGCAGCTCAGGACTTCATGGCCACCATGAAAAGCATGGAGCTCTTTCAACATGTCACCAGCCCAACTCATAAAGGTCACACTCTAGATCTGATTTTCTCAACCAGACAGGTTTATGATCTGAAAGTGGAGGGACTGAGATCAATCCCTTTGTCACAGTCAGATCACTTCCTTTGGAAATTTAGGCTTTTGGCCCCCTTTCCCCTCTGCAAGGGTGGGGGATCTATTAGAATGGTCCACCCCTGGAGGCTGATGGATCCAGATGGTTTTCAGAGGGCTCTGGGGGTGTTTCTGGTTGATATGGCTGGTGCTCCTGTTGAAGCCCAGGTCACACTGTGGAAGATGGAGCTGGCTCAGGTAGTTGACATGATCACACCCATGTATCCTCTTCCTTTACATGGAGCCTGTACAGACTCATGGTATACATTGGAGCTGAGATCAATGAAACAGGTAGAAAGATGGATGGAGCACAAATAGAGAAAAACTTGTGATGAATCCAACCTAACATGACTTAGATCTCATTATTGAACCTATGCTGTGTTAGTGAAGATGGTAAAGAAAGCCTATTTTTCCACCTCCACTGCATCCTCTCAGTGCTGTCCACTGGAGTTGTTCTGAATGGTAGAAGGGACTGTTACAAACCAGCACTGTGAAAGAAATGGTAGAACCCTCATTGGCCTGCTGTGAGGAATTTGCACAGCACTTTGAAGGTAAAATAGCTTGGATCGAGTTGGATTCCATGGTTGATGCAGTTCCTTTGGCTGAGGTGTCCAGTGCACTATCTGGTCCAAGTTTATTGGATGAGTTTCAGTTGTCAAGGCCTGAGGATGTGGATAAGGTGCTTGGATTGGTTCGGTCTACTAACTGTATTCTTTGCCCTTGGCCATTGTGGCTGGTCATGCCAAGTACAGAGCAGGTGCACCCCTGGGTCCTGGAGGCTGTGAATGCCTCACTAAGAGAGAGAGTGGTGCTGGCCTCATTGAAAGATGCTGTCATTGGACCACTCCTGAAAAAGGTCCATTTGGACCCAGGGGACATGAACAATTATAGACCAGTCACTAATATCTCCTTCCTGGACAAGGTGTTCAAGCATGTGGTGGCTGGCCAAATCCAGATTCTCTTGGATGAAACAGACTGTCTTGATCCATTTCAACTGGGATTCAGACTTGAATTTGGAACAGAAACTGCCTTGGTCATTATTAAGCATTTATTTTTTAAAAAGGAAAATGTTACCACATAATGTGGTATTTAGGACAGTTCAGTAGCAAACTTTTAACCCATAGCAGCTGACTTAGTGTGCATCGCCTAATGATCACATGAGCAATGAGAGAAAGAAGTGGGTACCACACATTGTTGCACTGACACACATTGTTGCACTGAAATGCCTAAAGTCATGATTTAGATCAACCAGTGCTCTTAAGCAGAAATACTTGTTGCCTTTTAATGCCTGAAGGATTTTTGTCTGAACTGAAACTGTTTGCTAATTGACATAATAAGCTAATGATTGCTTGATTTTTGAATACACAGATCTGTGCAAAGAGGGGTAACAGCTGTTTTCTGTCAAATTAACTTTCCTTAAAATCTTTGTTTATTTAGCATTCTCAGCCATGATTAAGCATCAAGTTCTCTCTCTAAATCACTTTTGTAGAGGTGAAAGTTATAAAGGGAAAGGTTTATTCTTTTTCATTCCAACAAGACTTCTTCCGTAAGGGTTACAATTACCACCGTATCTTCTTTTCTTCCAAGGTAGAACCTCTGTGACAGCACACTCATTTGCTGTTGAGTATAGCAGGAGCTGCAGTCAATCACACCATTTTAGCAACTCTCCTGCATGAATAATCCCTGCTTTCCAAATATATCATCATCACATTCACACTTTTAAATTTTCAATGTATCTTAAAAGTGTCATCTGTGAAGTGGCTTTAAGGCAATGGTTTTCAACCTTTCCAAAGCTGTATGATGAGTAAATGGATGAATGTATGGGCCTATTTTAGGTGAAGAAACTGGGAAAACCTGAAGGATGGTAAGGAGCATGATAGGAACAAAATGGACTCTGAGTTCCTGGATGAAAAGCAGAGAAATGCTCACAGAGTGTAAGGTCACAATAAGATAGTCCCAAGGACACCTTATGAGGAAAGCAAGTGATAAGAGCATTCCGGAGGAAGTTCAAGTGAAACAATGAACCAGATGAGACTGGGCAGTTTGCTCTATCCTAAAGAACAAAGAGTTTGAACAAAGCAGTCAGATAAGGTATAAAAAGGAGGGGCTCTGCAAATTTTGGTGTGCCAGACTTGTCAGCACTGCAACCTTTGGTCACCCATCACTCCATTTGAGATTGATCAACTCAAAGTAGGGTTCTCCTGGTAAATATGAAAGGATGAATATTAGTGTGAGTGAGTGAGAGTGATTCTCCCTTAGACTGTAATAAATAAAAGAGCTCTTAATTTGCAAATCCAATACTGGCTGCCTGTGTGTCTACTTCTATCTCCACTTTCCTAGCAATCAGGGTGATGAGCACCACTCAGTATTAAAAGAATGAAAGATCCATTTGTGACATAATTGACATAGTTGGCAGGATTCTAGGGTGCTTCTTAATTTGAGAGTTGTGTTGGACTGGAGTTGAATGTTAAGACAAATGAAAACAGATAGAAGTCCAGACCACAGAATTGTGGGAATCAAAGAGCATATCAGGCCCAGCCAGGGGGGTCCTACATTACCATGGGGGTCCTATATTAGACCTAGTGGGAAGGACAGTGCAGTGGGGGTCTTGCAAATTTTGGGCAAGGATTGCCCATAATAGCCTAGCGATGGCTTGGTTTGGAGCATGGAACACCCCAGGGAAAATGGGTAAACCCAAGAAGGTCATGGTGCATGAAAATCCCTTCTTGGTAAGTCCTGAACAGGCTAAGGATTTTAAAGGAAAATTAGCTGATGATTTGTCCATGGACGAAATAGACTGAATTTTGAAAAACAAACAGCACAGCACTCTGACAGCAAGAGTGGAGGCTGCCCTAGAAAAATGAAAAACGTGTATTGAGGAACAGTCAGTTGAGAAAAATGTACTCATGCCAGAAGTTTTGTACAAAGGATCTGGCACATCAATTCAGGATGGTCAAATTTTTAATCCTGATGTCCAAAAAAGTGTGGTGATTGTTCTAATGTCTTCCATGTTACAGCTGACACAGCACTACCTTAAGCAAGCAAGGGAGGAAATAAAAAACAACAACATAAAGGCATTGTACATGAGAGAATGGAAAAGGAAAAGGTTGTGGCATGACAACATTTAATGCAGGGAGGGCATCTTATTAGTGCACTTAAACGTGAGGGGGAGATGAGGAATCTCCTGACTGAAGTTGAATAAAAACAAAAGGAGGTGGAGGAGCTTCAGGCTCAGATAAAGGTTTTGAAATCAGTCCTCCCAAAGAAAGAAAATAAGTTAAAAGGGAGTGTTTGTGCAAAATTGTAAATCATAAGACACCTCCCCCCCTTGTAGGCAAATATACTTGCTTGTTTATAAATCTTTATTGTGAAATATCTTGAAAGCTTTTAGCCAACCAGCACCTTTATGACTTGTTTTCTAATTCATCTAATCAAAATATGCAAGAATTAGCACATTTTATCTTGGAGATCAATTATTTCCCCAAATTTGTAGACCAGTCTATTAGAGGCAACATACAGTCATCAGTATCTTATCCTCCTTTAATTTCCCCAACTTCTTTTAAAGCTGTCAAGATTGGTGGCCATCACTACATCTTTGGAAGTGAATTCCATATTAACTGCACAGTGTGAAGAAGTTTTCCCCCCCTTTTATCTGACATCAGTTAACTTCATGAGATGTCCTTGAGCTACAGGATTATGGCAGAGTACTCATAATCGTATGATATGAGTTCACTACTTACTTTAGTCATTGATGGATAAAATGGCAACACATGGTACTTAATTCAAAACTAGATTCTATGAGGCATAATAGTGGAGTATCTTGGCCATGTCAATCAAATGGAGGTTAGAAACAATCCCTCATTTGTACCATTGCAGAATTAAAAAACACAGAGAGATGCTTTCATTTTTGTTTATTTTTAATGACTCCAGGTCATGCTTAAGGGAAGAACATTTCAGTCACATGTCCAAATGTTCACTAGAAATAATGAAACCCATACTTGATTCTTCCCTAGGTGGTTGCCTTAAACAAGCTAACAGTAACCAGGCTATTGTATTAGCAGCAGCCTTATATTCAGTTGATGCCAACAGCCTTCCATCAACAAGTGTTCAGCCATGCCATGTACTGACATTATCACCCATCAGAATACCTGTTTTGACATCACCTTACCAAGGTAAGACCTTTTCTTGTTGATCTTGGCATTGGTTCCTAATGTTTCCTATGCCCTGTACCCCTAGAAAATGTTTGATTTATGTTTGCACCCCCTACAAAAGTAGTATCATATTTGAAGATGAAGAACTCAACTTGCTAATTTTTGAACAAGAAATTAAACCACATACTGTACTGCAGGTGAACAAATTGAACTCAAAAAATAAGCTTTTAACTCAGTGCATAACATATAAATTGAGCAAGTAGAAAAAAATATAGACAGTAAAATCAATCCCAATTGTGAACATAAAATTCAATTACTTCATTCTTCCTGTTTTCCATTCACAATTTTGTCAAAACATGGAACTTCCTTGCTGATTGCAATCAGCAAGTCTGCCTATGGATTCAGGTGATTCCTAGGCTTTGTCTTGATTGACAAAAGAGAACTAAATGCAAATGCAAATCCAAATTATTAAACAATAAATAATTTTATTATTGGCATAATTTTTGTGAAAAACTTAATTTTGGCAAATTGCAACACAGCATTACTCTCTTTTGCACTCCCCGAAGTCCTATCTCACACCCTCTAGGGGTGCAGACCCCCGAGTTGGGAACCCTGATGTAATGTTTTTGCTTTAACTCTGTGAATTTCACCTTGATGCACCAGGGCTACTATGGTCTACTCCAACATGGCACTTTCCAGATTTTTTAGGCTAAAACTCATGAATTTCTGACCATTGACCATGCTGGCTGTGGCTGAAGGGATATGAATATGAAATCCAAAATATCTGGATGGAATCCTGCTAGGAAAGCTGCATTAATAAATTTTTGGACTCCTGGTGTGGCTTTCCAAATTAACGGTAATATGGGTGTTAGAAATGTGAAAAACACCAGATAAGAGTGTTTCATATCTAAGTTCAGAAAATGGAAATGAAATATGCTTCTAGCCAAATACATAGTTGATTTGATTGGTTCAATCCCGGATAAGACAAGGTTGTTCTTATATTTGGAGATTAGCTTGTGCCCTTTTGCTATCACTCCTAAAGGTTCCATTTTTTTTGAACTGATTTTGGGTAACCTGTTTATTTTCATTAGGTGCTTGAACTGGGTGATCTGTTCCCTGATTTCTTGATAGTCTGTCATCTTTTGACATTATATTAACTGTTTACTTCATAATACTGTGGAGTGATCCCCCAGAGTCTAGTGATGCCATACATCCTTAAAATGGTCAGCCAGTTTGCTATGTGATATACCAAAATTGAGACATGCTATTTTGTAAGTTGC
The DNA here is from genome assembly GCF_004798865.1 of Varanus komodoensis. NCBI lineage: Eukaryota > Metazoa > Chordata > Lepidosauria > Squamata > Varanidae > Varanus > Varanus komodoensis. Next base: position 30,814,373 of record NW_025335317.1, read on the forward strand.
TACAAACTATGGAGACACAAACAACTATGCAAAAAGGCATGCCAAATAGTTTTGAAATATGCTTTGGGCATGAATCCAGAAAATTATGTAGTGAAAGATGTGCAAAAGGAATATGATGGAATTACAACAATTCCCTGATAAATGTTTAGGGAACCAAAATGGAATAGAATGACCTTAACTCTTTCCTTGAGAGACGAGCAAGTCTTCCTTATGTATGTCAATGGAGGGGACAACTGTGGTCTAATAATAGTTAACATACTATCCATTGTAGCCCCAAAGTTATGGCACCCAGTACTGTCTAAGAATCTGAGTGCTTTGCTTATATACATGGGCTTTAAGACTTTTACCTTGCAGGTGGGATAAGATCTAGCTTGTTAGGTTTTATTTTCCCTGATGCTTTTTTCTTTCTTTTTTAAAATTTAGGTATTAAATATAATTTATTTGGTTATTTTAATATTTTAAAATACCATTCTCTGCTTTGGAAATGTAAATGAGGTCAGATCATACCACTCAAAATGATGTGCTTTCTTGTTTGTTTACTTAAAGGAGCATATGTGTAATACTTCATCTAATGAAGTGAATCCACTGAGCTGATCTACTTTCATTTAATAAGTGGATGTAGGTTTGTGTGATGGTAGAGACAGAGAGTATAAATGTTCATTGTTTTCTTTTCAGTGTTTTATTAAAGAGCAGAATTCAATGAATTCCATATAATTACTGAAATTCTTCTTACTTTGAGTGGTGATGGCCCCGTCACATGAAGTAACTTCATGCCCATGGCACATATTCTTGGCTGTGGCTAATAGCAGTCATAGTATATGAATAACATGAAGAATGTGAAGTGAAAGAATGTATCTGCCACCATTTTTTCTCCAGGTTTCATGGACACTGAAAGCAGCCCAGAACCATGAAATCTTAATGGCTCTAATATGCACTTATCCCATACATTTACAGTGCAATCAAGGACATGTCTGCTTCTCAGTAAGTCACATGTGTCCAGTGAAGTCTAAATTTAAGTAGATGTCACTTTCAGTTTTGAAATCAAGGACTTGACCAGACATGGATAGGAGACACTATTAGTCTCTAATGCAATACATACTAACCTAGGAGACAGCCACATTTAACTCAATGAAACCTACTTCTGATTAAAGATTAATAGGGCTGCAGTGTAATTATTTTAATTACTTTTCATGTGAATTTAACCAAAATAAATGAAACTATATAAAAGGAAAATGATGTGGCATGATTATTCCTTCAGTTAAATAAGCTCTAAAAAGACATATCATAATTAATGCAAATTACATATTAATATATACTTCTTTGGGCTATCTTCTGTATTACTAGTAAATCTTTTCAGAAACTAAAGCAGACTTAAGGAACTAAATATCTTCAAACTCTATAGAATAAGGGTATGCAAATCAGAGCTCTGGTTCTCTGAAGTTTTCCAAATTCCATCTTGTGAGCTTGGTTACTGCTGCTTTGTGTGTGTGCATGTTTCTTTGTGTATAAGTCTTGATAGACAATTGTAACAACAAAGAACTAACCCATTCAGATAACCAGCTTGGCTTGGCTTTGCAATAATAAACATGTCAGGTTTTGACAGCACTTGTTTTCCTTAGGAAAATAAGGCTGATGGGATATCAAATAGCATGTACGGAGTGCCTGAGCAATAAACCCATTATTAATCATGCACAAGAAATTGCATTATTCATAGATACTTTCTCCTGTAGAATACACAATAGGTCTTTGAAATAAGCAAACCTGAAAGCAGATACTATTTGAATTGTATAAACACAACTGGCTTTCAGTATCCTATTCACTCCTATTTTCTGAAACAAGCTGCATTATTAATGCATCAACCTGCTAAGGATGATTATCACCCTGTAAAGGATACTAATCTGATGTGGCTTAGAATGAGAGAGTTGGAAGGGACCAGGGAGGTTCCCAGAACTGCCTCTTGCTCAGTGCAGGATACAACCACAACATCCATGACATATGGCTTGTTCAGCCTGTGTTTGAATACTTTTCTCAAAGCAGGGTCTCCCAAGGCTGTATTTTAGTGGAAAACAGTTTGGTGTTTTCCTGTCATAGGGATGGATGAATAGGTCATAGTTTCTTGGGCATCATCCTATGCATGTTTAGACAGCAAAAAATGCAATTTCTGTCATGCTGGAAGTTGCAAGGCTTTTGGAGGTGGTAATCTAAACATGCATAGAGTTGTGTCTTATTTTCTCAATCTTAAATCTGCTCTGTACTTTGACAATAAAAACTGTATGTATTTTTGTGCACATTTTCCTAATACATGCATATCTGTACATAATTTTGTTGGATGTATATACTTATTTGCAAGCAGTTACTCCAACAAACAGCCTTTTAATATTTTATTGTAAATATATTGCTCTTTGTGTTAATTTCTCATGCACTTAGGGATGCACAAGGCTGGGAATTCCACTCCATGTAAACATGACCAAATTTCCATTCTGATAGGTGGTGGTGGAGGACTGTAGCAGATTCCCCCCCACCACCCCAGATATTGGAAATCTGAGTCTTTTGTTGTGCTTCCCCCACCTAGATATAATGAGCTAGGTTTGCTCCCTTCACATATTCAAGCCAGCTCTTTATTGATCAAAGCATTTCCTAGAAAAACAATAATCCACAATGATTGCTTGAACAAGCACAGACTAGTTTGTTGAACCAAATCTAGAGTTTACTTCTACAGAATTCTCTTTATCAGTATGTGTGGGTCCCATCCTTTTGGGAGGGACCTTTTGGAAATGAGGATGCCTCTTCTCTATCCGCTGATCCTCTAACTGGGCAACCCTCCTCTGGGATATTATAGGATCAAGAGCTGTACCTGCTTTCCCTTTCTCTGAGAAAGTCCCCTGTTCCAAGCCTTCTCCTGATAGCTATACATCTTGATTATTCCCAGAGGTTGCCTGAGCACCTGGGTAATCTGGACTTGACATAAGTTCATCCACTTTTCTCATCTAAAAACTGGAATAGGCCAAGATTGCAAATCTCCCCACTCCTCAAAGATCCAATCAGTACATTTTGAGAACATGTGCCAAGAGCAACTGACCTTCTGACTCACAACATTAGGTCCTAACAAAAATGTGGCCATGTTTTGAAAACAAAACAAAACAAAAAAGGTCCTGTGATTTGCATAAAGAAGATCTTTTTCTTTCTTTCTTTGCAGAGCTCTGGAGATGATAGTGTAAGTGCTGGGACATGGGTGGTGGCTATGACAGGCAGAATGCCAGGATCAGGGTATCTATACACAGTGGGGCTTCACAACCAGTTGGGAATCCAAGGCAAGTGAGAATTACTTCATCTCCAAAGTCAAGACAGAGGAGGTGTTCTGTTAGAGCATGGGGCCTCAAACTATGGCCCATAGGACAGATCTGGCCTGCCATGGCCATTCATCCGGCCCATGCCACCGTTCGCCACCCGTGCACATGCTTGCTGCATGGGCGGGGAGGTGGTGGCTTCCTCACTCAGAGATGGTCTCCAATCGAGCAAGCGGCCGCCACCTGCCTCCCATATGTGCGCGCTCGCCACTGCCTTCCAGCGTGAGCCAGGAGGTGGTGTCTTGCTTGCTCGGAGATGGTTTTGGACTTGCTGAGAGATCTCTGAGTGAGCGAGCCACTGCCGTGCATGCCCAATGCCACCTCACATGCGCCTGACGGCACCTCACCAGCTCACACCCCCAGGCACCCCCACCTCACCGGCCTGTGACGGTCACCACAGCCTTTCAACTGGCCCCCTATTCAAAAAGTTTGAGGACCCCTGAGTTAGAGCTAGGTGGGAACAAACTGGGATCAGGCAGAAGCAACTAGTGTAGAACTGGAGCAAGGCAAGAACAAACTGGAGCAGAGCTGGGGCAAGGCAGGAGCAGCCAGAATGAGGCTCAGAGATGCAGGATGTGTGTTTGCTATTCCAACACACTAGGGTGTTTGCTATTCCACCCAGTTTTGTATCAACTGCGAATTTGATTCTCTTTCCTTGTTCTTCCTCATCTAAATCATTCATAAAGATGTTGAAGAGCACTGGGCCCATGACTGAACCCTGTGGCACCCCACTAGTTACCTCCATCCAGTCTGAGA
>NW_025335317.1:30818575-30851076 GCF_004798865.1 Varanus komodoensis
CGTGGCTCAACAGAACTGAAAAAGAAAAAGTTCTCATAGTTATTGTGAACAATAGGCAAAACATGAGCCAACAATGTGATGCAGCCACAAAAGGGGGAGATATGCTATTTTGGGATGCAATAATAGTAGGATTACTTCCAAATCATGTGGAGGAGGAGTTCCACTATACTACTCACTGAAAATTTGCATACTTTTGTGCAAGTAGATACACAAAATTTTAGAAAATCAAGAAAACCATAGAGCCTTCCCATAGAATCAAGTGTCATGAAGGAATTTGTGTATTTTGGGCTGGTTACTGCCTTTTTGGTGCTGCAAATTTGAACAATGATTCTATGCACCTTGAATTGGCAGACTTCCTCCAGGGAGGGGTGCAGCTGATGGATTAGCTGAAGCTGAAGGAAAGCGTTCCTCACCATCACAGTCACTTGAGCTTCGAAGGACAGCTCCGGGTTGAGGAGCATTCGCAAGCTGCGAACCCTGTCCTTTAGAGGGAGTGCAACCCCATCCAGGGCACAGTCAGGCCACCTACCCAGGAGTTCAATCCACCCACCAACAGGACTTCCGTCTTGTCTGTATTAATTTTCAGTTTATTGGACCTCGGCCAGGCACCAGTTCAGTACAGCCACTGCCTCAGCTGGATCAGTTGAAAAAGAGAGGTAGAGCTGGGTGTCATCAGCATACTGATGATTCTGCAGCCCAAATCTCCTGATGACCTCTCCCAGCGGTTTCATGTAGATATTAAATAGCCAGGGGGACAAGATGGAACCCTGCGGTACTCCATGGCATAGCTGCCATGACGCAGAGCCAAAGTCCCCCATTGCCCCCTTCTAGAATTGGCCGTCGAGGTAGGAGCGGAACCACTGCTAAGCAGTGCCTCCTACTCCCAGCCCCCTTAGCCTATCCAGAAGGATACCATGGTCGATGGTACCGAAAGCCGCTGAGAGGTACAGGAGGACCAACAAGGACAATTCCAACTACAATGTACATACATTGCAAAAACTGCAGCTGAAATAAGCATAAATTAACCTGGTTTTTAAAAAATGGCAATTTTTTACCTACTTCAAAAGCAGAAGCTGAAATCCACCTTCCCCTTGCAACTCAGACCACTTCCAGTTCTTAAGCAGATGAGGTGCAGAAGGTCTGCCAACTGCAAGGGGTCAAGTTTCTCAGTATCACCTAAGCCTATTTGTATGTTGCTAAAATTGCCACTGGATGCCTTCTCTGTACTACACAGTTCAAGAAAGAAGAGATCCATGTTATAGGTATTGTGCTATACTATATTTCATAAATTTTTGTCACCTTTTTGTCTTTGATCTTTCATGGTGAATTTAGCAGATTCTGATGCATGATTCTATGCATCAGATAGTTGACAGAGCCAAGCTTGCTGCCATTTTAATTCAGAAGAATTAATGTTATGTGCATTTGTTTGTCGTGTGTACATTTGTTTGTTCACTTTTTGCTTTTCTTGGTTTTAAAAAACTCATTCATTTGCCTGTCTATGAAACATGAAATATGGTGGGCTATTTTCCTGCTCAAAACAAAAGCAAAAACAAAAAACCCACAGGTTTTTTTTTGGTTGGGGTTTTTTTTTTTTTTGGTTCATGGTGCAAATGCAGAGAGTGAGAATCCTTGCATATTCAATAAGCTATCTCCTAAAACCATCAAGGGAGAAAGAATGAAATTTCTCCCTCTTTTGATTGCATATAATATTCAGGGTCTTAAAGGTAAATATGGATTAAAATCAATGTACAGTTCTGAAACTTACATGCTTTAAGGTTTTATTGTAAGGGCAGAAGACACCTGGGGTTTGAAATTATGTTATGCAGTTTATATTTATTTCATCAAGTCAAATTTGGCCAGTAATACTGCCTTTTACATAGTACTATGGAATTTATTTTCATACACCCTCCTCAATTCTCCCATTTCTGGACTAAGAAAGGTAAAACATGACTTGGTTTTTATGGACTTCTGTAATGTAAATTAGCAACAACTACAAATATTAAAAAGGCACCATCTGCCATACAAACGATTTGCCGCCTGTTCCCTTGCTTTCAGACTTACTTAATGGTTTAAATTTTATGTTTTAGTTTGCCACTGAACAGCTGGGAAGTGACTGAATATTTTTTCTATCAGTAACTTTAATGACCAAACAACATTACATGTTAAAAATACTTCTTAATGCCAGGGATTTGCCACATGGACTTTCATGTGTTTGTTAGCTTACCTCATTAGCAAATTCCACTGACAGTACAATAGGATTTTAATGGCAACCATTATCCAAGTGTTATGGGTAGCATGGTGTAGGAGGAATGTTCCTCCTCTGCAATAAACCAAACCAAGGCCTCTTTCAAATTGGTCATAATACTTATGACCATCTCTGTAAGTAGCATATACAAAATACTTTTCCTGTTTTATTGCCTGGCTTAAAAATAATTTGAAATTCTCTTCCTTCACTCCACTGTGTTTGCAGAATGAACAATGGATTGTAGCATTTGGTTCATTGATAACTGAAGGGGAAATGAAGGGGCTATACCCCACCCACATCCTATGTCAGTTATATAGGCTAGGATTCATACAGCCATGTTACATGTGCTGAAATTCATGAACAACAAAAAGGGCTTCTATCAACATGTAAATAGCAAGGGGAAGGGGAGACAGGCAGTGGGGCCACTTGGTAAGGAGGAAGAGGATTCAGTGACTGAAGTGAGGGAACAGGTACAGATGATAAATGGTTATTTTGCCTCTGTGTTCTCCCCTGTCCTGCTTTGGGGAGAACACAGGACAGGGGAGAACATGGGGGACCAAATGAAGCCATAGATTTAGGGGCACAGATTAGAGTCATCCTCCTAGAAGTTGAGGAACTCCTCAGGGCACTGGATGTTACGAAGGTGCTGGGAGTTGATGGGGGTACTCTTGTGCTTTTGTGGCCAAAACCAGAGGGTAACCATTAGTGGGGAATCCTTGGGATGGCAGACAGTGATGAGTGAGGTCCCCAAGGGTTCTGTCCTGGGACCAATCCTGTTCACTCTTTTAATCGATGACCTGGAAGAGGGGGTGACCAATCTGCTGATCAAATTTGCAGATGATACTAAAATGGGGTGGTGGCTACAATTTAGGAGCAGGTACTCAGGATCCAAAAGGATCTGGACAGACTATTGACATGGGCTGGGGACAGCAGGATGGCATTCAGTGCAGATTAGTGCAAGGTCTTGCGCTGGAGCATAGGAATGGGCATCATAAGTACAGGTTAGTGGACAAGTGGTTGGAGAGCAGCCCTTGTGAAAAGGATTTCAGGGTGCTGGTTGACTGCAGGCTGAACTGGAGTCAGCAGTGTGATGCAGTGGCCAAGAGGACGAATGCCACCCTTGGTTGCATAGCCAGAAGCATGAGCGAGAGAGGTATTACTGCCACTGTATACTACTCAGGTGTGCCCAGAACTGGAGTATTGTGTTCAATACCCTGGACCCTTTCTTGTAGGAGCACGATATCCTTGGAAGAAAGGGAGTCTTTGGATTCAGGGTCCTGCAGAATTCCGACCCAGCCATTTATGTTCCATGTAATAAGGTCAGTTTTATTCACATGGCATTCATCTGGTTGCCATTTGGTCTCAGAGATGTTACCTTCCAGCTCCTGGGCACTGCTTTTTTGCTCACTCAGCTCGGTTGTTGGCTGTAGGGCCAGTCCAGCTAAGGGAGCAGAGGAGTCCAACCAATTCTCTCCCAATGGGGGGCCAATTGGAGCATATATTGGACCTGATTTTATGTAGAGTCCAGGCATCACTTGAGGACTAGAGGCACTGAGTTGGAGTATCCAAGGGGTATGGCAATCTATTTCTGTAACATCATCTGGCTCAGTGCTAAACTGAGTGCTTATTGATTTTGATGGTCCTTCTATGAGTTCCTCAGTAACTTTCTGAGGTCTCCAGGTCTGGGTCTCAATACAGTAGCCTTATTGGAGTCAACTCCCTTGTCCCCAACAGTGCCTTCATCTCTGGTTCTTCCTCCGTGTTGTCCATTATGGCAGTAATAGGGTTTTCCTTAATCAATGGGGAGTGGAATAGCTTATTATCCAGTCCAACATTATCAGTTAGTTTCATATCACAGTATGTGAGGTTAGCAGAGGTATCCAGATTTAGATGCAGGGAGCTCGTAAGGACTAGGCTTGACTGAGGGGAAGAGTCAGGATCTGAAATATCACTGTCTCTTTCCAAAGCCAAAATCATGTAGTCTGATTCTCACTGGCATTAATAGATTGTCTAGTTTATTCCTTAATTTTAAGAGTTCATTCTGTTCGGTTGGCCAGACACCAGCCAGCACACAGTGATTGTTCATTGGTGGTTTATGTTTCATGTCAAGACTAGCCTCCTCCACAGCTGTTTGAACTATCACTGATGAAGTGGTGCCATGGTTAACCCTTCTAGCTCTGGCAGGGGCTCTAACTCCTATCTCTTTGAAGACTCTCTGAGGGATTATATCATACCCTCTCAGATACTGTGATGAGTGAAAAAGTTGTAAGGGTGCAGTTGCTGATTTAAAGTCTAAGAAAACTCTTTTGTGGTCCATTTGTGATGGTAGAAAGTGGAAGTTTTTTAAATCCAGGAGGGATATAACATGATCCAGTAATTCTGTCAAAGAGGTAAGGATTCTTTCCTTATTTGTCCAAAGTTGAGCATCTTTCTTTGGGAAGGATATTAGACCTGATTTGTTTGGAATACTCTTTGTACTCTCCCGTCAGTCTTATGTTGTACAAATTGCATTCTCTCAAAGTTAAAAGAAGGGGGGCATGGAACAATGGCATCTTCCTCCTCCTCACCCCTTTGCTCTAACTTGGGTACTAGGTGGGCATGTGTTTGGATTAAGGCTCCTAATTGCCTTTCAATTTTATTTAAATGCACTAGAATCAATATTAGAGTTTCTACAAAGCAGATTTTGCCTAACTGTTGAGAAAGACAATTTGGCTGTGAGGGGAGAGTGTATTCTGTCATCTGGCTGTTTACTTTTTGTCCTAAAGCTTTCTGCTTTTCTGCATTCTCCTTCATCAGGTTTTTAATTAATGGACTTCTTTCTGTCTCTTGACAGACTGAACTGGTGATGTGGGTTCTGGCAAATGCCGCAAGTCTGTTCTTAGTGCTGTTCCCGATATTCACAGTGTACATAGCCCCATTGGAGGGGAGGAAGCTTTCAATTTTAAGCTGTTTTAATTCCTCTCCTTTTCCAGCTTTTCTGCTCTGGGGCTTGTAGTGGGCCATCTCTTTCTTATTCCCCCACCCACTACTTGCTTTTCATAATTGCAGCTTCAGTTCTTCAAAATAAGTGGGAGCTGTGTCTGAGCGATGTTACTCTGTCACCATCTTCCCCCATCTACTCAGACTAACTGGTCTGTAGTTCCCAGGTTCACCTTTCCCTCCCTTTTTGAAGATAGGGTCAATGTTAGCCATTCTCCAGTTGTCTGGCACTTCTCCTGTCTTCCAGGATTTATCGAAGATAATAGCCAATGGTTCTGAGAATTCCTCCACTAGCTCTTTTATGACTCTGGGATGGAATTCATCAGGCCCTGGAGATTTGAAAGTGTTTATTCCACCTAGGTATTCCTTGACCATTTGTGTGTCAGTCTTGGGCTGCCATCTCTCACTTTCAGCTTGTACTTCCTCTTGGTTGTACATTTTCTTGAGGGAGAAGACTGAGGCGAAGTAGGAATTGAGTGCCTCTGCCTTTTCCTTGTCATCTGTTATAACTCTATCATCCACTTTAAGTGGGAAGACATCCTTCTCATTCTCATGCCTTTTGTTCTGGATATAGCTGAAGAAGACTTTCTTGTTTTTAGCATTCCTTGCTAATCTCACTTAATTTCTTGCTTTAACTTTCCTGATGCCCTCTCTGCAATTTCTTCCGTTGTGGCCTGGCCCTGCTTCCACTTCCTGTACATGTTCTTTTTTTCCCTTTCAGATTGTCACTTAACTTTTTGTCAAGTCACATGAGTTTCCTCTGTTGTCATCAAGTTGTGCTTGGAAACTCTTCTTTTTCAAGATTTCCCACTCCTCTTGGATTCCTTTTCCCTTAAAAGTGAGTTGCCAAGGCACTTTGCTTATCCTTGTTCAGCGTTGGTTCAAGTTGGCTTTCTTGACATTCAGGGTACATGTTTGGCTGTAGTTAACATGCCCTGTTCCTGTCTTAGCTTAATCTCACCAGCCTTTGCATTAAAGGTTATTCCCAAACTACTCCAACCATGTGCAGATGTGTGGAAAACACCTTTGCACCTTTAGAAAAAATATCCCAAATTTATTGGCAGTGTTCATTTTAGTCAGTTATGTCTTCCTGGCACATATCCCTATCTGTGTGGGATCACACATGTGATCTCTATATTTACTGCAGGATTTAATGATGCCAGTGGCATTCTTCTTACAGATTTTGCATATTATGTGCATAGTATACCTGAGATAAAGATGAGAAGGGAATGTGAAGAGTCCAAATTCCAAAGCAGATTTGACCAGTCCACATGTCCCAGGCTTATGTTTGAATTGGATTTTGGACTTCCATCAGCAGGGATTGTTTGGGGCTCAGTGGTAGAGCAAATGTTCTGCATGAAGAAAGTCTCAGGCTAAGTCCCTAGCATATCCACTTAAGGGGTTCTGGGAACGAACCCTGCCTGACACTTTGAAAGCCACTGCTAAGTCAGTATTGATAGTACTGCATTAGATAAACCAATGAACTTGGTATAAGGCAGATTCCTGTGCTCCTAGGCACTTCAGCTGGATACCTGAAGTCTTATGGTTGAGTTTCTTTCTTCTGAAGTGGCTAGGAAGTACACGAAAATGGTGCTGTACACATTGCCCTGTGAGTAAAAGTACCTATGATGTGCTGTTTCTCTCATGGTAATTGTACAGTAGAAAATGGCATTTGAGTACATTTTAGGACTTTGGGGGATTATTTTGTATACATGTACATGTCTACTTGGTGGACAGTTAGGTACATGTAAAGATAGGATGGAACAGATTTAGATTGAAATGTCTATCAGTTTGTAGAATAGCTCATAAGTGCTCTTACCTACAAGTCCAACTTGTGCTTCCACACAGGCAGCTGGTTGGCCCTGGTGGACAGACATGCTGAACTAAACAGGCCTTAGGCAAACATGTCTCATCCCAGGCTAAGGCAAATGGCTTGTCACCCAACCTTTGAGCCCTCTTATGGAGAGAGGTGACTTTGAATGGTATCTCACCTCTTGATATCATAAGGTGCATGACTCTGTCCCTGATGCTGATGTCTGTCATGTCCTACCTGGAGGAAGATTCCTCAGATGAAGAAACTCGGTTCAGTGGGCCTCAGTCCCACAGGGGTTGTGACTGCAGGGGTTGCCCTCCAGTAGAGGAGCAGTCAGGTTCCTCTTGAACAGTCCCTGGGGTTTCTTGAGAGCAGGAGCCAGAGACAGAGGGTATTCACCCGTTAGAAAGAAGAAGGAGTACATGGCTTCAATAGAAGTCCCTAAAGACCAAGTTGTGACTTCAGGTGCACCTGTAGTTCTACATCTCTGTTATACATTTAAGAACTTATCCATATTATCTTGAAGAATTCTGTGTGCCTCTGTTCTGGAATAAACTCTGTCTTAATTTATAGGTATATTTGAAGTGTAGAACTAACATCTAAAGTGGCTGCCTGTTACCAGTCTAAGGAACTTTCTATATTGTATCATGGGTGACTGATGGCCATTGTAGCTGGTGAGGCAGAGAAAGGATCATCAAAGGTGGAGCCAACTTCATCCAATTTGCTACACAATGCCTTAACCCTATAGCATAAAGCGAGCACCAAAAAGACAAGTCACCTAAACACACCACAGGAACAGAGCCAATACCATTAATATAGAACACATGTCACAGATTCCATCCACAGATGATGTTGATGGTGATCATTATCATCCAAGTCTCATAAAATCTGCAATGCAAAATGTTCCATGTATCATCCCCTGGCAGCAAAATTGTTTGCATGTCCACTCAGGAATAAGTCCCACTGGGTTCAATGGATTTTCCATGAGGAATGGTGTGTATGTGGTCGCCGCTTTAGAGTTTAACCACAATAGTCACAAGGTTTGTTTGTTTGTTATTTTTGTTTAAGAGGAGGCAGATAATCATGTGATAGGAAGTGGGAAATGAGCCATGTTGGGATGGATGGAGTCAAGAATAGAACTGAGTGAACAGATGGATGGATAGACGGAAAGGACTCAGAGCAATGGAGGAACAGGGAAAATGGATGGATTGATATGAGTTTAGACTGATAAAGCAAGTTGAGAAAAAGCATGGTGTACATTCTCCTCTCGAAACAAAGCATGCAGCCAAACTGAAATTAGATTAATTAGGTATTACAGATTTGTGCAGCCATACTCTTCAGCAAATGATGTATTTATCTGTTTGGAAGCAAAGTAAACAAGAATGATGTATAGCCCCTCCCTATCTACACGTCAAGACTCAAAACAGACCAACAGAAATACACAGATTTGTCAGCAGCAATTTAGATACTAATTCTATTGCCTATTAATGAATATGTTTCTGTAATTAATCTACAGATCCATAGAAAACACATTGACAGCAAGCATTTGGACTTTGAAATCAGTCTCAATCTGGGAAGTGTGTTTAGAAGTGCTTCCTCTCCCTCTCCCTCTCCCTCACACACACACAAAGGTGTAGGGTGGGGAGACATACATAGACAAACATGGGTGGTGTGGGGATGCACACACACACGCATCTGAGGAGAACAGATGTGTGGGAGACATGCATGCCCACACACACACACACACAGGGTGGGAAGCCACATGCTGTGAGGAGCTGTTTCAGGTTTACAGAGGAAGGGAGGAGATTGCAGCTCCCTTTCCTTTGAAGAGGCCTGACACAAGCACTGCCTTTCCACCACCAACAGTGCTAGAAAAGCAGGAATTCTGGCTGCTGAATCTTGGGGATTTCAGACTCCTTCCCAGCAACCCAAAGCATTTCAAGTGGAGGTAGCTCCCAGAGATTTTTATTTTGCAGTTTACTGCATAGGTCATCCCTTCTCCACCCTATGTTATGTCCAACAAATTATTTAAATAAATAAAACAAATTGAGAGCAAACCCACTGCAAACATCAGGCAAGCAAAGCAACCAAGATGAACTCAGAACATAGATGGTGCTAATTGTTTTATTTCCAAGAGAACTGAAAAAGTTGTAGTGTTAGCTATCCACTCACAATTGCGCTATGTCAGACATTTTTTCTTTTTTCTTTTTAAAATATTTTATTGACCAAACAATAAAAGAATACCAAACAGATAAAAAATACACAATATGGAAAAATACAAATATTGTAGCAGTGTTACATAAATTATAGATGTGATAATATTAAAAGTACTAACTCAGGTAAGCATTGGGCACAAATTTGGTTTTGATCTAAATTAATTACTTAACCATATTATCTATGGTATGGTCATTTTCCTTCAAAGCTATTAGTAGTGCCCAAAGTGTTTTTTATAGTAAGGAGATTTCCCCACTTAATTCCCTTATTTCACCTTAATTCCTCTGCTGCACATGGTGGCATGAGAAATGGACCAAGAAGAGTCCACAGTGGTGCCCTGCAACAACTGCAACTGCTGCTCACTAGTAGCCCTACTACAGGAAAAAGTGAGGACACTGGAGCAGCAAGTGTCCACCTTCTGGACAATAAAAGAAAATGAAGAGTTTCTAGACAGAGTGGGGGAGCTGCAACAGGCAAGTATAGTCCAGAAGGAAGATGAGAAAGAGCAAGCTGAGGCGGCAGACGAGAACCCCGAGAGAAGGGAAAATGAGAAAACTCACAGGAACAGGGTGACAGACACAGAAGACCTAGCAACACTCTGCACCCATGGAAGCAGTGGAACTCTCGAACCACTTTGAGCGGCTTGAGGAAGAGATATGTGAGAAACTCACTGTGAAGAACTACATGACACACTGAGTAACTATTTTTCAGAGACAAAAAGCCCATCAAACAAGGAAAGGGATAGCAAAATTTGCAACAAAAGAAGAATAGTGCTAGTTGTGGGAGATTCCCTCTTGCACAGAATGGAAAAATATGTATGTCATGATGACCCAGAGAATCGCCAAGTATGCTGTCTCCCTGGGGCCAAGGTTGAAGATATAACCAGCAAGTTCACACAACTCATACAACTCACTGACAAATACCCTTTCCTTCTCTTCTATGTGGTAACTAATGGCACTGCCATGAGAAGTTTTGCTGACATAAAATCAGATTGTGACACTCTAGGGAGCAAAATAAAAAGCACTGGGGCCCAGATAGTCTTCTCCTCAGTCCTACCAGTACATGGAAGAGGAAATGTTAGGGAAAGAAAAATCCTTCAAGTGAATGACTGGCTATGATGGTGGTGCTGTAAAGAAAGATTTGAATTGTGGGACCACAGACTAAGCTTCCTGGAAGATGCACTACAGGCAAATGATGGGCTGCACCTCACAAAGAATGGGAAACAGATGTTTGGCCATTACATGAAAAACTTCATCAGTGGAGCTTTAAACTAAAACCTACAGGGGAGAGAGAGCTGCAGCATGGCATACCATCACCTGGCAAAGACTTATACATTTTAACAGAGAAAAAACCTCAAGCAAGGCCCAACACCAATCTCCCAAAAACCGTAGAAAGAAAACCTGGGCACAGCAAGACTGAACTTCGATGTCTCTACACCAATGCTCAGAGTATGGGAAACAAGCAACACAAACTTGAGCTCAGAGTACATGAGGGTAATTATGAGCTTATAGGAATAATGGAAACTTGGAATGACTTGCATGACTGGAAGTCTACAATTGATGGATACAACCTGTTTAAGAATAATAGAAAGGACAAATAGGGAGGTGGAGTTGAACTATATGTGAGAGACACATGTATCTGCACTGAAATTCAAGAAGAGGATTTTAATAGTCCCATTGAGCATCTGGCTAAATTTAAAGGGAACAAAAGACAAGAAAAACATAGTTATTTGCATATATTACCATCTACCCAGTCAAAAAGAGGACAAGGATGAAACCTTGGAAAAGCAACTTGTCAAGAATGATGTAGTCATCATGGGGGACTTCAATTTCCCCGATAAATGTTGGGAGTCAAATTCTGCCAAGCATGGCCCCTGCAAGAGATTTCTGACATGTGTTGCCAACAACTTTCTCCAGCAGAAAGTAGAGGAAGTTATGAGAAGATCAGCTATCCTCAATTTAATATTAACTAACAGGGGTGCCTTGGTGGACAAAATAATCACTATGGGAACTTTGGAGGAAAGTGAGCATGTGATACTTGAATTCTCAATTATGAAGGAGACGAAGGGTAACTGGAGCCAAACAAGCATCCTGGACTTCAAGAAAGCCAATTTTAGCTCAGAAATATGATAAGCAAAGTGCCATGGCAACTCACCCTTAAGGGGAAAGGTGTCAAAGAGGAATGGAAAATCTTGAAAAACAAGGTTCTTGAAGCACGACTATCAATAATTCCGTAGAGAAAAAAGTGTAGAAGACGGCAGAGGAAGCCCATGTGGTTCCACAAAAGGTTAAGTGACAGCCTGAAAATAAAAAAAGGAAGCAGGGCCAGGCCACAAAAGATGAGCATAAACAAATAGTAAGGAAGTGCAGGAATAGCATCAGGAAGGCTAAAACAGGGAATGAATTAAGAATAGTGCATGGCAGAGTGATAACTGATGGCAACCAAAAAAAAAAAAAAAAAGGCAGAGGCACTGAATTCATACTCTGCTTCAGTCTTCCCCCACAAGGAAATCTGCAGTCAAGAGGAAGTTCAAACTGGAAGTGAGAGATGACAACCCAAGATTTACAGATAAATGGGCAAGTAATACCTAGGTGGAATAAACACTTTCAAATCTCCAGGGCCCGATGAACTCCATCTCAGAGTCATAAAAGAGCTAGTGGAGGAACTCGCAGAACCACTGACTATTATCTTTGATAAATCTTGAAAAACAGGAGAAGTGCCAGACAAGCAGAGAAGGGCTAACATTGTCCCTATCTTCAAAAAGGCCAAAAAACCCCCAACAATTATGAACCTGAGAACTACAGACCAGTTAGTTTGCCATCAGTCCCTGGAAAAATTCTGGAGCAAACAATTAAAAAATCCATTTGCAAGCATATTGAAGAAAATGCAGGGATTAATAGAGCCAGCATGGATTTATCAAAAATAAATCTTGTCAGACTAAATCACATTTTTTGACTGTGGATAAAGGGAACACTGTGGACAGAATCTTACCTAGACTTCAGCAAAGCTTTTGACATAGTGCCACATGACATTCTGATAAGCAAATAAGCAAAAACTGGACTAGATGGAAAAACTATTAGGTGGATCCAAAACTGACTGCTGAATCGGCCACAGATAATAACAACCTCTGACTGAGATCTCACTCTTTCCCTTCATAATCACTCCTCACACACAAATCCACCTTTCTCTTCTGAATATACTTTGACCAATCCTTCATTCTATTTCCCTCAGCTTAATCTTTCCCTTCTGCACTCAGGTTTCTGTCAGCTTCTATTTCACACTTATAATACTTGACAATATTAGGTATTGACTCTCCCTAGTCACTAATATGTCCTCTAAGTGTTCTACTTTCTTTAGAATCTTAAATGCTTTTCACAGCACTATATAGGATTCTAATGAGAAGTCTGATTCTTCAGATTCTGTAGACTGCTGACAAACCACAACTCTGACTGACTGTTAACTCCTCATGTATTTCCAGGCTCTGCCCATACACTCTCAGTCACCAACCATTCACTTCACTCACTCATCCCCTTCTTTTACCCCTGCTTGCTCTTCTGAAACTTAGGAACATTTGAAGGAACACAATCTCATAGCACTTTAAATCATTACAGAACCCCTACTCTTCAAAATATTAGCTTCTCCCAAGAAGAGTTTCAGTAATGCTAGGGTCAGTGAGTTTGGAATATGTGGTTTGGCAATTAAACCAATCTTTGATAGTACAGTTTCCCCAAAATACTGAATTTCCTTACACACCCACCACATATGTAATATATATCTGACTCCTGGCATTTCCTCCAACACTGTGATTAAGCTGAATGTGTCATACAGGAGAGATGTCTTGAAAAAAGATATTAAGGATATTTCTCTGGTACATGCTGAAATTGATCTATAGCAGGAGTGGCCAGACTTGCTCAATGGAAAAGTCACAAATGGTAAATATCAGATGTTTGAGAGCCACAAGACATGAACAAATATTTATGGGCTTTTTTTGGTATTTATTTATTATGATCAAACAGACATTGCTATAATTATGAGGCTAGTTCATGCTAGTAGAGTTCTTGTGAGTCACTGTCTTAGCTGTGAGTCATTGAAAAATCTGGCTGATACATTTTCAAGGCTATACAAATTAGCTCTGTTGGCTGTTGCTTTGTAAGGATTTCAGGATGCTTCAACTTCACAAGTGAAGTAGAGTACTGCTTCTACTCATCTAGTTCCTCTTCTTTTCCCACCGTGTCTATTATTCTTCCAATGTTTGCTATACAAATTTTATCAGTTTACAGTTGGAAGGACAACTCCCTGGACACTTTCCTTCTCCTGAAAACTCCCACCTTAATTGATCAAGAATGATCAATGTACATGCAGAAGAATATCACAGAAACATATCCTTGAAGGAAAATGGGAGTGGGCTCTGTGTTTGTTCTTATTTGATAAATATGTTTTTGTGTCGAATGCTTCAGGAAACTTGCAAGGTGGTGGGGGATCTAACTGTTTCCCACCCTGGCCACATCCTCCCCAAGTTTGCTGAGGCATTTTACAGAAATCACAACAAGAACCTTCAGCTCCCTCCCTCACTTCAATTCATTAACTCTCTGTGAAGAAACTACTACTCTCCTCTTGGACCTGTGGACTTGTTGAGGGGGCAAGACTCCTTTCAGATGAATCTTTAATACTCTTGAGGGGAACTGAGAAGAAGCTTCAGGTCAGGAAGAACTGCTTGGGGAGCTTTTCTTTTCTTTTCTTTTTGATGGGGGAAATACTTCAAGCTTAAACTATATTAGTTGTTGAAATGACTGACAAGAATGACCTGGAGGTTAATTTATCATCAACTATTACTTTTTCAAACCAAGAGAGAGTTCTAATAGCATTCCCCTTCCCAGGCTGGGGGGGACACCTTAAAAATAATCAAATCTGACAGAAGCCAAGGTAAATGTACTTCCCCCAGCTTTTCTTTCAGAAGCTCATTTGTATTGGGTTGCTTTTACTAAAAATGATAAAGTTGATATAATCCTTTGTGATATAATTCTTTCAAATTATTTTTTTCCTTACTATGAAAGTTAGGGTGTCTTCCCAGTGGGAAGAGTGGAAATATCCCTGGGGAAAGTCTCTCTGTCCATCTTATCCAACTGTGACAAGTGGTCAAAGTGAATCTATTATAAATCACAGACCTAATACTGACTTTTTTCTCTAAAAGTAGATAATCCCCTAAGGGTATTCTGCTACTATATTCTCTGATAAAATCCACTGCTTTCCCTCATCCTTTGTTAATAAAGGAATTAGCTTCTGGAGTTGGCAAGCATCATATTTGCTTACCAGTTTGGTATTTCCCATCCCCCTTGCTGTTTATGTGGATAGAGGATTGCTGCTTGAATTTGTGGGCATTTTGTAGCAAAAATAAAGGAATTTATTTTTTCACCTGCTGCTTATAGAAATGCTTTTAGGGATATGAACAGGAAGTGTTCAAAAATAAAACATCAACTGGAGGAGGATTGACTGCCATCAATCTATTCATTATAGAGAGCTTCAGCAATTTCATCAATCTCCACCTTCGGATATCTCTCTTAATATCTTTCCAGTCCTTGCCATAATTGACTTTGTAAAGTTTATTTAAGACATTTGTTACTACAATATCAAAGTTTGGAGGGGACCACACTAATTTCTAGGAGATCGGAAAACTGGCATTGTATACAAAACATGTCCAACAATTAACCATCCCAGTTGATCAGGGACTCACACAAACCCCACCCCACCTTATATTATTTTCTTAGTGTCTCCACAGAACTAGATCTAGACAAAATAACAACTGAAAGCAAGTAGTTCTCCCACTGAACTTTCTCACTGCCTTTGAGTCTTAAAAAACACAAAGTAGAAGAAGGTTCTTGGAACTCAATGGACATGCTCAGAACATTTTTCTTGTTTTTTGGTGCTCAGCTGAGCATACCCAAATGCTGGAGGTGTCAAGGCAGATGGCCATGCAGCGGGAATCCAGTATTCAGAGTGCACCTTGATTTCATTTATAGGTAAATTCCTGAGCAATTGGAGGAGGATTGAAGGTGGGGCTCTGCCATCAGCTTTCCTAGCCTCCAGTCACTATGGATTGCCTTTACTAGGCTAAGAGAAACATAGAAATAAACATAGAAAGTGTAGTGGACCACTTGTGGAAGCCCATTGCAATTGGGAAGAGATAGTGGTGAGCCACAGTTCCTGCATCCCATACTGAGTATCAGGAAAAAACTAACTCTTCGTATTTCAAGAGGGTTGCTTTAAACTGGGCACCAGCACAACACACGGGACTGGGGAGGATGAAAAATGTCTGAT
This sequence comes from Varanus komodoensis, assembly GCF_004798865.1. Taxonomy (NCBI): domain Eukaryota; kingdom Metazoa; phylum Chordata; class Lepidosauria; order Squamata; family Varanidae; genus Varanus; species Varanus komodoensis. Next base: position 30,834,142 of record NW_025335317.1, read on the forward strand.
TTTGCCTGGTTTCTGGGGATCCTGGTCCTCCCCACCCCCCTGAACCAGTTTAAAGCCCTCTGGACCCAGCTTGATAGAGCATCCCAATGGTCCTTTTCTCCATCCCAGTGAGGTGCACCCATCCCTTGCCAGAAGTCCCTCAGCAAGGAACCATTGCCATGGTACAGGAACCCAAAACATTCCTTCCAACAACATGCCTTCATCAGTCATTTGTCTCTGCAGCCCTTTTCTCCCTGCTCAGCCCATGTCCGTAGACCACAGGAGTCAGGAGCTTCTTCATTCTTTGTGCAGCCCAGAACTATGAGAGTCCAATCATCACCCAGAGAGTCTTCTTGACTCTTACATGAACTCCAACCTGCTATTCCCATATCCTACTTTCTTTAAGTGCTCCATTTCTTGTTTGCCCTGTGGGTATTATTTTGTGTCAATGGATAAACATGAGGACCTTCCAGCCCCATAAAAGGAGACAGATAAAAGCAAATTTTCTGTCAAATTTTCATGATTGCTAAATCTGAACAACCAGAGTTTTGAATTTTGGGTTCAGATTTCAGAATAGCTATAGTATAGCGTAACATTTCTAACATACTTCCATGAAAATGATACAGCAATGATAATACTCAATTGCAAATGTGATATGTAAATTACCTACAGGTCCTCCTTACATAATATATTCCTGCTGTGTTCCTGATATACTAAGCAAGTAATCTAAAGCTAATTCTCTTTCACTAAGCTTCCTTCTGTTAAGAAATCTACAGTGTAAAAAGTTCAAATGAGTTAAATGTTGGCTTTGAAAAATAGGCAACATGATATTATCTGGGTTGGGATTTTTCTTCAAGAAATATACTGGAAAACATTCCTTAATGTTACAGAATCAGTGGTGCTTAAAGTGAATTGCATAGAAACTTAAACTGTATTCCCTAGAAATGTGTATGATACACTGATAGAAAAAGGAACCATCTTACTGGCTATCATTCTGCCTTCTTAGATTGATCTGTCACAAATCATTTGCTTTTTTTACTGAGTAGGAAAAACAGTAATACTCTGATGAAGCAATGCATAGAAAGAACTAAAAATATATCACCTGGAAATCATTATCTTTCATGGCACACTGTTTGGAAATATTAAAATATTCACAGCAGGGAGTATTCCACTTCAGCAATGTTGCAATGCAAGAAGACAGGTCAGAATATTTTGAATGTTTTGGTGTAAGAGTGCTTCACTCAGAGTGTAGGTTATAAGATGCACAGGGACAAAGGTTGCACAGGTTATGTGCATACACATCTGTGAGAATTGGAGAATTCCCCATCTGCAGAAAGTGTTTTTAATTTATTAACAGCAAATATTCATCCTACTCTTTGTCCACATATTTGTTCCTACTACCAAATAAATGGAAAGAGAGAGGACAAATTGTGCATTGTTTTTAAATTGTGGAAAAAATGGGCAGGTGACATTTCCTACCTCCTGCATCCTTCTCTCTCTTTCTCTCAGTTAATTCAGTGCTTCTGCAAAGCTGTTAAGTACATGGTACAAAATTTGTCCCAGTGCAGATTGTCAAAATAAACCCTTCAGCAGTGCACTGACTAAAAATTCATAGGTCACAAACTAGTATTCCATGCACACCACTACAGGTCCAACTACAGGGCTGAAGTGCACAGGTTGTGTTTACCTGAATGGCCTAAGAATATTTTGTTCCAATTTATTCATTGCAAGGGTGTTGATCCTCATGCCTACAGGCCAAATTTTTCTCACCTGAAATCACAATCTGGCTTTTTGGACTTCCCAAGATGGGCATGTCCCCTTCCATTTGCTATACCCAGTTCTCCCAATGGCTGACTGCTGGTGGCTTCCTTGCTTTTACAGTCCCCACCTTCACCATTCTAAGGCTCTTTCCTAAGGCTTAGCTGCTGGCTGTAAGAGCTTTTAACTAAAATGTGTTGCTGGTTCCCCCCCCCCCCCCCCCCACAACTCTTTTGCCTACAGACTTGTCCACCACTGATATCCGGCCTCTAAAGTTCATGTCTAAAACTGAATTTGTTTCTCAGTCTCAAAAATAGTCAACACCTCTGATTTATTGCATGATGAAAGATGTGATTAGCATTTCCCTTCTGTGCAAACCTGCCTTCTACATTCTACAATTGGTTTCAATCACAGTTATTGTTTGGTGAGCACTTCCAGCATGTTTCCAAAAAGTTTCATCTTGAAGCCCTCTGCCCTCCTAACCTCATCCTGAATCTAATCTTTTTGGAGGAGTTCAAGACTGGGACATATTTGCATGGAGTGTAAGCAGTCTGAAACAAGCAGAAAATTCAAGTTAATTCATCCTACTTGTATCCAACTAGATATCATAACATGATAAGCTTCTTTCCAATGTATCACTTTCCAGTTTCAAAATACACCACCCCAGTAACATGATTTTATAACTATCATTGATTATACTTGTGTGAATCCAAGTAACTTCTGTCAAGATAGGACAATATACTGAGTGAGATTCTGCAGTTCTTGTGAATATTTATGACACATACTGAACTTGATTCACTAGCCTTTTCATGTTGGAATGAATCTCTTCCCATGACCTGAAGTGCTGGAGGCATATCAACCTCATCCCCTAGAGTATAAGTCATGAAGTTTCTGTCTAACTAGAAAGATTCATTTTTGCTTTGAAAGATGATAGCATATCTCAGAAAGTAAATCAGAAATGATAACTACATGCCAACTTCTTCCACAAGCTAACATTAATTTTCGTGATGTTAAAATGAGAAAGAAAGTAGATACTGTCTAGATATTGTAAGTATTCTCATTAAGTACAATGTCATATCTTTAAGAAAATACTTCAAATTTGCCCTTTGTTGTGATGATTGTAAGAGGATGCATCCTAATGTGCATTTTATTTGCTTTGTTCATCCATTTTATGTTTATTTTGGCATAGGTTCACTTGCTTATATTTTTGGGTGGTGCACATTACTTGGGAGCATGCCACTGTGTTAGTGAAGCTTATTCACAGGAAAGATTCTTAAGATCACAGCCATAACATCTCAGATTTATCCCAAGTAATCTGTAAACCAGTTATCTCGTCCAATTCCACCATACGATTTTTAAACTGATCCATTATTTTAAATAGGTCCTCAATTGTCAACAATGTATTGTCAGCAAATAAGTTAATCTTAATTGTTTTTAAATCCAATACCTTTAATAGTATCATCATTTCTTACACTATTTTCTAATAATTCTATAGCAAACAGTATCAGTGAAAGAGAATATTCCTGTCTAGTGCCTAAGCCTAAGAGTATTCTTTCTGTTAAACCTTCATTAACTATCACAGTTGAGAAGTTTTCTGAATATAACTGATGCATTACACACTTAAATCATGCACCAAATGATGCATATCAGCATCTTCATTGCTGGCCATTCCACCCAATCAAAAGGTTTGAAAAGCTCCAATGCTATTACACCCACATTTAATCTTTGCTTTGATATTGATTCTATTACATCGAATACTCTTCTAGTCAAATCTGCCATCCTTCTCCCTAATATAAAACCAGCTTAGTCTGCCTTAATATAGTTATCAATAATTTGTTTGCAAATATTGCCTTTTTTTTTTTTTTTGCTTCTCGATTTATCAATGATATAGGTGTATATGCTCCAGGTTCTGTCAAATCTTTATTAGGTTTTGGTATCAGAACTACCGAAGAATATTTCCAAGATGCTGGATCCTTCCTTTCTCCAATATGGTATTAAAAAGTGGTTTTAATTTTGGTATCAGCAATTTTTAAATGCCTTATAAAACTCATCTACCCCTGGAGTTTCCCTGCTTTTAAACTATGAATAACATCTTTTATCTCCTCTTCTCTTACAGGCTGTTTCATCAAGACTCTCTCTTGCTGCTGCACTTTATTCCCAAAATTCTTTTCTTTATATCATCTGATTTTGTCTATCAGCAACTTCCCAGCTGTATATGACTTTGAGTAAAATCTATAGAATATTCCCAACTTTTCTTTTGTCAAACTATAGTACTACCCTTTTCATCTTTAACTATTCCTATTAAATTTTTGCTTCTTTTTGTTGTATAGCTCTAGCCAAAATCCTTGAATGCTTATTCCTAAATTAAAAAAAAACCAATCCCCTTTCAAATATATTAAGTTTCTCTGTGTTCCTTCTATTTCCATATTCTGCAACTCTTTCCTTTTAACTTGTATTTCCACCAATATTTTAATGTCTCTATAATTTATACATTTCTTCTCCAAATCCTTTATTTTTCCTTCCAAATTTTCCATATATTTAGGCTTTTGCCTTTTAAGACTACAAGCTTCCCTGATACTTACTCCCCTTTCAATAGCCTTCATTGTCTCATACTAAATGTACTTCACTCCCCTCTCTATCATTAATCTCCCATATTTCTTTCAGTTCTTTCCCAGAACATTAAGTATGACAATTGGAATTAAGGAAAAATTATAAATCAGTATGGAAATTATATTTGAAGCCAGTAAAATTATTTTATATGGATAATAAATATTCTACTTTATGTTGGAGATGTGGGCAAAAGATAGGAACCTAATTTGGAATATAGCTGTTAATGATAAGTTGATGTGTGGGATTAGGGTGAAAAAAGAATGGAGAGTCATGTGAGATTTGTTTATTGTTGTTGTTCTTTAGCTGTTCAGTCGTGTCCAATCATAAGCAATCCTATTGGCCAAATCTCGCCACACTTTTTGATCCCTTGCCACCTGCATCTTCTGAACTATGTTCTGGCCTGCATCTTCTTTGATGGAGTCTAATCACTTCGCTCTTTGGTGACCTGATTTTATGCCACTGAGCATTCCAAGCATTTTCTTTTTCTATTTAGCTTGTTCGCATAACGTGGCCAAGATACATGAGTCTCAGCTTTTTTATCTTGCTGACCAGGGATGCATATGGTTTAATATGTCTAGCACCTGCTTATTCATCATGCTTGCTGTCCCTGGAATGCACAGAAGCCACACCACAGATGCAACACAGATGCTCGAATAAGTCGATTTTCCTCTCATCTAATTTTTTCAGTGTCCAACTTTCACAACCATAGGTTGCTGTAGGAAAAACAGTCATTTGGACCAATCTGCATTTGGTTGCCAAGCTGATGTTTTTGTTTTTCCTCACTTGATTCATGCTTGTCATTGCTATATGACCTAGTGAAATGTGTTGCTTTATTTCTTGTAGCATTCACCAGTACAAGTAATCAGTGATCACAAGAAAGTAATTCCTCTACACATTCAATTTCCACATTATTAACTGCTACTTTGATGGCTTCATTAGGTGCAGTTGTCAAGATCTTTGTCTTTTTGATGTTCAGAAGGAGGCTGAACTTCTCACACTCTTCTTTGATTCTTTGGCTCAATTGCTTTAGATCTTCCTGAATTTCTGAGAGGAGGGTGGTGTCATCAGCATATCAAAGCTTGTTGATGGTTCTTCCTCTGATCTTCATCCCTACTTTTGATTCTGCAAGATTGATCTTCCTCATGATTACTTTTGCATACAAGTTGAACAGAAAAAAGGAGATAATAAACTCCTTTCTCAACCTTGAACCAATCGAAGTCCCCATATGGTGTTCTTACAGCTGCTTGCTGCAGCACCCTGACCTGACGTGTTGGTACCCCCAGGTCTTTTAGTGCTTTCCACATCTTGTTGTGATCAACACAGTCAAAACCTTTCTTGTAGTGAATAAAGCACAGATAAATGTTCTTTTGATATTCTTGAGATTCTTCCATAATCCAGCATAGTACCCTGTAGATGCCAGGCATTGTTGTATAATTTTAAGGAGAATTTTGCTACCATGGAGTATGAGGGCAATTGTGTGGTAGTTAGTACAGTCCTTAGAGTCGCCCTTTCAATTTTGCATATTGAATATGTATTAATAAAAACTTGTATTACTAAACCTTCAGTTGATTCAATGCAAGTTTGGATGAAATGGGATATTCCTGTAAGAGCCGAAAGTTAGAAATAGATGTAACAAAAATGAAAGAAATGGATGCGTAAATATTATATAGCCATGGTTCTGGTAGTGGGCTACACTAGCTGTGTTTTGTTTTGTTTTCTATAATTTGATGGTGTATTTTATTTTGTATTTTAAAAATATGTTATAATAAAATTAAGATAAAAAACCCTTTACCCCCATCTAAACATGGGAAGCATTGTGCCCTAAAGTGTTTACAGCACTTCTTATTGCAATATTCCTTACCAACAGCATTGTGGAATTCATATTGCAGATTAGAAGGTCTGAGGTTGAAATAATAACAGCTTTCCTGATGCTATTCAGGGAGTTCATGAGTGATGAGAGATTTAAATTCTCATTCCTCCCACACCCACACACATCTAATTCACAGTTATAACCAGTGCACTACCACAGCCAGGCATCTCCTACACTGCACAGACTATTAATTTTCCTAGGGTTGAACAAAACAGGGAGAGTAAGTTTCACAAATGTTTTAATCAAATGAATAAAGTGTTCCTCTCCTTTCAGCCAATTTTGGAAGAATCTATAAAGAGGAGGTAAAATATTGGGTAGAGCTGTTTCAAGTGGTGTTTGCAGCACTTCAGTATCAGGCAGAAGTTACGAGTATGTAAAATAAATTTGTTTGTTTAACAAACATGTTCACATAATCTCTCTGTCCCTCCTGCTCTTCTACATGTTGCATCATTTTCTAATGCTTTCCCTTCCAAAGATCTGTATCGCTGAGGTATTCTCCTATCTGCTCTCCCAATTCTCTCAACTAGTTCCATTGACATTAATATCAGCACTGCTATCCCTCCTGCCTTCTAGCCCATTCCCAAATGCTCTGTAAGCATAAATGTAATTACCATATTGTGCACCATTCTGCTTATTGACCCATCACTAGCTCTTTTAAATTGACAGCATGCTTGCAACCATAGATTAAAAGAGGTGATCCACAGCACAGAGCATTGCATAATCTCTGCTTTCTTGCCAGATTGAAATAAAGTTGCTTTTGACAATGGGATGGTTTTATTTTGTTTCTACTTGTTTGCTTGCTTTTTGGATTAAGCTGTTTCCCCCTCATATTTTCACTAATTGTATGGATAATTGTCTTGGTATGTAAAACAAAAACTTATTTTCTTATCTTGAAAATTATCAGGAAGATAGCTGAACTCATTACCATTTTATGTAGATTAGAATGACCACTTCAATCTAATCAATTTAGTGTTGTGTACCCCCCATTCTCTCCCTCCTCCTAATGGGCCACAACAAAGGACACACTAACTAGTTTCCTTTAATAACCTGCACATGTAATTAAAGCCTTGGCAGACCACATGTGGTCTATGGCTTGCAGATTCTGCATCTTGGCCCTTCTGAAAAATACAGGCGATTGTAGATGCTTTCTTACCTCTCCACAACTCACTCATCCTAATGCAGTTTTTCAAGGCTCCAAAGACAGAAACTGGGAGTGCAGGACTAGAGAGGGGTTGTCTGTGCTAAAGTACCAGCTTCCTAGGAAAACTATGATTATGCTATGTACAGAGCTGAAAAGAGTAAGAACAATGGCTTTGTAAAAAAATTTCACTTATTTTTCCACTGTAAATATTCACAGAAGATTCTTTAGCTCAGCTTTAATAGGTTCATAACTGTTATACTTGACAGCTCAAATCTGTAAAGGCAGCTCTATCATTGACATACATATCATTTTGGGATTTCTTATTTCTATTTTTATCAAGGTTTAACACTCAGTATTTGACCCATCTACAGTATCGCATGGCCTATAATGTTCTTTATTATCTTTAACTGTTGTATTCTGATTACCAGTACAAAGATTACTTTGCAGGATAACAGTTGTTAGTCCCCCACCCCCATGAGTTTGCATATTATTTGCTTTCTGGAGGATCATATTTTCCTGCTGGCTTAGTTTGAAAAAGCTGTAATCCATTTTTTTGCAAAGGATAAAGATAATAGTCTCATTGAATGGTTCTGTAGTGAAAAGTAATATTACTGTGTGTTCAACAAACTCATGCTATTATTGACTGCACAGAGCCCATGTATTCTGTGAATTAAATTGCCCAAATGGGCTTGCAGATGTATACAATATTTTTAGCAATGGAAATACACATACTTACTAAACCTCCTTAGTTAAAATGAATTAGAGTCTATGCTGCTGAAGACTTCCTTTGTGTTCCTATTCCCTTTGTTGCCATCACAGTGAATAAGGATTCATGGACCTATCCTGTCATGATAGACTCTTACATTGAAGTATAATATGGTAATGTTTGCTGGATCCTCCCAACATTGCCAGAGAACAATATACATATTAAAGATAGGAATAAAGTCCATGGGGAAATGTTTTTCCCAGTACCCTGCCAGGAAATGAAACAGAGGACAGGGTTTATGCTCATTTTCAAGCAGAGGAAAACTGTGTAAGGTGACTTATTTTTCTCCACCATAGCTCCTCCCACCACCCACTAGTTGATGGTTGCCATTCTGGCTTGAGTTGATTAGAGGAAAAAATGGTGGCTGTGAGCCAGCAGCCATGAGGGAGAATTCTGATGGTTTGCTGTAATTCCTTTTCCCCATTTTACCCCTGCCCCTGAAAATGTTCCAGATGTGTATGGCCACATTTTTGCCTCACCCTACCAGCAAATGCTTACAAAATTTGAACTGTAACTTACAAGTATTCACAAAATTTATAACAGATCAGCCAGTTGCTAAATGACTGGCCAATCTGAATTTTGAAAATTCTAAGAATGTCTCCTCATTTCAATTTGATGTTCAGAAAGTATACTTTCATCACAAAAATACAATTATTCCTCTTATAGGAGGTCTGAAAGGTGGTTTACTATGGCCACAAAATCAACATTCTGTTAAGAGGAATAGCTGATCTCAGGCTTTTAGCTACAAATTAAATGTGTCATGAATTAATCTTGGGCAGTAATGTAAAGTTGCCAAATGCTATCCTTGATGGAACTAATGTGTTGTTTTGTCCATCTCTCTAGAATACACTGAAAAATACACAGCTCCCAGTGCCAATTTTGAAACAAGTAATGAGTAAATCATTTTGCATAACTTTGAAGGGTTACAGTAAACTCAGAACAGCAATTGGTTATCTGATGAACTGCATCCCGAACTAGGCTGAGCTCAGCCCCTTTTGGAGGGAAGTAATTTATTAGCAAGTGAAACTTAGTATTAATATAATATGCTGTCAGAGATTGGTGACAGAATTGCCTTAACAATACATTTTAAAGATACTGTAACATAGGCGATATGAAACAGGTGTATAGCAATAATGAAAGCATAGCAGGAACAGCTGAGGCTTCTCTTTTATATACATTTAAATACTCCATAGATTTCCAGCAAAGGGAGTCTAATAGCAGACAAGGCAAAAATGTGGCAGGAGAGCGAACCAGAAATGCATATGTCAAACAAAGATGAGTTAATTGTGTCTGGACTCTTTAGTAGTACAGTAAGCAAAATGCATAGCTTTGCATTTTATGCCATAACTGGATTAATGAGATTTCTGAGTTTCTGATGGAACAAGGAATCTGTTCTTAGAAGAAATAAGAGAGCTTTTTATTAATCATAGCACTATAAATGGAAAAGATGTATGCTTCAACTTTCTTTTCTATTTACAATCTTTTTACTTTTCCATTTCTATTGAAATTCAGGACGTATTAGTTCTATGTTTCCTTTGGGGGCATATTATTTCTCTTTACTTTGTTAGCAAAGACTTACCATGGGGCTGCATGTAAGATTTCTGGTTTGGTTGCTTGTTGGAACTAGGAATGGCATTGTATGTATGTCATGTTTATGAACTCAACATGTTGTTACTTCTTCAGAGTTGGATAGGTAACCAATTTAATAATCACAGTATATATGCTGTCTTGTAGGATTGGTGCAATCTAGTAGGATTGGTGATATTTATGCCTTTTATTGTATCAATTAAGCTAAACAGCTTACAACAGCTATTCTTTATTGAAAAGTAAATATATATATACTCCTACATTGTGAGCAAAGATGACTGTGTTCTAACAGCTTATAAAGCATTGTTATGTGAACTCTGGCTTGTGCAGACTTTCTTATCATACTCTCTGAAGAGTCAAGTAACACTGAAAGTAAACATGTTGAAGTGAATGGCCACCAAAATAGTCTAAACTGAATAAAAATATAGAACAACAGTATTAAGACAATCACAAAGTGGTGTATTCCTCTTGACTTCCAGACTTCCTCAGCAGCAACTAAAAATGAGCATAAGCAAAAGAAGAAGTAGCACCACTAGTTTTAGATGGGTTGGGCTTCACTTCATGTGCTTCACTTTAGAGTTCTTTTCTGTCAGGGCCATCAAAGGACAATCCTCTATTAAAAGGGATCTTCATTCCAAATCTACTTTAAAGACAAAACATCATAAGAAGGAGAGCACAGGTGTTGGAAGTTGCCCATCAACTGTTATTATCTGGACAACAGATAGAGCAGTAGATACAGAGGTCATCTGCTTACAGCTTTTCCCATCGTGAAGAGATATGTTGCATTTCTGATTATAGCAGTTATTTCTAAATATAGATCTAGCCAACCAGCCTAAGGGTGGTTCATAGCTTGATGTTCTTGCATACTTAATAGTGCAGCTTAGGAACAAGTTCTATAACTGAGTTCTGAAGCTTACAGAGCAGTGGCCTGGGTTCATGTGATATAGCATAGTATATAGGTGTATGGTCTGCATATGCCAACTTCCTTTCAAACATGCGATACTTGAATTCTCAATTATAAAGAAGACAAAGGGTAACTGGAGCCAAAAACACATCCTGGACTTCAAGAAAGCCAACTTCAATGAACTCAGAAAACTGATAAGCAAAGTGTCATGGCAAGCACACCCTTAAGGGGAAAGGCATCCAAGAGGAGTGGGGTATCTTGAAAAAAGAAGATTCTCCAAGCAAAACTAAGAACAATTCCACCAAGAAAAAAGTGTAGAAGACAGCAGAGGAAGCCCATGTGGCTCCACAAAAAGTTAAGTGACAGCCTGAAAGTAAAAAAAAGAACATGTTCAGGAAGTGGAAGCAGGGCCAGGCCATGAAGGAAGAGTATAAACAAATAGTAAGTAATTGCAGGAATAGCATCAAAAAGGCTAAAGCAGGAAACGAACTGAGAACAGCGAAAGATGCTAAGCACAACAAGAAAGCCTTCTTCGGATGCATCTAGAACAAAAGACATGAGAAAGAGAAGGGAGTCCAGCTACTTAAAGTGGGTGGCTGAGGGATAACAGACAAGGGAAAAGCAGAGGTGCTCAATTCCTACTTTGTCTCAGTCTTTTCCCACAAGAAAATCTACAAGTGGAAGCACAAGCTGGAAGTGAGTGATGGCAGCCCAAGATTGACAAACAAATGGTCAAGAAATACCTAGATGAAATAAACACATTCAAATCTCCAGGGCCTGATGAACTCCATCCCAGAGTCACAAAAGAGCTAGCAGAGGAAATCTCAGATCCACTGGCCATTATCTTCAATAAATCTTGGAAAACAGGAGACATGTCAGACAACTGGAGAAGGGCTAATGTTGTCCCTGTCTTCAAAAAGGGGGAAAAAGATGAACCTGGAAACTGTAGACCAGTTAATCTGACATCAATTCTTGGAAAAATTCTGGACCAAATGATTAAAAAATCAGTCTGCAAGCATCTTGATGAAAAATTATTGATTAATAGAAGCTAGTTCTGGCACCAAGATTTAAGAAAGATGCTGGTAAATTAGGAAGTGTCCAGTGGAGGGCAACAAAAATGATCTAGGGTTTGGAAACACTGCCCTATGAGGAGAGACTGAGATACCTGGGTATGTTCAGCCTTGAGAAGAGAAGACTGAACGGGGGTGGGGGGGGGACATGATATCTCTCCATAAGTACCTCGGAGGCTTATAGAGGAAGGTCAAGATCTGTTCTTGCTGATGCCAGAGTATAGGACTTGGAATAATCAGTTCAAGTTGTGACAATCCAGATTCAGGCTGGACATCAGGAAAAGATTCCTTATTGTCAGAGCAATTCAACAGTAGAAACAGCTGCTTAGAGAGGTGGTGGGCTCTCCCACACTAGAGACATTCAAATAGAAACTGGAGAGTGGGATGGTGTAATGTGGTGTCCTGCAACAGCAGGGATTGGACTCAATGGCCTTCATGGCCCCTTCCAGCTCTACTATTCTATGACCTGGAAGCAAGTCTGTGTGTGTGTAGGGAGGAACAATAGATGGCAAAAGAAGAAGGGAATGGCAGAGAATGAGGTGGCTATATGGAGTCATTGAAGCAGTTGGTATGAGCTTAAATGGACTCCGGGGGATGGTGGAGGACAGGAAGGCCTGAAGGAATGTTGTCCATGGGATCACTATGGGTCGGACATGACTTTGTGACTAACAACAACAACAAGGGCGGAAGAGTAAACACAGTGCTCCTCACGATCAGAAAATCCAGTGGGTAAGCTTATAGCAAGGTAGTACTGCAAATACCTCATCATACCAGGGCAGTGGGAGTCCTGGTTATATATACTGAGTTATATTTAAGTGTCCCAAATCCATTCAGTGCTCCATGCATGCTTGGGAATTCTTACACATTGGAAAAAGAGAAACAATAGACTTTAAAGATTGTAGTGCACAGTTACAAAAAAAGGGGACAAAGCACCTCTCAGGTTTATTGAACTGCACAATAAATTGTAACCTGACAATGTAATGACCATCTTTCATTTCAAGGATTTCATCCAAGCAAAATAGAACAGTTGGAAGGAAAATGCGAGAGCCTCATGCCTGACAAAGCTTGCAGGAAGGATATTACTTGAAGAGATCATCATGTTCTTTATTAATGCATAACAATTCTTGAAAAGAAGTAAAAGCATAACAAATGTCTGAAAGACAGCTTTTAAAAGTATCTTTGAAATAATGTGTTTCAGCTTTATAAAACACTACATAAGATGTTTTTCTAAAAGCATAGAAACTTTAAATGTCAGCAACTGTCTTTGACTGTCTTAAGGTAGAAGTAAATGTTCAAGATACTTATTGACCCAGTATTTTAAATATCCCCTATAATTCATTCTTCCCAAAATAGACATGAATATCGAGGCAATTCATCATTCACTTTGATATTTAGTTAATGCCTTACATTCAACAGACCTGCATAATGTCCTATTGGGCATTTTTTCCACATAAGTTCAGGTTTCCATGAATATGACCTGTGGATTTTCAGTGAACTACTTTTCTTTGTAAAGGTATTTCCACAAATATGCAATAACACAAGTGCACATTTGCAAACAGAAATGAAATTCTCATCTTCTCTTTGCTATAGTTTTATTGCTTGTAACCAGTGAGCATTATGATATAAATATATTAAAGCATATTTGTAGAAAAATGGCACAAATCATAAAGTAGTAACATGTATATAATATTAAACAAAGGAAAAGTTCCCCCACCATTTTATCACTGAGGCTATAGGACTACTGTACTGCTGACTAAATATTTTTGTATCTGCTAGCAGCCATTTGATTTTAGATTCCTCAGAACCCCTTCTAACATAGCCTGCAAAAGGGAAATAAACCTGATTCTATGCAAATCATATAATGGGCAATCTAAAATAAGTCCACCATATCTTCATTCACATAGGTGGTCTTTTGCTGGCATCTTGAAAAAATTGACAAATATTCTGGGGCACCAGTTGGAATCTGAGCTGGATGAAAGTCTATTCCCCAAAATAAGTAGCCTTTTCACAATCTAATTTAATTTTAGCATTTCAAATAGCAAATTTAGAATTATTTATACATTCATAATCTTTTTTAGCATCTTCTGAAGAATGTATTTCTTTGAACTTCCAATCAGATACATCCTGTACTATCACTGCAGGAGATAAAAAGTAAGTCAACATAAACATTTACAGCCTTTCCTGCCAGGAATGTCTAGAAGACATTGTTTTCCTAAATAGTGTTCTGGCATTCAGAGTAGGTTTTTCAGATACAGTATTACAAATCTATGTATGTATACTTTTGGAGATGGGAGAGCAAGCTTACTCTGCAGTAACTCACTTGGTGTACTACATGCTACTGCAAGGACCAGAAGAGCTTGATGTAATTTTCATGCATTCTTAAAATGAAAATGGTTTTTCAGTAGGGATGTTGGAGAAATCTGCAACAGATTCAAATGAGTTCACTTTTCAAATAATCCAACATGTAAATTACACAGCAACCTGTTGTTTTCCTGAGTCCTGCAGATACTGCAGAGTTACAGACTAGGTTTTAATTTTTTCTCAATTTCATGCAAATTTAGTTTTAGAGGGGGAAAAACCCTGAACAAACATGCACATTTCCTCCAAAGGCTAACATGTGAAAATATGCGTGGGTGATTGTGTGTGTTAGAGGAATTTCCATATTTTCAGAAATCTCCAGACTTGCTTATGAACAAATTCATGCAAAATCTGATTCCATCAATCAGCAAATGATAGAATGAAAGTTGCTAGACAATCAGCAAAATGTGGATAGAATGGATTCTACCATTTTTGCACATCCTTAGTTCACAGGATCCTTCATGGATCACTGCCTTGTTGTGGCGAAGGGGCTTGCGTAGCTCAATGAAGCTATGAGCTTCGCCATGCAGGGCCACCCAAGATGGACAGGTCATAGCAGAGAGCTCTGACAAAACATGATCTACTGGAGAAGGAAAAGGCAACCCATTCCAGTATCTTTGCCATGAAAACCCCATGGACGGTACCAAAAGGCAAAAAGAAATGACGCCGGAAGATGAGCCCCTCAGGTCAGAAGGTGTCCAATATGCTACTGGGGAAGAGCAGAGGGCTAGTACTAGTAGTGCCAGAAAGAATGAAGCGACTGGGTCAAAGCCAAAAGGACATTCATTTGCTGATGTATCTGGTGGTGAAAGGAGAGTCCGATGCTGTAAAGAACAATACTGCATAGGAACTGGAATGTAAGATCCATGAATCAAGGTAAGCTGAATGTGGTCAAACAAGAGATGACAAGACTGAACGTTGACATCTTAGGAATCAGTGAACTAAAATGGACAGGAATGGGTGAATTTAATTCGGATGATCATCAGGGATACTACTGCGGGCAAGAATCCCTCAGAAGAAATGGAGTAGCCTTCATAGTAATTAAAAGAGTAGGAAAAGCAGTACTGGGATACAATCTCCAAAATGACAGAATGATCTCTGTTCAAATTCAAGGCAAACCATTCAACATCACAATAGTTCAGGTCTATGCCCCAACCACTGGTGCTGAAGAGGCTGAAGTTGACCAGTTTTATGAGGGCCTACAACACCTTCTAGAATTAACACACAAAAATGATGTTCTAATCATCATGGGGGATTGGAATGCTAAAGTAGGAAGCCAAAAGATAACCAAAATAACAGGCAAGTTTGGCCTTGGAGTACAAAATGAAGCAGGGCACAGGCTGGTAGAATTTTGTCAAGAGAATATGATGGTCACAGCAAACACTCTTTTCCAACAACCCAAGAGACGACTCTACACATGGACATCACCAGACGGTCAACACAGAAATCAGATTGACTATGTGCTCTGCAGCCAAAGATGGAGAAGCTCTATACAGTCAGTAAAAACTAGACCAGGAGCTGACTGTGGCTCAGATCATGAGCTTCTGATTGCAAAATTTAGGCTTAAATTGAAGAAAGTAGGGGAAAGCACTAGGCCACTCAGGTATGACCTAAATCATTTTCCTGATGAATATACAGTAGAGATGACAAATAGATTTAAGGAATTAGATCTGATAGACAGAGTGCCTGAAGAACTATGGATGGAGGTTTGCAACATTGTACAAGAGGCAGCAACTAAAAGCATCCCAAAGAAAAAGAAATGCAAGAAAGCAAAATGGCTGTCTGAGGAAGCTTTACAAATAGCTGAGGAAAGAAGGGAAGTGAAAGGCAAGGGAGAAAGAGAAAGATACAAACAATTGAATGCAGAATTCCAGAGAATAGCTAGAAGAGATCAGAATGCCTTCTTAAATGAACAGTGCAAAGAAATAGAAGAAAACAATAGAATAGGGAGGACCAGAGATCTCTTCAAGAAAATTGGAGATATGAGGGAATGTTTCATGCAAAGATGGGCATGATAAAGGCCCAAAATGGCAGGGACCAAACAGAGGCAGAAGAGATTAAGAAGAGGTGGCAAGATTACACAGAGGAACTATACAAGAAAGAGCTTAACGTCCCTGATAACCACGATGGGGTGGTCATTGACCTCGAGCCAGACATCCTGGAATGTGAAGTCAAATGGCCCTTAGGAAGTCTGAGCAACAACAAAGCCAGTGGAGGTGACAATGTTCCAGCTGAGCTATTCAAAATCCTAAAAGATGATGCAGTAAAAGTGCTACACTCAATATGCCAGCAAATTTGGAAAACTCAACAATGGCCACAGGATTGGAAAAGGTCAGTTTACATTCCGATCCCAAAGAATGGCAATGCCAAAGAATGTTCAAATTACCACACCATTGCACTCATTTCACATGCTAGCAAAGTTATGCTCAAAAATCTACAAGTTAGGCTCCAGCAGTATGTGGACCAAGAACTACCAGAAGTACAGGAAGGGTTTTGAAGAGGCAGAGGAACTAGAGATCAAATTGTCAACATACGCTGCATCATGGAGAAAGCTAGGGAGTTTGAGAAAAACATCTACTTCTGCTTCATTGACTATGCTAAAGCTTTTGATTGTGTGGATCACAACAAATTGTGGCAAGTTCTTAAAGAGATGGGAGTACCAGACCATCTTATTTGTCTCTTGAGAAACCTATATGTGAGTCAAGAAGCAACAGTGAGAACTGGACACGGAACCACTGATTGGTTCAAAATTGAGAAAGGAGTTTGGCAAGGCTGTATACTGTTGCCCTGCCTATTTAACTTATATGCAAAGCACATCATGAGAAAGGCAGGGCTAGATGAATCTCCAGTTGGAATTAAGATTGCTGGGAGAAATATCAACAACCTCAGAAA
>NW_025335317.1:30851176-30851676 GCF_004798865.1 Varanus komodoensis
TATGTGAGTCAAGAAGCAACAGTGAGAACTGGACACGGAACCACTGATTGGTTCAAAATTGAGAAAGGAGTTTGGCAAGGCTGTATACTGTTGCCCTGCCTATTTAACTTATATGCAAAGCACATCATGAGAAAGGCAGGGCTAGATGAATCTCCAGTTGGAATTAAGATTGCTGGGAGAAATATCAACAACCTCAGATATGCAGATGATACCACTCTCATGGCAGAAAGTGAAGAGGAACTAAAGAGCCTCTTGATGCGGGTGAAGGAGGAGAGTGCAAAAGTTGGCTTGAAACTCAACATTAAGAAAACTAAGATCATGGCATCCGGTCCTCTCACTTTCTGGCAAATAGATGGGGAAGAAATGGAGGTATTGACAGATTTTATTTTCCTGGGCTCAAAGATCACTGGAGACGGGAACTGCAGCCAAGAAATTAAAAGACGCTTGCTCCTAGGGAGGAAAGCTATGGCAAATCTAGACAGCATACTAAAAAGCAGAGA